>NC_085995.1:16683191-17046625 GCF_030014385.1 Trichomycterus rosablanca
TTAGACTTCAAATATATTTACTTTAGAGTAAAAATACACTTCCACTTCCTGTCTTTCTAGACCCGATTATTTGTAGTGCATAGCAATATACACTGCCTGGCCAAAGAAAAAGATCACCACCTGGATTTAACTAAGCAATTAGGTAAGAGCCTCCCATTGGATAATTACTGCATGGATGATTATGTTTCAGCTGGCAACAAGTTATTTAACCCTAACTGATGCAGTGAGAAGCTTCTCATTTGTTAAACAACCATGTCGAAAGACATCCTGTGGTCGTGGAAAAGATGTTAATCTGTTTCAGAAGGGTTAAATTATTGGCTTGCATCAAGCAGAGAAAACATCTAAGGAGATTGCTGAAACTACTAAAATCGGGTTAAGAACTGTCCAACACATTGTTAAAAAGTGGAAGGACAGTGGGGATACATCATCTTCGAGGAAGGAATGTGGTCAGAAAAAAATCTTGAATGATGGTGATTGGCGATCACTTAAATGTTTGGTGAAATCAATTCATAGAAAAACTACAGTAGAACTCAGGGATATGTTTAATAGTGAAAGTAAGAGCATTTCCACACGCACAATGCGAAGGGACCTCAAGAGATTGGGACTAAACAGCTGTGTAGCCTTAAGAAAACCGCTTGTCTGTGAGGCTAACTGGCAAAAACAGCTTCAATTTGCTAGGGAGCATAAAGATTGGACTCTGGAGCAATGGAAGAAGGTCATGTGGTCTGATGAGTCCAGATTTACCCTGTTCCAGAGTGATGGGCTCAGGGTAAGAAGAGAGGCGGCTGAAGTGATGCACCCATCATGCCTAGTGCCTACCATACAAGCCTGTGGGAGCAGTGCTATGATCTGGGGTTGCTGCAGTTGGTCAGGTCTAGGTTCAGCAACGTTATGTGCCCAAAGAATGAGGTCAGCTGACTACCTGAATATACTGAACGACCAGGTTATTCCTTAAATGTATTTTTTTCTACCCTGATGGCACGGGCATATTCCAAGATGACAATGCCAGGATTCATCACGCTCAAATTGTGAAAGAGTGGTTCAGGGAGCATGAGACATCATTTTCACACATGGATTGGCCACAGAGTCCAGATCTGAACCCCATTGAGAATCTTTGGGAGGTGCTGGAGAAGACTTTGCGCAGTGGTCCAAATATCCCATCATCAATACAAGATCTTGGGGAAAAATTAATGCAATTCTGGACAGAAATAAATGTTGTGACATTTCAGAAGCTTGTGGAAACGATGCCACAGCGAATGCGTGCCGTAAACAAAGCTAAAGACGGTCCAACGAAATATTAGAGTGTGTGACCTCTTTTTTCGCCAGGCAGTGTATTTATTTATGAGCATTGTAAACACATATGTAGTAATACCAATCTTATAAAGGTATACTTATAATAATACTTTTAATAAATACATTACCATGAAGTATACTTTTAGTTAAAATTAAGTTTTATTAAATTTAATATACTTCTCAAAAAGTTGTTTTTATAATAGATGTTTGGTATATTTTTGCAAAGTGTTAAATAATTGGAATTTTTCTAACATAAAGTTACTTCAATAAGAAATACCAATTGTCCAATAGTAAAACGTTTTTACTATTTTTATTACATTAAAATTTAATAATTTTAAATATATTTCAGTTTTCTTTAATTCTAATATGGAAAATAAATGAATCATATTAAAGAATATATTTAGGGACTTTTTAATACAATGAACACATTTAAATGGAAATAAATATTGATTGAGTGTACTTGAATGAACAAGTAAAAAATTAAATTTCAAGTGTATTTTAAAGTGACTAGAACTCACAATAAAGCTAAACAGTTTATTTAACAAACCTTAGTATTACAGATCAAACTAACTCAAATTGAGCAAATTTTAAATACAGGAGATTTAAATACAAAAGTCGCAAGACAGAAACGAAAGGGAAAATGACATCTGAATACCCCAGCAAGTAATGGGTGAGGGTCATGGCCGTCATCTTGAAAGCCGCCATATTGGATGAAGGGCAAGTTTTTCCAATGGGAAGGTGGTCATGTAGCATATCAAAGAAGAGCAGAATTTTCTCAGAAATTTTCTCGATTTCTGAGAAAATTCTGCAATATCTCTTGAAATTTGCAATATCTCTTGTGGTTCAAAAGTTATCAACACAGAAAATTGCAACAACAACCGCGAACGTTCCCTGTGATGCACAGCTATTTGACGTGTTCAATGTGTTGTCCCTGGTGCTGAACACAGAGCTGAAGGCACTGGATCCAATCGTTATGAACCTGCATGAGAATCTCTGGAGAAATGCTGTCACAATTTTTTTATTTATTTGCATTTTTCATGCTGTCCAAACTTTTTCTGATTTGGGGTTGTATTACTTGTTCATTCTGTTTACATACACCTTAGCAACATCGCCAGTGGCTAATTTACATACATATTAATTTTGTAGCATTGCCTTGAAATAGTATAACCTGGGTCAAATGTTTTAGGTAGCCTCCACAAGCTTCTCACAATAAGGTGCTGGAACTTTGGCCCATTTCTCCAGACAGAGAAATGTGATGGCCACTCCATTATCTTAATTTTGTTGTCCTTAAGCCATTTCGCCACAATTTTCGAAGTATGCTTGGGGTCACTGTCCATTTGGTGGACATATCTGAGCCCAAGCTTTAACTTCAATTTCTCCCATAATTTTCTTTCCTCATAATGCCATCAGTTTTGTGCACCAGTCAATTCTGCAGCAAAGCGTTTGTACAACATGATGCTGACACCTCTGTGCTTCATGGTTAGGATGTTATTTGGCTTGCAAGCCTCCCTTTTTTCTTTCATGTAATAATGGTTATTATGGCCCAACAGTTTCATTTCTCTGAAAAAAAAAAAGATTACTATTGCTTTTTATGGCGGCTTTTCCAGCACATACTGTATGTGTTCACGGAAAAGCGCAAGCAAAATGTGTTATGCATTGTGAAGGGTGCTCCGATTATTATCCAGCAGTCATCTTTAATTTTGTGAGCCATCCGTGTCTAGATATTAGTTAAGAGTTGTTTTAAGTTGGGTTGTAATTACTTAGCAGTAAATTATTATATGTGATAAATGTGTTATTTTTATGCTGTTTGATCAAACGTTTGTCATTATGGTTTTACATTAAGCGGCATGGTCACGTTTTACAAATGTTATTTGTAAACAAGCAAATAATTGCTTGGGTCAAATATTAAGTCACGATATCCTAAACAACCTATTCTATGGTATGGCGGTGTATGAAAAATCCATACCGAACAAGGAATAAAAGCCGGTATACCAAACGTACCGTCATACCACCCAGCTCTAACACACACAATCACATATTTGAGCAAAAGTATTCAAACCCCCACCAAATACATTCAAAAATATTTAACCCACAACATAAGCTATTCCATCACCGATGAGCTGCAACCACACTTGCATTTTCACTGGTTTTGTTCTGTAGGATTTTCCAAAGATAAAAGTCCAAACAAGTTTTAAAATTGCAATAAAAACAAGAATCTGTGATTTGGTCATTCTGATAGGCTGCTATTTAATTGACAAAAGCACAAATAAATGTATTTCATTGTTTTGGCTGACCAACGTCAGTTTTTTACAACTGTTTTTTTACAAATAGAAATGTATTTTGAACTTTATGGAAAAAGTCTTAAAACATTCCACAAAAACTAGTAATTAAATTGGTAATGTGAGGGTATTATGGTTGGATATAAAAATAAGGTTAAGGCTTACTGTTTGCATGCATAGACAGGTAGTCACTCACCGCATGTGCCACACTTTGTAAGCACATTGTCAATGAGTTCAAAAAGAACATTAAATCAATGCAACATTGCAAGAAGAATGTATTTGGTCATCTTCTGTACTGAACATTGTGAAAAGATCCAGGGAATGCAAAAAAAAATAAACCTTTGTAAAGGACCTTATATGCTAAGCTGTTGAATCTACAGTCAAGCCGGAAAGTCACGTTTTATCACGTTACAGACTCATTCTATAATAGACAGTTCTTTTTTTGCCTTAAAAAAAGGTCACACAATCACCAAAATTACGAAGTGAAAACAGAGTTTAGAAAATATGCAAGTTTATTTTACTGACAAAAATCGTTTCTTTAGGGTTGGGTTGTTGTCATGTTAGAAGGTAAACCTTCACCCCAGTCTGAGGTCCAGAGCACTCTGGAGCAGGTTTTCTTCAAGGATCTTGGTGTACTTAGCTGCATTTATCTTTCCCTCTATCAGAACTAGTCTCCCCGGTCCCGCTGCTGAAATACATCCCCATATCATGATGCTGCCACGCTTCACTGTACATTTACATTTTCTGCATTTAGCAGACACTCTTATCCAGAGTGACTTACAGAAGTGCTTCCATAGTAAACATTACTGTAGGGATGGCATTACCCAGGTGATGAGCGGTGCCTGGTTTCCTCCAGACGTGACGCTTGGTATTCAGGCCAAAAAGTTAAATTTTGGTTTCACCAGACCAGAGAATCTTGTTCTTATGGTTTGAGAGTCCTCTCAACCTTTTGGCAAACTCCAAGCGTCTTAGCCTTTTACTAAGGAGTGGCTTCCGCCTGGCCACTTTACCATAAAGGCATGATTTGTGGAGTGCTGCCGGGATGGTTGCTCTTCTGATAGATTCTCCCAAGGATACGCTGGAGCTCAGAGTGACCCTCGGATTTCTGCTCACCACCCTGGCTAAGGCCCGTCTTTTCCGATCGCTCAGTTTGGCCGGGCGGCCAGGTCTAGGAAGATTTTTGGTGGTTTCAAACTTCTTCCATTTACGAATGATGGTGGCCACTGTGTTCTTTGGGACCTGTAAAGCTGCAGCAATTTTTCTGTACCCTTCTCCAGATCTATGCCTTGACACAATCCTGTTTCTGAGGTCTGCAGATAATTCCTTTGACCCCATGGCTTGGAGTTTGCTCTGATATGAACTCGGGGACCTTATATAGGCAGGTGTTGGCAATCCCTAATCATGTCCAATCAATTGAATTTACCACAGGTGGACTCCAATTAAATTGTAGAAACATCTCAAGCAGTATCAGTGAAAAATGCACGTCAGCTCACTTATGGGTGTCATATCAAAGGGTATTCACACTTGTGTACATGATATTTTATGACCTATGTCAAACTTAGCTTATAGCACCATCTACCATACACAAATGATTAATCTACATGGTGGCGAGCAGGAAAGGTATCCAATTTCGTCACGCGATGGTCAAGGTAAAGTTTCTATACTCTTTATATACAGTCCTGCTCACCATTATTGGCACCCCTTCATTTTTTGCATAACCTGTACAATATCTTCAGAAATAAATGGAAATGTACCAAATTTATATTATCAGGATTTTTTAATTGGAGGTCCAAAGTAATATAACGAAGAACATTGTTTTTCAGCTTACATGTTGTCATTTTAAAGAAGAAACAGAAAAAAACAGCATGTGCAGTAATAAAGGCACCCCTCCTTAATATTTGGTTGCACACCCTTTGGCAGTGATGACAGCCTCCAAACGTTTCTTGTAGCCATCTATAAGCTTCTTGCACTTCTCAGCTGGTATTTTCTCCCACTCTTCCTTTGCAGTTTGTTCGAGCTCTTGAATGTTTGCAGGGTTCTTTTTCCCAATGGCAGATTTCAGCTCACCCCACAGATTTTCAATGGGATTGAGATCAGGACTCATTGCTGGCCATTTTAAAACAGTCCATTTCTTCCTTTTCAACCATTCCTGCGTGCTTTTGGATGTGTGCTTTGGGTCTTTGTCTTGCTGGAGGACCCATGATCTTCGACTCAAACCAAGTTTTCTTACACTGGGTAGGACATTTTGCTCTAAAATCTCTTGGTAATTCTCCGATTTCATGATTCCTGTGATACGGTCGAGGCCCCCAGTACCAGACGCAGCAAAACAGCCCCACAGCATTATGGATCCTACACCATGCTTAACTGTAGGTAGGGTGTTCTTTTCCTTATACGCTTCATTGCGCCGTCTGTAAACAAACTGTTGGTGTGCATTGCCAAAAAGCTCTATTTTTGTTTCATCGGTCCACAGAACATTTTCCCAGAAGGATTGTGGTTTGTCCAGGTACTCTTTGGCAAAGTTGAGTCGTTCCTTTTTATGTCTTTTCTTCAGCAATGGTTTCTTTCTTGGCCTTCGCCCATAAAGCTCTGCTTGGTTTAGTGTGCGCCGTATGGTACTTATTGAAACCAAGACCCCAGACTGTTCCAGGTTGGCCTTCAGGTCTTTGGATGTTTGACATGGTGTTTTTTCCACCATTCGCACCAAACTTCGAAGACATCTCTCATCAATTTTCCTCTTCCCTCCACATCCAGGGAGGTTCTTGACTGTTCCATGCTTGGCAAACTTCTTAATAACATTGCGCACTGTTGAAACAGGGATACCAAGGTCTTTGGAGATGGCCTTATACCCTTTGGAGGTCTTGTGTTTGCTAATAATAGCACTTCTGATGTCCTCAGACAGCTCCTTTGTCTTCACCATTGTGACAAAGGAACAGGGAATAACTTGTGGCTTTTTAAAACACTGAAGTCATCATTCATTGGGTAATTAATGTCACATGGGCACTGACAATTTATCACAGGTGATTCTCATTTGTGATTTAGCACAGGTGAGTCAAAATGTGTTTCCATACTGATTTACTGTAAAGGGTGCCAATACCAGTGCCACAGCAAGCTTTAGGTTTTTCTATTTTTTCTCTCCCATTGTTTTTAGTTTTAAATGTTGTTTATCATTTGCTCTTTTGTATCAAACACAAGTTCTCTATAGAAAAAAGCTGTTACACTTGATTCATTTTTTTCCAGGAGATATTCCACATTATGTACTTAAACTTCATGGGTGCCAATAATGGTGAGCAGGACTGTATAAAAAAAAAAAAAAAAAAAACACGAATGTCATGGAGTTCTTTGAACCTGTACATATTCAGAGATGAAGGAATAAAGAGTGCTTTAGTCCATAATAGTGTTGTGTTTAAATGTTTATACTTTTCTCATTACTGTTTTGTTAGTCCATTTACTTATTAGTTACTACTGTATATGTTAGCTATTAATGTTCAATTAACACTTCATCTATTCAGAACTTAGTGCTAAGAGTTTGATTCTCAGGGGAGATAATTGACTTAAAGAATTTGGGTCCCCCCACCCCCCCAATATTAAACAAATATGCATTTTTTTGTAGGACACAGTATTTAAAGTTCTGGGTCTTTATGTTTTAATTTGTGGAATGTTTTTATTTAAATATCGATAGGACACTGCATTGTGATAAATGGTTGTTTAAAATTTCACCACAGCTTTACAGTGTTATATATAAGTCTGCAAATGTCAAATTAGGAAAAAAAACACACTAAAACATTTAATAAAAGCAACTCAGGCAAGTGCTTCCTGTTTGAAAGCATGCATTCATATAACACCAAAAAAAATTGGTACAGTAAGTAAATTCTAACTAAAAAGCAGTGACTTGTCAAATTGCCTATTTGTCTATATTTAAATCAGTGCAAAAAAATATATGTATTGTTTTACCTATTCTAAAAAAAAGTTTACCTGTTTAACTGTTGAAAGTAACAGATTGCCAGGCCAACAATGAAAGGGACAATCCTCATTGGTACTAACGCAAAGTTGAGAAGCCAGTGTCATGGTATGAGGGGTGTGTTATTGTCAGTGGCATGGGAAACTTGCATATGTGAGGGCACCTTTAATGCTAAGGGGTACATACTTATTTTGGAGCAACATGTACTTTGATCTACTTTTAGGGCAGTGGTTGCTCAGCGGTTATGGCACTGGACTAATAATCAAAAAGTAATAAAAAAAGTTGCCACTGTTGAGCCCCTAAACAAGGCCATTAACCCTTAATTGCTGAATTTCTATTCCTTACACAGTTGTAAATTGCTCTGAATAAAGGTATCTTAAAAATGCTGTAAATGTAAATCTAGATTTTGATTTTTTTTAGAGCCTACTGCATGTTTCAGCAAGACTGAGTAAATTTGTATGGCTTCAGAATAAGAGAGTGCAGTGCATCCTTGCTATCCAGACTTGTACAGAATTGGAAAAAATGTGGTGGATTATGAAGTGCAAAAAATGACCAGGACTGTTGAGCAGCTAAAGGTTTTTTTTTTGTTATATAACTAAGGACACTCATTGTTGTTGTGTTAAAAATTAAGATAAACTTTTCTTTGTACTGTTTCAATCAAATAGTGGTCAAATGGATTTGCAAATTACTGCTGTCTATTATTACTGACTTTACAATTGTACAGTTATACAAATGCATTTAGAGCTGGCTGCCATAATAAGCAAAATACTGCTAAACTTTTAAAAATGAACAGAACATTTCCACAGGATGGAGATCAGATTTCCACATCACTCTCCTTGTCATTGTCATGGTCGCCATCATAAAATTCATTTGATGCCTCAGGCCTGTTGATTAAAGCAAAATAGAAGCCATCCATTAAAATGATAATTCATTTGATATCCCCAGTGAAAAAAAAAGTGTACTTAAATGTACTTAAAATATACTTATATTTGGCTAAGTATACTAGCAATAAACTAGCAAATGTATGACATCTTATTTCAAACATGTTAAAAATATATTAATGTCATACTTTGATCAAGTACACTTATACTTTTCAAAAAATATCAAAAAGTATACTTTTAATAAATACATTAAAATAAAGTATACTTTCAGTTAAATTTAAGTTTCATTTAATTTATATACTTCTCATATACTTGTTTTCAAATAGATGTTTAATATATTGCAAATTTGCAAAGTACGTTAAACAACTGCTGTAGTAATTCACTTAAAGCACACTTTTAATACATTATACAAAGGTTTACTTAAGTGTATTTTTCATAAAGTTACTTCCATGGTGAATATAAGTATGCTTAAGTATACTAATCTTCGGTAGGCTACAGTGCACTAAAGTGTATTATTGTCACACTAATGATCAATACACTGTAATTGTACAAAAAAATTATACAAAAGATCAACTTTAATTGTATAAAGTGTACTAAAATGTACTAAATTGAAACTATTTTAAGTAGTTAATTTACCTTAAGTATACTACTGCATGTGTATTTAACTCCATGTTTCACATACACTTAAAGTGAAATTAAAGCACACTTCACAACTGCACAATCATTATTCCAAGTGCACTTCGAGTACATTAAAATAAAAAGACTTTAAATATATTTATTTTAGAGTAAAAATATACTTCCACTTTCTGTCTTTCTAGACCTGATTCTAGCAATATATTTATCAATATATTTATTTATGAGCACTGTAATGACATGATGTAATACCAACCTTATATAGGTATATTTATAATTATATGTTTAATAAATACATTACCATGAAGTATACTTTTAGTTAAAATTAAGTTTAATTAAATTTAATATACTTCTCAAATACTTGTTTTTATAATAGATGTTTGGTATATTTTTGCAAAGAATGTTAAACAATTTGTATTTTTTAACATGAAGTTACTTATTGGTACAATAGTAAAACGTTTTTACTATTTTTGTTATTTTAAAATATAATAATTAAAAAAATATTCTTTAATTCTAATATGGAAAATAAATTAATTATATTAAAGAACATATTCAGGTACTTTTTAATACTATGTTATGTATTTTTACTTTGCATGTAATTAATGGATTTCACATGATGCTGTAATTATACTTGCAAAGAATTCACTACATAAATATTTATTCCATGTACTTTAAATGTAAGTTAAAATTTACATTTCAAGTGTATTTCAAAGTGACTAGAACTCACAATACAGCTAAACAGTTTATTTAACATACCTTCAGTATTACAGATCAAACAGACTCAAACTGGGCAGATTTTAAAACGTAACAACATTCACTTCAACAATGAACATCTTTACATGTCTAGTCATAAGGAATCCATAAGGTAGGTATTACTACACCTGTGTTTATAGCGCTCCAGTGGCGCAGCGGTAAAACACACTAACACATAAAAACTGACATGTCAAAGTCAAGCGTTCGAACCTTGCGTCTGCTTAAAGTCTCAAAACTACGGAGCCCCTTAGGGGTCACTAAGGAAAAAAAAATATGTGAAGACAAAATCCGTACCCTCAGTTTAGTAAACCGTACCCTCGGTTTAGTAATCCGTACCCTCGGTTTAGTAAACCGTACGCACGGATTGTCTGCGCTACAAGTTTTATTGTGCGCCCACACCCCGTTTTACGGTAATACAGTTGCGAAGCATTGAAGAGAATAAAGCATCTTTTTACAGCTGGGGTGATGGGATAGCAAACTTATTAAAAAGTCAAATCAAAATCTTATCAAATGCCACCCCACAATCATAAATAACACGAGTACTCAGCTTGTGATTTGAGAGTATTTTACCTTAGGAATTTAGAATAATAGGATTGCAAACTAACGTAAAGTGAAATGTACAGTATAAATGTCTGAGACTCATAAAGTCAGTAAGTAGAAGTATTCTTTAAGAGTCTGATGGGGTGATTTGATAATAATTTGATTTGCATTTTACTTTACGTTGGTTTGCAATCCTATTATTTTAAATTCCTAGGGTAAAATAGTCTCAAAATCACAAGATAAGTACTAGTGTTATTTATTTATTTATTTATTGTTTATTTATTGTTATTGATTTGACTTTTTAATAAGTTTGCTATCCCATCACCCCAGATTACTACAGTAAAGATGTCTGAAATGTATTCCATTAATAAAAGAGTTAATGCTCTTAAAGAAAAAAGTGGAGTGCTCTGATAATAATTTGATTTGCTTATTTTAGACCTTTCAAATTGGTCTGTAACAATTCCACTTGTTTTAATGGAATTTTAAAATTTTACATTTGAATAATTTTACCATGGTATGTCTTTTGTTCTCTCTCTCTCTCTCTCTCTCTCTCTCTCTCTCTCTCTCTCTCTCTCTCTATATATATATATATATATATATATATATATATATATATATATATACAGTGTATCACAAAAGTGAGTACATCCCTCACATTTCTGCAGATATTTAAGTATATCTTTTCATGGGACAACACTGACAAAATGACACTTTGACACAATGAAAAGTAGTCTATGTGCAGCTTATATAACAGTGTAAATTTATTCTTCCCTCAAAATAACTCAATATACAGCCATTAATGTCTAAACCACCGGCAACAAAAGTGAGTACACCCCTTAGTGAAAGTTCCTGAAGTGTCAATATTTTGTGTGGCCACCATTATTTCCCAGAACTGCCTTAACTCTCCTGGGCATGGAGTTTACCAGAGCTTCACAGGTTGCCACTGGAATGCTTTTCCACTCCTCCATGACGACATCACGGAGCTGGCGGATATTCGAGACTTTGCGCTCCTCCACCTTCCGCTTGAGGATGCCCCAAAGATGTTCTATTGGGTTTAGGTCTGGAGACATGCTTGGCCAGTCCATCACCTTTACCCTCAGCCTCTTCAATAAAGCAGTGGTCGTCTTAGAGGTGTGTTTGGGGTCATTATCATGCTGGAACACTGCCCTGCGACCCAGTTTCCAGAGGGAGGGGATCATGCTCTGCTTCAGTATTTCACAGTACATATTGGAGTTCATGTGTCCCTCAATGAAATGTAACTCCCCAACACCTGCTGCACTCATGCAGCCCCAGACCATGGCATTCCCACCACCATGCTTGACTGTAGGCATGACACACTTATCTTTGTACTCCTCACCTGATTGCCGCCACACATGCTTGAGACCATCTGAATTAAACAAATTAATCTTGGTCTCATCAGACCATAGGACATGGTTCCAGTAATCCATGTCCTTTGTTGACATGTCTTCAGCAAACTGTTTGCGGGCTTTCTTGTGTAGAGACTTCAGAAGAGGCTTCCTTCTGGGGTGACAGCCATGCAGACCAATTTGATGTAGTGTGCGGCGTATGGTCTGAGCACTGACAGGCTGACACCCCACCTTTTCAATCTCTGCAGCAATGCTGACAGCACTCCTGCGCCAATCTTTCAAAGACAGCAGTTGGATGTGACGCTGAGCACGTGCACTCAGCTTCTTTGGACGACCAACGCGAGGTCTGTTCTGAGTGGACCCTGCTCTTTTAAAACGCTGGATGATCTTGGCCACTGTGCTGCAGCTCAGTTTCAGGGTGTTGGCAATCTTCTTGTAGCCTTGGCCATCTTCATGTAGCGCAACAATTCGTCTTTTAAGATCCTCAGAGAGTTCTTTGCCATGAGGTGCCATGTTGGAACTTTCAGTGACCAGTATGAGAGAGTGTGAGAGCTGTACTACTAAATTGAACACACCTGCTCCCTATGCACACCTGAGACCTAGTAACACTAACAAATCACATGACATTTTGGAGGGAAAATGACAAGCAGTGCTCAATTTGGACATTTAGGGGTGTAGTCTCTTAGGGGTGTACTCACTTTTGTTGCCGGTGGTTTAGACATTAATGGCTGTATATTGAGTTATTTTGAGGGAAGAATAAATTTACACTGTTATATAAGCTGCACACAGACTACTTTTCATTGTGTCAAAGTGTCATTTTGTCAATGTTGTCCCATGAAAAGATATACTTAAATATCTGCAGAAATGTGAGGGGTGTACTCACTTTTGTGATACACTGTATATATATATATATATATATATATATATATATATATATATACAGTGTATCACAAAAGTGAGTACACCCCTCACATTTCTGCAGATATTTAAGTATATCTTTTCATGGGACAACACTGACAAAATGACACTTTGACACAATGAAAAGTAGTCTGTGTGCAGCTTATATAACAGTGTAGATTTACTGTCTTCTGAAAATAACTCAACACACAGCCATTATTGTCTAAATAGCTGGCAACATAAGTGAGTACACCCCACAGTGAACATGTCCAAATTGTGCCCAAATGTATCGTTGTCCCTCCCTGGTGTCATGTGTCAAGGTCCCAGGTGTAAATGGGGAGCAGGGCTGTTAAATTTGGTGTTTTGGGTACAATTCTCTCATACTGGCCACTGGATATTCAACATGGTACCTCATGGCAAAGAACTCTCTGAGGATGTGAGAAATAGAATTGTTGCTCTCCACAAAGATGGCCTGGGCTATAAGAAGATTGCTAACACCCTGAAACTGAGCTACAGCATGGTGGCCAAGGTCATACAGCGGTTTTCCAGGACAGGTTCCACTCGGAACAGGCTTCGCCAGGGTCGACCAAAGAAGTTGAGTCCACGTGTTCGGCGTCATATCCAGAGGTTGGCTTTAAAAAATAGACACATGAGTGCTGCCAGCATTGCTGCAGAGGTTTAAGACGTGGGAGGTCAGCCTGTCAGTGCTCAGACCATACGCCGCACACTGCATCAACTCGGTCTGCATGGTCGTCATCCCAGAAGGAAGCTGACGCACAAGAAAGCCCGCAAACAGTTTGCTGAAGACAAGCAGTCGAAGAACATGGATTACTGGAATGCCCTGTGGTCTGACGAGACCAAGATAAACTTGTTTGGCTCAGATGGTGTCCAGCATGTGTGGCGGCGCCCTGGTGAGAAGTATCTTGCCTTCTCAACTGTATCTTGCCTACAGTCAAGCATGGTGGTGGTAGCATCATGGTCTTGGGCTGCATGAGTGTTGCTGGCACTGGGGAGCTGCAGTTCATTGAGGGAAACATGAATTCCAACATGTACTGTGACATTCTGAAACAGAGCATGATCCCCTCCCTTCGAAAACTGGGCCTCATGGCAGTTTTCCAACAGGATAACGACCACAAACACAACCTCCAAGATGACAACTGCCTTGCTGAGGAAGCTGAAGGTAAAGGTGATGGACTAAACCCAATTGAGCACCTGTGGCGCCTCCTCAAGTGGAAGGTGGAGGAGTTCAAGGTGTCTAACATCCACCAGCTCCGTGATGTCATCATGGAGGCGTGGAAGAGGATTCCAGTAGCAACCTGTGCAGCTCTGGTGAATTCCATGCCCAGGAGGGTTAAGGCAGTGCTGGATAATAATGGTGGTCACACAAAATATTGACACTTTGGGCACAATTTGGACATGTTCACTGTGGGGTGTACTCACTTATGTTGCCAGCTATTTAGACATTAATGGCTGTGTGTTGAGTTATTTTCAGAAGACAGTAAATCTACACTGCTATACAAGTTGTACACTGACTACTCTAAGTTATATCCAAGTTTTATTTCTATAGTGTTGTCCCATGAAAAGATATAATAAAATATTTGCAGAAATGTGAGGGGTGTACTCACTTTTGTGATACACTGTATATATATATATATATATATATATATATATATATATAGTTGCGAAGCATTGAAGAGGATAAAGCATCTTTTTGCAGCTTAATATACTATATATTAGATATAATAACACACACACACACACATATACTGTAGATATATATATATATATATATATATATATATATATATGTGTGTGTGTGTGTGTGTGTGTTATTATATCTAATATATAGTATATTAAGCTGCAAAAAGATGCTTTATCCTCTTCAATGCTTCGCAACTATATATATAAATATATATATATATATATATATATATATATATAGAGGCAACAAAAGACATACCATGGTAAAATTATTCAAATGTAAAATTTTAAAATTCCATTAAAACAAGTGGAATTGTTACAGACCAATTTGAAAGGTCTAAAATAAGCAAATCAAATTATTATCAGAGCACTCCACTTTTTTCTTTAAGAGCATTAACTCTTTTATTAATGGAATACATTTCAGACATCTTTACTGTAGTAATCTGGGGTGATGGGATAGCAAGCTTATTAAAAAGTCAAATCAATAACAATAAATAAACAATAAATAAATAAATCAATAAATAACACTAGTACTCATCTTGTGATTTTGAGACTATTTTACCCTAGGAATTTAGAATAATAGGATTGCAAACCAACGTAAAGTAAAATGCAAATCAAATTATTATCAAATCACCCCATCAGACTCTTAAAGAATACTCCTACTTCTACTTACTGACTTTATGAGTCTCAGACATTTATACTGTACATTTCACTTTACGTTAGTTTGCAATCCTATTATTCTAAATTCCTAAGGTAAAACACTCTCAAATCACAAGCTAAGTACTCGTGTTATTTATGATTGTGGGGTGGCATTTGATAAGATTTTGATTTGACTTTTTAATAAGTTTGCTATCCCATCACCCCAGCTGTAAAAAGATGCTTTATTCTCTTCAACGCTTCGCAACTGTATTACCGTAAAACGGGGTGTGGGCGCACAGTAAAACTTGTAGCGCAGACAATCCGTGCGTACGGTTTACTAAACCGAGGGTACGGTTTACTAAACCGAGGGTACGGATTACTAAACCGAGGGTACGGATTACTAAACCGAGGGTACGGATTACTAAACCGAGGGTACGGATTACTAAACCGAGGGTACGGTTTACTAAACCGAGGGTACGGATTACTAAACCGAGGGTACGGATTACTAAACCGAGCGTACGGATTACTAAACCGAGGGTACGGTTTACTAAACCGAGGGTACGGTTTACTAAACCGAGGGTACGGTTTACTAAACCGAGGGTACGGATTACGCTCTTCATATATATTTTTTTCCTTAGTGACCCCTAAGGGGCTCCGTACAAAACCACCTCAAAACATAAAAAAAAAAAAAGCCCCCTACTGGTTGATGGTTACAATTCAGAGGTCAGTGCATGGCAGTTTTGCTATGAACTAGAAAGACAGAAAGTGGAAGTATATTTTTACTCTAAAATAAATATATTTCAAGTCTATTTTTAATATATTTTTAATGTACTCCAAGTGCACTTGGAATACTAATGAAGTGTGCTTCAATTGCACTTTAAGTGTATGTGAAACATGGAATTAAATACACATGCAGTAGTATACTTAAGTTAACTTAAGACTATTGTAAGTAAATAAATATACTTACAATAGTCTCAATTTAGTACAGTTTAGTACACCTAATACAATTACAGTTGAGCTTTTGTATTATTTTTGTACAACTAAAGTATATTAAGTACAAAAATAGTTGTTCCATTTTAGCACTCTTTAAGTGTATTGATCATTAGTGTGACAATAATACACTTTACTGCACTTTAGCACATTGAAGATTAGTATACTTAAGTATACTTTTTTTTCACCAAAGATGTCAAATAAAAAAAAAAAAATCTTGGTGAAAAAGGTAATAAAGACACAATGTTTTAGAGCTTAATCCAAGCATTTACTTTGACCATAGCAGTTTTAACTTAAACTAATGCCCAGAACGTGGCAACACATATTTTATCTCTTTAAGAGATTTTTGTGTCCCTTAATGAAAAACCTAACCAAAATGAAAAACCAAAGTTAACACAAAGTAAATAGCATAGCAGCAGGTACAGAGCACTACAGAATCAGAAATCAATTGCCGAATATTTAACAAAACCCCTTTGTGTCCGACTAAACAGTTATTGTAGGAACATCACTTAAACACAAGCTTGCCTAATCAGACAGAGGTGGAATGAAACCACAAATGTCCAGTCATCAGTTCATGATCTAAAGCTAACACACAACTGGATTATCCACAAAAGCAACAATACATAGCATAGGCATAAATCCATCACTGAATCCATCCACTTTTTTTAAAATTGGTTATATACGTGTTGCAGTGACATTTTACAGTTTGTATGAGGATATAAAAATCTTTAGTTTGACAAATACTTAAAACAGATAACCACATTGGGAAGAAAATACACTATAGGGACAAAAGAACTGGGGCACCAACACACCTACAGGAGCTTTTGGACACCCCATTCTAAATCCATGGGCATTAATATGGAGTTGGTCACCCTTTTATGCTGTAACATCTTCCACACTTCTGATTTTGGAGTGTGTCTGTGGGGACCCATTCACCCAGAAGGTCAGGCATTGGACGAGAGGGCCTTGTTCGAAATCCCTTTTTTAGTTGATCCCAAAGGTGTTTGATGGAGTCGGGGTCAAGGCTCTGTGCGAGCCAGACAAGTAGTTACATACCAAACTCACCCAACTATGCCTTTTGTGCACTGCTTTGTGCAATGGAGCACAGTCATGCCGAAATAGAAAAGCACCAGAAAAAGTATAAACTTAGGGGCTTTACAGCTGGTACAATGCAGCTAGGCAGGTAACATTGTCCTGGCATTTGCCAAACCCAGACTTGCCTATCAGATTGCCAGATAGAGAAGTGTGATTCGTCACTCACACATAAATCGTTTCCATCCTACACTTGGTATTTTGCTTGCTGATGTAAGGCCCATGCCATAAAGCTCCCCGGTTTTTGTGCTGATGTTAATGCTAAAGGAGGTTTGGAACAGTTATTAAGTCAGAATAGAATTGGCGACTTTGATACACTATTCACCTTAGCACTCTGCGAACCTGCTCTCTAACTTCCAGTTATCTGACACTTTGTGGCTGTGTTGCTGTAGTTCATAAAGCTTTTAAGAACAACCCTTTTTTTTTTAAATTTTTTTTTTTTAAATGTTTGTAAAGACTGAATGGCTAAGTGCTTGATTTTATACACATGTGGAAATGGGGACAAACATTTGAATTCAATGATTAAATGGTGTGTCCCTAAACAGGTACAGTATGTCCATGTAGTGTATTTTCTTGTGCACCTGTACATAATCAGTTACAATTACCTCCTTCTCATTTTATTACATTATTTACTCAATTGTTGGCCTGTCAGTACATCCTTCTAAAAAATGTATTTCTCTCTCATGTACTACAGCACTGAAATGAAACATTTAATGAAACATGAAACTACAGTGTGATAACTGTATTTGAAGCCCGCTTTTTTAATGTTTTAGAAGAACCTCTAATGATCTTGTCCTGTACCAAGTCATCTTACCTTCCACTTAAAAGTATAATTGTATTCTATTGGTACTAGTATTGATAGAAACATTGTAAATTCTAACAAGCATTACACATTATTATTTAATGTTTTTTGCATCCTCATGAAATAAGACCCATCTACCTGGTACTATAAGCTATTTAAACAACTGAAATGACACACTTATTTCCAAAAAAATTGGGACATATAGTAAATGCTAATAAATCACTGCTTTCTATTTTTTATTTTTCTGTCTTTTACAGGTATTTAGGCATTACCATACCAACTTCATAGATTTTTGTAAATATTTCCTAGTTCAATGCCTGCAACACATTCCAAAACGATCAGATGTAATACAAGGAGGTTTGTGTAATTATTCAAAACACCTGTTTTGGGACTTTTCATTGGTAAATAGGTGAAACGGTGAACAGGTGATGCCATCATGACATTGTAAAAAAAGAAAATTAACAAGAGCCTAAATCAAGGTTGACTATAATTAAAATTTGCCCATGCAGTTTTTCTAAAACAGTTTAACCCCTGTGTACTGTTGACACTGACTTTACTACCTTGTTCTTTGGGGTACCGAGACTCCAGTGATGTGTGGGTAAAATGAGATCAAAATAACCAATGAGTGTGTGAGAGAGAGAGAGAAAGAAAGTGGTGGGAGATTTTATAAAAGGTATAAAAGGTAAGCGAGCCAGCTGTACCCTCAACAATAGTGACAACAGTTTCTGCATCTAAGTTAAGCTTCTTTTATGCAAAGTGGAAGCCATAAATTAATAACAGAAATGCTGTGGTCTGACGAGTCCACCTTTCAATTTCTTTTTGACAATAATGAATATTGAGATCTCTAGGCCAAAAACATTTAACTTTATTGGTCCTATTGACCTGGCTGTGTGCATGGAGCATTTTCCAGCTGGAAAATCTAATCCCAAGAGTTAGGTAACCAACAGAGCAATAGGAAGCAAACTTTTTAACAACAGGAAGCAAGCTTTGTACAAGGCTTAATGATAAGTACTTCAAAAACACTAATCTGTCCAATTTTAGCCTTGCTGAAGCAGCTCCAGATCATTATTAACCCTCCAGTGTCAAAGTGGATGTGGACACTGAGAGAAAGAAGGGTTTAATTAGACAGCCATTCCCTTTTTGCTTTTTAGTTTTTTTGGCATGGTCAAGTTTTTTTTTTAAATTCCAGTTACTTTTGAGGTAATGCTATCCCAGTTTTTTTCACCCAGATGGCCCTATCGCAATAGGAAAGATAAAATGGCATCTGGTCATTCTTTTATCTATGTGAAAGAATAATAATATAAGGGTTCCTGCTTTCAGTTTTTAATTTACATTTTATCCACTGTTCCATCTTGTTTATAGTTAATTTTGTAAATCACTTAGGGTTTTACCTAATTATCATATTGGTAAAATGAATGGTAACTCACCTGGAACAGTTTTCATCTGAACCTCTCTCATCAGGATCAGCATCATCTGTGCGCTCATAGCTCAGCAGATCTGAGGGAATGTCATGAATCTGAACACTTGGTGCGTGGTTCAGCATCTTTAGATTCTCAAAGACAGTCTGACGAATTTGCTCCAAATACTGTGGAAAATGAGTAATGCAATTGCACACTAATTCCCTTTAGATACAAAGAAAAATGAAAACAAGCCTAAAAAAACCTTGGTTGTTAAAAAACAACAGTCTCTTTCTAATGTTTATAAACACTGACTTTTGCATAGGCTACTTACATCTGCAGTTTTTTAGATGCTTTTCTGAGATCTTTATGAATTATTGAATGAGTTGCTGCTGAGCCCCTAAAATTATTTAACAGATCTACTCCTGAGTAGATTTATCAATATTCCAAGCTTTTTCAGTTTTTAGAGTAAGTTCTTAGACTTTATAACCCTTTCCAGTATTTTAGTGTTCTGGAGTTTCCTTATATCTTGAGACAATGTCTCTTGAGAAGCTTTCCCATGACTGCTTAACACAGAAGGAGTAAGATAAGTATTATATGTATTATTGGCTGAAACCAAGCCTGTCTTGAACCGTTAAACTGCTTTTTAACAAGGGTACCAAAGAACTGTTCCTTAAGAAAAGAAATTATGATTTAATAAATGTGTTAAAAGTTTAGCCCAATTTTCTTTGTGTGATTTAATTTTTTTAAATGATCAGCAAACAGAAAATTACTGTTTAAAATCTTACTAACATTTTATTTAGAATCTTACACAAGGCCTTAATAAAAATAATGATTTATATGTATTTAAACTAAAACTACTAAGTGCAGACTAATAAAATATATACCTGTCTAGAGTTCTGGTTCTCAATCCTTGTGCTAACATCTGGATGAAGTGTGAAATCAGGAGCAAAATATTCAAAGTACTCTGTAATTAGAAAAAGAGCAGTGTTAAAACAAACTGGCAAACACAAGACTACTTAAATATTGCTGAATTTGAAACAGTGTCAATAAATTAATATATTACAACAAAAAAGCATAACATCTTAATTTATTTTTCTACACATAGTCCTGTGGGAATGACAGCTCTGGGGGTTCCAGGACAAAAACACTAGCCAGCTAAGAATCAACTGAGAATACAAATTTTATGCTTTTAACTTACATTATTTAACCATTTTTAACATTTACAACTACTGCTTAAACAGAAATAGTTTAATAAAGCTAATTGTAAAACTAAACATATACGTTAGTTCTATAAATGTTTAATTTAGAAAATTTAAAGTACATAAATATGAAAGGTGGTTTAAAAAAGCAAATAGTCTCATTTTTGTAGCTATGATTTACATAGAATAGCAAAGAAAATGACTGTGAAACACTTATAAAAGTATATCTTACCACTATATGGTAGCTCATCACTTATAGACTCTTCAACTAGCAAAGATGTTTCATATGTCCTTAAAACAAAACAGTAAAATAATTATTTTGTAACAACAGTTACTAATAAAGAAACAATTATCAAACCTAGAGCATTTGGAGCATTTGGATAGGTATACATATACATGCATACACTGATTGGACAAAACATTAGAACCATCACCGAAAAAAGATATACATGACAATGCTTTTTTATAAAAGGTTTTACCCATAAAAGAGAAGGCATCCACAATGCATCACTGGGATGATTCATCTTGCAACATACATTATTTTATGAAATTAATTTTAGTCCTGTGTGGAGGTCATAAGTCACCAAAGGACATTGTAATCCCATAAAGGCTTCAGTGCTAAATATGTAAATATAGCTGGGAAATGTTGGACTTGAAATCATTTTTATGGAATACTGAGACAAAAGGCAAAAATTCTGACAAGGCATAGCGATTTCAATAGGCATGTACATTTGTTGGGGTGAGTTATTTTTCACTGGAGTTCTGCACATGTAAAGATAACTGCCACCTCATTTTATGGAAGCAAGAGAGGCAAGTTGCTAAAAAAAATAAGCAATTATAATGTTTTTACTGTTGATATGTTTTTTTATTTTAAAGATATAATATTGAAACAGATTGTCAAAACACTATTGCTGGGGTAATTTCTTTACAAAGTGTTTACAAACATTGCTACAAACAGAATAAATGATCTGTCTCTGGCTCAGGCTATGATTCAAACAAGCTTTAAGATGGCAGCCATTATGTCACTGCCAAAGCATTTAACTGTTTCAGCACTGAACAATTTTCGACCTGTTGCAGTCACCCCCATCATTTACAAGTGCTTTAAAAAACTACTTCTTTCTCAATTTAAATCCTTTCTACCTGCTATATTAGACAAGCACGCATAACACCCCAGCTAGTCAATAGAGGATGCTATCCTGCGCACCACACTGCACTGACCCAATTGGACTGGTACAATTCCTATGTTAGAATGCCATTCATCAACGTCAGTTCAGCATTAAACACGATGAATCCCTCCAAGCTGATCTTAAAGCTCAGCCAACTTGGTATCAATACATCACTGGACTTAACTGAAATAACAGTCCCCATTCTGTTAAGTTCTACACATCCTCCATGACAGGTCGTGAGTCCTGTTCACCTACGACTGTGTTCTTGTTTATGGTTCCCACTCCATAATCAAGTTTGCGGATGACAATGATGAAACAGCATACAGGGAGAAGGTTTAGCACCTGGTTGCATGGTGTGAAGACTACATCCTGAAGGTGAATACAGGGACAACGAAAAAAAGATTATTGTGGACTTTAAAGGAACGTGAAGTCAGACACACACCCATATCTACATCAGTGAAGGGTGTCTAGCTTCTCTAACTCCTTTGCGTCTACATTTCTGACAATCTCTCTTGGTCCCTCAACACAGCAATCCTGGTCAGAAAGGCAAAACAGTGCCTCTACTTCCTATGAAGACTCAAGAAAGCCCACTTTTGCCCCAGAATACTTATTGACCTCTACTGCTGTATCATTGAGAGCATTCTAACAAGCTGCATCTCTGTGTGGTCTGGCAATTGCTCCGTAACTGACCGCAAAGCTCTCCAGTGGGTGGTTAAAACTGCCCAACGCATCACCAGCCCCCAGTTACTCACCATTCAGGACATTTATTACAAAAGTTGCCTGGACAGAGCGAGAAACATCATGATGGACGTTTCTTATCCTCACCATGGACTTTTCACATTGCTTACATCTGGCAGGCGTTACAGGAGCTATTGCTTTCGCACCAGCAGACTCAGGAAGAGCTTCTTCCCCGAGGCTGTAACCCTCCTGAACTCCACCTCATCACTTTAAAAAAGTATTACTGCACACTTTGTATTGCACAGAACTCTACTTTTTACAAAGTACTATTTCATTTGTATATACCATCTGTATTTGCAAATTGCACATCAATATTTGCACACTGCACTGTTGCACTATTTATACCAGCACAAATAATAATGTATATATGTTATACATATAAACTCTGTAAATATCTGCTATTCGGAAAATTAGAATAGGGTAAAATACATGGTCATGTCCAAATTGCATTTGCAAAGTTGTGATCATTTACAATGTGATCTAATGTTTAGCTGTCCAAAGCAATCTAAATGTATTATTATTTTTATTATAATTTAGATTTAAACTAATCAGGTAATTAAAACATGTTGAGAATGGCACAGTGAACAGACATTGTTTCAATATTTTGGGACCTAAACATTGTAGCAACTCACAGACTATCAGCTCTAAACAGCCAATTACCTCTATCTGTCCCTAAACTGACATCATAAAGCCTGCCAGCTATGCTACAAGAAATAAGAGCAACACTCTCTCACAAAGGGTGGACACTGTTCCACTTTAAAAAAAAACAGGTTTTCAAAAGTTGACCAGTTATCTATACTATCTAGCTAACTTGCACAACTCTTTAACATCACTCTTTGTAACTACAGATCGTCTCAAACATTGTTATTCACATCTGCACTAATCTTAAAAAATTTATGTTTAGCATTATCCAGCACTTTTAGGTTTGATCTGAGGTCAGGCATCCTGGCGCTCAGAATACAGGTGACTGTGGGTGCTGGTGTCTCTATGGGGGTGGCAATTTGCATATAAGAGCCTCCTTCAGCCAAAGCACTTTTATTAACAGGTTTCTCAGCAGGTAAGTCACTAAAGAGGAAATACTTGTTAGACAAGCGAACCTGAAAATATTGCCACTTGGCCATATGATGGTCACCCAGTCACCCCTTGAGAGCTCTGGTGCTGGAGTCAGGGGCTCTACCTCTGTGAAATAACTGGGTATAAAAGAAGGATCCGCCATTAAAGATGGCTTGTGGGTTACCACTTTGTGCCAAACTTCACAAAATTAATTCACAAAATCTGTAAAATTTACAGTCTGTGTATGGCAAGACCAGAAACCACTGTCTGACCTCAGACAGAATTGCATGAGAAGCCGTAATGCTAATATGATAATTAGGATCAGAAGTACTTTGGAAAACCATTGTCACAACACATTCTGCCACTGCATCAAGAGATAAAACCTATATGTATATTATGCAAGGAAAATTCCATAAATCATTTATATACAGAAACACAGTGGAGTTCTTTAGTTTTGAGCTCATCTCAGAGATAAGGAAGAACACAATAAAAGAAGGATACAACAGTCTTTGTAAGCATTCCTTCACCACTGATCTTGTGAGAGTACTGTCAAGCAGTTCAAAAAGAACGTTTCTCAATTGCAAATACAACACCAAATCAGAAAAAGTTGGGACAGCATGAAAATGCAAATAATAATTAAAAACAACACACAGTTACATTTACACTTACTTTGAATTTTATTTCATTGCAGACAGTATGAACTGTCTATGAGATATTTCATGTTTTGTCTGGTCAACTTAATTTCGTTTATTAATAAACATCCATTTCTACATTTCAGGCCGCTTCTGGACATGGTTAACATAAGGCTTCTTTTTTGCACAGTAAAGTTTTAAGTGGCAATTGTGCATGTAACTCCATATTGTAGGGTTTGCCAAAGGTTTGCCAAAGTAATCCCTTAGGGATCAAAGATCACAGGCGTTCAGCTTAATCTTGCGCCATTGGCCCTTACGCACTGCAATTCCTCCCAATTCCTTGAAATGTTTAATGATATTATGCACTATAGAGTGAGAAATATGCAAATCCCTTCCAATCTTTCTTTGAGGTACATTGTTTTTAAACGTTTCAATAATTTTCTCATGCATTTGTTGACAAACTGGAGATCCTCTGACCATCTTTGCTCATTAAAGTCTCAGGTTTTCCTGGATGCTGCTTTCGTACCAAACTATGATTACAATCACCTGCTGACATCACCTGTTTGGAATCACATAATTATTTAGTTTTTTCACCTCATTAGTAGCTCTAAATTGCCCCCGTCCCAACTTTTTTTGGAATGTGTTGCAGGCCTGAAATGCAGGAGGTATGGAGGTATATTAACAAATTAAATTTGTTAAAAAAAAGTTGAGCAGACAAAAATGAAATATCTTAAGTTCAAACTGTTTGCAATCAAATAAAAGTCATGCAAAAGTAAATGCAAGGAGCACTGCATTTTTATTTTATTTGCATTTTCCATACTGTTCCAACTTTTTCTGATTTGGGGTTGTAGTTTAGGTATTTTACCATGTACTTTATATAATATAAAGATCTCAATCCAAGTACAGCAAAGCTGAAAAGCACTTATTAAAGTAAAAGAACTTCAAGCCAACAGCATTGCTTGATGTCATGTTACTGCGATAAAGCAATACGAATGCAACCTGAGACTATTACACCAAAAGAAAGTACCAATACTAATACCAAAATACCAATTCAAGGCAAAAACGCTGTGAGACATCTTTGCATATGCTCTTTTTAGACAGACCAAAAGCTCTCTATCCTGCAACTGAATTCCACCCCAATGGGTCAACACCTTAAGCCTGTAGACCACATCTGCGCCCCCAGCGGATGATGAAAGGTGATGTGGTAAACAAGTCACAGTAGTAAACTAGCATCTGTTCCACTTGAATTCCATTCAGATGCTATAGACAGACTCCTGACTAAATGGGCAGTTCATGCTCAAAAACCCTCCATTGTAGCCGAATTAAAACAATTCTGCAAGAAGAAATGGACAAACCTCCACAGCAATATAAACGAATCATCACAAGTTACTTTAAATGTTTGACTGCAATTTGATTGTTACTGCCAAGGGTGGCAATTACTTCATCACAAGGGTAATATATAGCTGAAGTCATAAGTTTAAATACACTTAGATTGAAGTAATAATTAAAATTCATAGTTATCCCCTACACAGATTCCATGTCAACAAGTTAGCAAGTTGTTTGGGATATCTTATGTCGACAAACAGATCATTTTACTTATAAAGCACATCTCAAATTTCAGGCCATCATGTTACATACATCATGTTGACTGTTCCTCTAAATAGCCTGAAAATTCCAGAAAACAGTATCACTTCTGAGTAAACTGAAGATGTACATGTGGAAGTATCTTTGCTTGACATGATGGGAAAATAAAAAGAAAATTAACCAAGACATTAAAACAAGAATTTTGACCTTAAGTCTGGCACATCACTGAAGGCAATTTCCAAATCCCTGAAGTTACCATAATTCACATTTATCTATTCTAACAGTTTACAAGTTTAAACACCATTGGACCAGGCAGCCATCATAACGCTCAAGACTGAAAGGCATTCCTTCTCCTAGACATGAACATACCTTGGTGAGAAAAATAAAAATTATTCAAATAACAACTGCAAACGACCTTATAGACATGCTGGAGAAAACTGGTACAAAAGAGGTACATCAACAATAAAACAGTGTACTGTATCGACCTGAAAGGTTCACTGTTCCAAAAACTGTCATAAAAACAGATTACAGTTTACAATTGCACATGTGGACAAAAATCTAATGTTTAAGAGAAATATCCTCTGGTCTAATAAAACATAAAATTAACTGTTTGGCCATAGGGACCATTGTTATGTAATGAGTAAAAAAGTCTTGCAAGCCAAAGAACACCGTCCCAATCGTAATCTCATTCTAATCAATGCACTTCACAAAATAGCAAGAAAATGTAGAAAGGAACATGACAAAGAGTTCAAAGCGCTGTGTTGCCCTTCAAATTCCCCAGACAATAACAATCCATGGAGGATCCACCTCACAACTTGGAGGACTTAAAGGATCTGCTGTGGTATCTGGTGCTAAATACCACAGGACACCTTTAGTGATCTTGTGGAGTCTATGTCAGAGCTGTTGTGGAGACACAAGGGGGGGGGACCTAATGTCATGGCTTATGGCCCCCACTGTTCGTAGGTCCAGCAGTAGATCAATAGAAAGAAAGGACTTCTAACAGGTAACAGGTAAAAGTGTCCTGTTAAAATCAAACCACACTATGCCACTGGCAGGTTATTTTTGTAACTGTAATTCATCGAATTATTAAAAAAGTAGTTCCCCCATTTTATTGTGTTCAGTGTATAGATGCTTGTCTATAAACTGGCACTAAAACTAATTCTTAACTGGTTTATCCATACACGGTACAACTAACTTACCAACATCTAGCTACATTGCGTACAGTGTAGCCTCCTCCTCCTAGCACAAGAAGAGGGATCTTGAAACTCTTTACAAACTCCACACATTCCCTTTAAGACAGGAAAAAAGTATTTAGTTGATGAGTTAATGTTAATATATTAAATGTTTTTAGGGGTTGTGTTTTATAAACTTTGTTACTTATTCATTGCAACATCAACATTTACGGCATTTAGCAGACACTTGAATCTAATACAATTGTGACATTTGGACAGTCCAAGTGATTGAGGTTTAGGACCTTGTTCAATTTAGCAGATTTAGAGATTGAACCACTTACCACCCGATTACTAGTCTTAACCAATGAGCTATCACATTTTAGATTATCCATCATTTGCCTTAAGGGTTTAGGATAAAACATCAATTAAGTTTTCTACTAGGTATGCTGGATTGTGGAATATTTGTTCATGTTACTCATAAGATAACAATTTGTAAAAATCTGTTAACGCTGACTCTGCTTTATCAGACTGTCTCAAAGAGTGTAGTTTATACCATTAATCTTACCCATGGCCTCGTATACTAAGATTGAAGCATCCAAGTCTGTCACAGCCCAGTGAGTCTGCACCACACTAGACACCATGCATTGAGAAAGTATATGTAAAATCATAAGAATAATTAGCAGCATAAACAACATGTTTGTAGTCTAAAGCAGAACATTAAACATTACCTGAAGTACAATACAAGTTGGTTGATAAAAGTCCACTACTTGCTTGATGACTGGCTGGAACAATTGTCTATAGCCTAAAATAGTAAAAAAAAATCAAATAAATAAAATCTTGAACTGAAAAAATATTAAATAAGATGTAGCCATATAATAATTATTTTCATAAAAGCAATAAACCAGGTGCCCACAATACCTTTATAAGAACTTAAAAATGCTCATAACTGATTATTTGTATTTGTGCGGTATCAACATTATTTTCAAGAGGAATTTGGATCAGCCTGGGGAGTATGATAGAGTGACAAAACTTAAACTGTTTGGCCAAATTGATCTGTTTTTGTCTGGTGCAAGAAAATTGAGGCTTATGACCAGTGGAATACTATCCCACGGTCAAGTCTAGAGTTGGGTTAGTGATGAGGTGGATATATTTTTCTGCTGCAGGAACTGGCGGGCTTAACCACGCTATCATGGACCCACAGAAATAGTAAGTTATGAAGATGAGAAATTTTATGCCCTCTGCAATGAAACTGAACCTCGCTGATAACTGGACTTTCCAGCAAGACAATGATCCCAATCACACTCCTAATCAAGGCATTGTTAAGGAATCAGTCCTGGAATAGTGGCTTCTTTTAGTGTCCAAATTTAAATAGATCTTTGTTGGGATTAAAGAAAGCAGTTGCAGCACAAAAGGCATTAAACGTTAATAAGCTGGAGGCATTTGCATGAAAAGAATGGGTGAAGAGATGTGTCAGAAGCTTGATAGCACTTAATCAGATTGCTTATTAAAGGTTTTAAAAGCAAAAAAGTACTAGTGCAAATGGAATTCAGTTCAGGATAACTACAGTTTTTTTATTTTTAAATTAAAATTAACGTGTTCATATTTGTTATCAAAATTGCTTACGTGTATAACTAAATATTCATTCTTTGTTTACTGAGACTTGTTGCTGCAAATTTTCATTAATTTCTATATACATCACTGTAATACCTTTTAGAGAGAGGTTAAATATTATTTCAATTAAAAACTAGTAAGTTAGAGAACAACTGTGTATAGGCATATAAAAAGAATCAAAAGCATTAGGAACACAAGAGTGTATCTAGCAGAAAAAAATGTTTACTCGCTGATAATGAACACAGCAAAGAAGAGAGCTGCTGTATTCCAAATACTCCATCCTTAAACTGTGAGATAAATTAGTTCGTTAGCTATGGTAAGGTTACTGTTTCACACACACTGCACAGTATTTAGAGTGCAGTCAAAATAACTTTTATTCTACCTATCAAAACCTCCACATGTCCACTGGCTACACAACACATCATAAACATGACAAAAAGAAAAGTCTTTCTGCCTCACCTTAAAAAAAGTCTATGTACTTTAACTAGACCATTGCTGCAGCTAATTGCAACATTATTCTTGTCATTTTTATTGTTTTCTTTTGTGCTGTACTGGAGTGTACTAGTCTGCACAAATTAGATTACTCATCTTTAGGCATAAATATAATTTGAAAAGTACTTCCTTGCAACCCTCTGAATTTATTATTCATAGATCATTATCTTGCACAATCACATTTTTATTCAGGAGTGACTGGGTGTCACAACCCAGATGATAAGTGGCCTTATAGTTTGTTGACTAAATTAAGAACGGTGGTCTAACTTAGCTGTATTTTCTTATTTTTCCACATCTTATTATTTGCTAAATCAACCTCATTTTAGCTTTTTTCCATATCTGCTATAATTACAGTGATTAATAAAAAATGTTTCCTTGACACAATTTTATTTTGTTTCACAGTCTAGTATACTAAAGGTCTCTTACAAAGAGTTGGGCAAGTAATTTAAAACACATAACCCCTAATTGGCTATCAAGGTGTTGCTATTTGACATAATGCACATTGTTTTGTGAACATTCTGGGTCTGTCCAAAAACCAAGTAAGCTGCCTTGTTGCGTACTGCCTACCTAGGCAGCTGCCTAAGTAGAGAGGATTCCAATAAAACATCGACTTATAACGCATATTATGTGGACCCACTACGTACAACAGCGATTATTTCACCACAGTTTTTGCTTACTAAGCTAACACAGTTAGCCTCAGGCCGAAAACATTTAAATTGTCACTGACAGGCCCGAATTTGCAAATAAATTACACTTTTACTTGCACATTTATACTAATTAAATATCAATGAAAATGTATTAACATTTGTTTGTTTGTTGCTCCGCATTCGTCCGCCATATTTGCAATTTTTTGTGAGAGCTGCACTGAATGCTGGGATTGCCTTCACCGCTAAGGAAGCATCAGATGCTCCCTCATTATTCAGTCTTAGTATGCAGCATTTTAAGGCATCTAAGAATTTGGACAGGCTAATTCTTGGGAGCACGCGTAGGATGACACAAAATGCTATGTAGAAAGCTCAGTAGGTTTTTGGACAGACCCACTAAATTTTAAATGTTAGAAATGTAAATATAAACAACTTTCTCAAAGCTCAAGGCTCTATTGTAATTTCTGTAAACTATTCAATCCATTAAAATAATTAAATAATGAACACACAAAATGTGGCTATTGCTTTAAGGGCTCCAGTGGTGTGGCAAAACAAATAATAAATAAAGGTGTTTTTTTCTGAAACAATATTAAAAACTTAAGTAAAGTAATTAATAAATTATGAATGAAATATTTATATTACATTTAAAAATGAGAACTTCAAGTATTATAAAACAAAAAGTGTTTTTACAAATTTTAAATTGTTCATTATTTAATAGAAGAGTACAATGTTATAATAGATAATAGTTAGGATTTTTGTTTGACTTAGTAGTATTTGTCAAATCAAAGCTGCATGCTGACACCCCTAATTTTATGTTTAACAACTAACAATAAAGGTCATAGTGCTGTTGGTTTCTCTATACGATCTACAATTGGATGAAGGTATTTCTGTATACCGAAAAGCATTAAAAACCTGCAAAATCACATTTTTCTGTATCTGTAAATCTGTGTTTTGGTAACAGAAATCATGTTATAAAACAGTAAAAATTGCACTGGTCATAAGATGCAAGTCAGCAACCACGTCAACATTTTTAGCAAAGCTATATCACAGTTAAGCAAAACGCTTACTCTGTTAGGTCACTCACTCTGATCATCAATTCCATCACGTAATGGCACATTCAGACAGTAGTACCGACCACTCTCAGCCCCAACTTCATACATGTCACCTGAAAGACATATACAGAATATTATATGTCTATATGTATTATGTACATACAGAATTTTATATGTAGGGAACAAGTAGGGAACTTGGATAATATAAGGAACAACTATGATTACATAGAAATTAAAAAGCCTCTTAAGGTATCTGTTCTCAAAGAAGCCTTTTCTTTCATACATTTTATAGGCCTAGCATAAGGATTTTCAGTTTCTGATAAACGGTATGCTATTTCAACAGGGGTAGGCAGATTATCGGCAATCACAGTAAGGTAAGAGCATGTATAACTATTTAAAATTTCAGTATATTTTACATACACAGTGGATTAAAAAATAAAAAAATTTGTGAATTTTTGCACACTTTGTTGTGGATTTCATTTTGAATGGATGTTAATTGCCGTCTTACCCATCAACCGACACCTTATCAACAATAAAGTACAAACACTGTTATTACATCCTCAAATCAGAAAAAGTATGTAAAATGCAAAAAAAAAAAAAAAAAAAAAAAAAACATACTTTTTTTATAAATGTACTTTTGACTTTCATTGCAGACAGTATGAACCCAAGATATTATTGTATGACTGGTCAGCTTCATTTAATTTTTTGCAATTTAGGAGTAGTAATGAGATAATAAAAAAATTGTTTTTATTTTAAACAGGTGATGTCAACAGGTTATTGTAATCATGATTTGGAGTCTTTGAAAAGCAAAGATGGGCAGAATATCTCCAGTTTGTGAACAAATGTGTGTAAAAAATTTTAAAATGTTTAATAACAATGTTCCTCAGAGAAAGATTGGGAGGGATTTGCATATTTCTCCCTCTACAGTGCATATTATCATTAAACGATTCAAGGAATCTGGAGGAATTTTTGTGCGCAAAGGGCAAAGGCATGTTAGGGGGTTGTGACAGCACCCTTGGTAAAGATAATTTAACTTCTGTGATGGCAGCATTAATGCGGAAAAGTACACTGAGAAAAGTACATCTTTTCGAGGGACGTCCATGCTTTTTTGAACAAGACTGGCCTGCCTGCAGTCCTGACATGTCCCCAATAAAGAATGTGTAGAGAACTACGATGTGTTTGCAGGAAGCATAGGACAAAATAACACTTAAAACACTTCATCGCTTAGTATCTTTCATGTCAAGGCATTGTTACAATATGGTAAATGCTTAACTGACCCAACTTTTTTTGTAATGTGTTGCAGGCCTGAATGAATGTATATAAACAAATAAAATTAAGCTGACTAGACAAAGCATGAAATATCTTGAGTTCTTACTGTTGGCAATAAAGTAAAAAGAAATTTAGGATACACTGCCACTGTGTATCCCTATGTTTCCTTCAAATTTATCTAGAACTCACCTACTGATATCTAAAGTGATTGGACATAGTTTGTTTACTTTATGGCTTGTTTTTTGTCCTAATAAAATTAAATTGTTGGCCCTTATAGAACCAAGTGTGTGCTTTTCCAATCTGTCTCTCATCTCCTTAAGAGTAGAATACTGCACACTGCATTGCAATTATTCTACAATTTATGACTCATTGCAAAATAACTTATTGACAAAATTAGAATGTTTTAGAGTTTTTTTTAAACATTAATTAAAAAAAATATATATATATATCTTACTCATAAAAGTATTTAGATCCTTAAGTCTGTTGGGAACAATTACAACTGCAAGTCTTCTTTGATATGTCTCTGCACATGTCAATTTGGGCAGCTTATCATATTTTTCGTGGCAGATCCTATTAAGATTTGATAGCTTGGATGGAAAGCATCTCTCACCTGCCATGTTCATGACTCTCAACAGATGTCTGATGAGATTCAGGGCTGGCTACCTTAAAGAACATTCAGAGACCTGATCCAAAGCCACTCCAGTGATGTTCTGGCTGTATGCTTTAGGTCACTGACATGTTTAAAGGTACACTGACGCCCCAGTATAGAGCATGCCAGTGTAAAGAGGTTTTTTTTCAAGGGGGTGTCTGTATTTAGCTGCATTCATTTGTCCTAAAATTGATCCACTACAGTGATCCACTAAAAACGTATATTATATATATATATATACGTATATATACATATACGTACATATATATACGTACATATATATACGTGTATATATATATATATACAGTGTATCACAAAAGTGAGTACACCCCTCACATTTCTGCAAATATTTCATTATATCTTTTCATGGGACAACACTATAGACATGAAACTTGGATATAACTTAGAGTAGTCAGTGTACAGCATTGCTGCAGAGGTTGAAGACGTGGGAGGTCAGCCTGTCAGTGCTCAGACCATACGCCGCACACTGCATTAACTCGGTCTGCATGGTAGTCATGCCAGAAGGAAGCTGACGCACAAGAAAGCCAGCAAACAGTTTGCTGAAGACAAGCAGTCCAAGAACATGGATTACTGGAATGCCCTGTGGTCTGACGAGACCAAGATAAACTTGTTTGGCTCAGATGGTGTCCAGCATGTGTGGCGGCGCCCTGGTGAGAAGTACCAAGACAACTGTATCTTGCCTACAGTCAAGCATCGTGGTGGTAGCATCATGGTCATGGGCTGCATGAGTGTTGCTGGCACTGGGGAGCTGCAGTTCATTGAGGGAAACATGAATTCCAACATGTACTGTGACATTCTGAAACAGAGCATGATCCCCTCCCTTCGAAAACTGGGCCTCATGGCAGTTTTCCAACAGGATAACGACCCCAAACAACCTCCAAGATGACAACTGCCTTGCTGAGGAAGCTGAAGGTAAAGGTGATGGACTAAACCCAATTGAGCACCTGTGGCGCATCCTCAAGTGGAAGGTGGAGGAGTTCAAGGTGTCTAACATCCACCAGCTCCGTGATGTCATCATGGAGGAGTGGAAGAGGATTCCAGTAGCAACCTGTGCAGCTCTGGTGAATTCCATGCCCAGGAGGGTTAAGGCAGTGCTGGATAATAATGGTGGTCACACAAAATATTGACACTTTGGGCACAATTTGGACATGTTCACTGTTGGAAAACGGTTTTCGAAGGGAGGGGATCATGCTCTGTTTCAGAATGTCACAGTACATGTTGGAATTCATGTTTCCCTCAATGAACTGCAGCTCCCCAGTGCCAGCAACACTCATGCAGCCCAAGACCATGATGCTACCACCACCATGCTTGACTGTAGGCAAGATACAATTGTCTTGGTACTTCTCACCAGGGCGCCGCCACACATGCTGGACACCATCTGAGCCAAACAAGTTTATCTTGGTCTCATCAGACCACAGGGCATTCCCGTAATCCATGTTCTTGGACTGCTTGTCTTCAGCAAACTGTTTGCTGGCTTTCTTGTGCGTCAGCTTCCTTCTGGGATGACGACCATGCAGACCGAGTTGATGCAGTGTGCGGTGTATGGTCTGAGCACTGACAGGCTGACCTCCCACGTCTTCAACCTCTGCAGCAATGCTGGCAGCACTCATGTGTCTATTTTTTAAAGCCAACCTCTGGATATGACGCCGAACACGTGGACTCAACTTCTTTGGTCGACCCTGGCGAAGCCTGTTCCGAGTGGAACCTGTCCTGGAAAACCGCTGTATGACCTTGGCCACCATGCTGTAGCTCAGTTTCAGGGTGTCAGCAATCTTCTTATAGCCCAGGCCATCTTTGTGGAGAGCAACAATTCTATTTCTCACATCCTCAGAGAGTTCTTTGCCATGAGGTACCATGTTGAATATCCAGTGGCCAGTATGAGAGAATTGTACCCAAAACACCAAATTTAACAGCCCTGCTCCCCATTTACACCTGGGACCTTGACACATGACACCAGGGAGGGACAACGACACATTTGGGCACAATTTGGACATGTTCACTGTGGGGTGTACTCACTTATGTTGCCAGCTATTTAGACATTAATGGCTGTGTGTTGAGTTATTTTCAGAAGACAGTAAATCTACACTGCTATACAAGCTGTACACTGACTACTCTAAGTTATATCCAAGTTTCATGTCTATAGTGTTGTCCCATGAAAAGATATAATGAAATATTTGCAGAAATGTGAGGGGTGTACTCACTTTTGTGATACACTGTATATGTATATACAGTGTATCACAAAAGTGAGTACACCCCTCACATTTCTGCAGATATTTAAGTATATCTTTTCATGGGACAACACTGACAAAATGACACTTTGACACAATGAAAAGTAGTCTGTGTGCAGCTTATATAACAGTGTAAATTTATTCTTCCCTCAAAATAACTCAATATACAGCCATTAATGTCTAAACCACCGGCAACAAAAGTGAGTACACCCCTAAGAGACTACACCCCTAAATGTCCAAATTGAGCACTGCTTGTCATTTTCCCTCCAAAATGTCATGTGATTTGTTAGTGTTACTAGGTCTCAGGTGTGCATAGGGAGCAGGTGTGTTCAATTTAGTAGTACAGCTCTCACACTCTCTCATACTGGTCACTGAAAGTTCCAACATGGCACCTCATGGCAAAGAACTCTCTGAGGATCTTAAAAGACGAATTGTTGCGCTACATGAAGATGGCCAAGGCTACAAGAAGATTGCCAACACCCTGAAACTGAGCTGCAGCACAGTGGCCAAGATCATCCAGCGTTTTAAAAGAGCAGGGTCCACTCAGAACAGACCTCGCGTTGGTCGTCCAAAGAAGCTGAGTGCACGTGCTCAGCGTCACATCCAACTGCTGTCTTTGAAAGATAGGCGCAGGAGCGCTGTCAGCATTGCTGCAGAGATTGAAAAGGTGGGGGGTCAGCCTGTCAGTGCTCAGACCATACGCCGCACACTACATCAAATTGGTCTGCATGGCTGTCACCCCAGAAGGAAGCCTCTTCTGAAGTCTCTACACAAGAAAGCCCGCAAACAGTTTGCTGAAGACATGTCAACAAAGGACATGGATTACTGGAACCATGTCCTATGGTCTGATGAGACCAAGATTAATTTGTTTGGTTCAGATGGTCTCAAGCATGTGTGGCGGCAATCAGGTGAGGAGTACAAAGATAAGTGTGTCATGCCTACAGTCAAGCATGGTGGTGGGAATGCCATGGTCTGGGGCTGCATGAGTGCAGCAGGTGTTGGGGAGTTACATTTCATTGAGGGACACATGAACTCCAATATGTACTGTGAAATACTGAAGCAGAGCATGATCCCCTCCCTCCGGAAACTGGGTCGCAGGGCAGTGTTCCAGCATGATAATGACCCCAAACACACCTATAAGACGACCACTGCTTTATTGAAGAGGCTGAGGGTAAAGGTGATGGACTGGCCAAGCATGTCTCCAGACCTAAACCCAATAGAACATCTTTGGGGCATCCTCAAGCGGAAGGTGGAGGAGCGCAAAGTCTCGAATATCTGCCAGCTCCGTGATGTCGTCATGGAGGAGTGGAAAAGCATTCCAGTGGCAACCTGTGAAGCTCTGGTAAACTCCATGCCCAGGAGAGTTAAGGCAGTTCTGGGAAATAATGGTGGCCACCCAAAATATTGACACTTCAGGAACTTTCACTAAGGGGTGTACTCACTTTTGTTGCCGGTGGTTTAGACATTAATGGCTGTATATTGAGTTATTTTGAGGGAAGAATAAATTTACACTGTTATATAAGCTGCACACAGACTACTTTTCATTGTGTCAAAGTGTCATTTTGTCAGTGTTGTCCCATGAAAAGATATACTTAAATATCTGCAGAAATGTGAGGGGTGTACTCACTTTTGTGATACACTGTATATATATATATATACAGTGTATCACAAAAGTGAGTACACCCCTCACATTTCTGCAAATATTTCATTATATCTTTTCATGGGACAACACTATAGAAAAGAAACTTGGATATAACTTAGAGTAGTCAGTGTACAACTTGTATAGCAGTGTAGATTTACTGTCTTCTGAAAATAACTCAACACACAGCCATTAATGTCTAAATGGCTGGCAACATAAGTGAGTACACCCCACAGTGAACATGTCCAAATTGTGCCCAAAGTGTCAATATTTTGTGTGACCACCATTATTATCCAGCACTGCCTTAACCCTCCTGGGCATGGAATTCACCAGAGCTGCACAGGTTGCTACTGGAATCCTCTTCCACTCCTCCATGATGACATCACGGAGCTGGTGGATGTTAGACACCTTGAACTCCTCCACCTTCCACTTGAGGATGCGCCACAGGTGCTCAATTGGGTTTAGTCCATCACCTTTACCTTCAGCTTCCTCAGCAAGGCAGTTGTCATCTTGGAGGTTGTGTTTGGGGTCGTTATCCTGTTGGAAAACTGCCATGAGGCCCAGTTTTTGAAGGGAGGGGATCATGCTCTGTTTCAGAATGTCACAGTACATGTTGGAATTCATGTTTCCCTCAATGAACTGCAGCTCCCCAGTGCCAGCAACACTCATGCAGCCCAAAACCATGATGCTACCACCACCATGCTTGACTGTAGGCAAGATACAGTTGTCTTGGTACTTTTCACCAGGGCGCCGCCACACATGCTGGACACCATCTGAGCCAAACAAGTTTATCTTGGTCTCGTCAGACCACAGGGCATTCCAGTAATCCATGTTCTTGGACTGCTTGTTTTCAGCAAACTGTTTGCTGGCTTTCTTGTGCGTCAGCTTCCTTCTGGGATGACGACCATGCAGACCGAGTTGATGCAGTGTGCGGCGTATGGTCTAAGCACTGACAGGCTGACCTCCCACGTCTTCAACCTCTGCAGCAATGCTGGCAGCACTCATGTGTCTATTTTTTAAAGCCAACCTCTGGATATGACGCCGAACACGTGGACTCAACTTCTTTGGTCGACCCTGGCGAAGCCTGTTCCGAGTGGAACCTGTCCTGGAAAACCGCTGTATGACCTTGGCCACCATGCTGTAGCTCAGTTTCAGGGTGTTAGCAATCTTCTTATAGCCCAGGCCATCTTTGTGGAGAGCAACAATTCTATTTCTCACATCCTCAGAGAGTTCTTTGCCATGAGGTGCCATGTTGAATATCCAGTGGCCAGTATGAGAGAATTGTACCCAAAACACCAAATTTAACAGCCCTGCTCCCCATTTACACCTGGGACCTTGACACATGACACCAGGGAGGGACAACGACACATTTGGGCACAATTTGGACATGTTCACTGTGGGGTGTACTCACTTATGTTGCCAGCTATTTAGACATTAATGGCTGTGTGTTGAGTTATTTTCAGAAGACAGTAAATCTACACTGCTATACGAGCTGTACACTGACTTCTCTAAGTTATATCCAAGTTTCATGTCTATAGTGTTGTCCCATGAAAAGATATAATGAAATATTTGCAGAAATGTGAGGGGTGTACTCACTTTTGTGATACACTGTATATATATACACACACACACACACACACACACACATGCAGGGTGAGTCAAAAGTCACAGGACACTCTTTTATTTCAGAAACAAAAGGGAAAATGTGGGCCAGCTGTAGCCTAGTGGTTAAGGTACTGGACCAGTAATCAGAGGGTCACTGGTTCAAGCCCCACCACTGCCAGGTTGCTGCTGTTGGGTCCTTGAGCAAGGCCCTTAACCCTCAATTGCTCAGACTATATAGTGTAACTGTAATGTAAGTCGCTTTGGATAAAGGCGTCTGCTAAATGCTGAAAATGTAAATGTAAATGAAAATGACAAATCTGAATACCCCAGCAAGTAATGGGTGAGGGGGCCTATCTTTTAGGCTATGTCCGGAACATGGCCACAATCTTGAAAGCCACCATATGTAAAAAACTTAGGTGTCACAATAGATTCAGATCTCTCCTTTGATACACACATTAATAATATTACTAGAGTTGCTTTCTATCATTTGCGTAATATCTCTAAAATAAGAAATATACTATCTGTTAATGACGCCGAAAAACTGATCCATGCGTTTATAACTTCTCGGTTAGATTATTGTAATGCTCTTCTAACTGGATGCTCTGGTAGATCCTTAAACAAACTCCAGTTAGTTCAAAATGCAGCAGCTCGAGTGCTAACTAGAACTAAAAAATTTGATCATATCACTCCTGTTCTATCATCTCTACACTGGCTGCCAGTTAAATTTCGCATTGATTACAAAATACTTTTACTAACCTATAAAGCGCTACATGGTCTGGCTCCACAGTATCTGAGTGAGCTTATTAATTACTACAACCCAGCACGTCCACTTCGTTCACAAGATGCAGGGTTACTTATAGTTCCTAAAATTAAAAAGACCAAAGCTGGTGGAAGAGCATTTTCTTACAAAGCTCCACAACTTTGGAATATTCTTCCTGCCTCTGTTCGGTATTCGGACACAGTCTCAATGTTTAAGTCTAAACTGAAAACATATTTATTTTCTCAGGCTTTTGATTAATATAGACAAAGGAGCAGAGCTTGGGGGTTCTTGGTCATAGAAACTTGTGGTGATCAGGGATGTTGGGTCGCTGTCGTTCTGCCTCTCTTGTCCAATCACTCTGGTTTGGGTAGGAGAGGTGGGCGCTGATGTCCTGTGAAAGCCTTCATGACCTTGTTACCTGCTCGCTCTCCCTTTTAGTTATGCTGTAATAATTAGGGCTGCCGGAGTCTAAAACTCTCTGTAAAACTGTTTGTCAACTAGCATTGTACATTATTAACTACATTCTCTGTTGTTTTACCCCGAGGGCATTCTGATGGAAACCTGTTTACCCGCCGAGGTTAAGGATTAAAGTCGAGACTGCCGGGACAACGATGCTGCTCCTGTCAGATGTGACGGGTCTGGAGTAATTGCAACGACAAGAAATCACTACAGACTTTATTGAAGACTAGAGCGGATAACAACTCTATTATTATTTAATTGTTTATTTATCTATTTATTACCACTGTATGACTTTTAGATCATTCAATTCTGTGTTTGTATGATTTGTGTAAATCGTGTATTTATTTAAAGTATCCTCCAGACCACCCAAGAAGGATGGGCCCTGTTGAGTCTGGTTCCTCTCAAGGTTTCTTCCTGTAATTTTCAGGGAGTTTTTCCTTGCCACAGTCGCCCTCGGCTTGCTCAACAGGGGTTTTTGTATCTGTTGGTCCTGGATTTTGTAAAGTTGCTTTGAGACAATGTATATTGTAAAAAGCGCTATATAAATAAAGTTGACTTGACTTGACCATATTGGAGCAAGGGCAAGTTTTTCCAATGAAGGTGGTCATGTAGCATATCAAAGAAGACCAGAATCTGATTTGCAATATCTCTTGTGTTTCAAATGTTATCAACACAGAATGTTGCAACAACAACCAGGAACGTTCCCTGTAATGCACAGCTATTCGACGTGTTCAGTGCGTTGTCCCTGGTGCTGAACACAGATCTGAAGGCGCTTTATCCAATCGTTATGAACCCACACGAGAATCTCTGGAGAAATGCTGTCACAAGCCTCCATGATGCGGTGCTGAAGGTGGTGTTTGTTGCAGATTTTCTCAGCATACACAATTTGTTTGAGATGACCCCAGAGATAAAGTCGAGTGGTGTGAGGTCGGGTGATCTGAGCGGCCATTCCACAGGACGATGATGGCCAAGCCAATGACCAGGGAATTGAATATCCAGCCACTGACGAACACCTGCTCCGTAGTGTGGTGGAGCCCCATCCTGTTGGAAATAACAGGGGAAACTGCCATCTTCAAATTCAGAATGGATGAGAACACTGTTTCCTGTAGCATTGTCATGTAGCGCTGAGCATTTAGGGTCTGGTCGATGAAAATGGGTCCGATTACACGGGTGCCCCATATTCCACACCACACCATAACCCTCACATCACCTACGACTGTGGTGTGTGCAGTCCAGTTAGGGTTTTTGTCACTCCAGTACCTCACGTTCTGGCAATTGACCTCACCACTGACATAAAAATTGGACTCGTCACTGAAAAGAATGCCCTGTGCAAATGCGGGTGCCCAGGTGCAGAACTCGACACAGCTATCAGGGTTATCCTCTGATAGTTTCTGCTGCAGCTGGATCTTGAAGGGGTGCCACTTATTGGTATGAAGAATCTGTACAAGAGATGACTGGCTGACACCACATTCTGCTGCGAGACGTCGTGTGCTGCGTCGTGGACATTTCGCAAAGGTTACCAAAACCATTGTTGAGGTTTCTTCGTCGGTAGCGGTCTTCGGATGACCACCACATGGCTTGTTGTCCACAGTCCCGGTTTCTCGAAATTTGGCTATGAGGGATGCAACAGTGCTGTGTGAAATTGGTCAATTCTATCTTAAGTTACCTGTAACGAACAACAAAAGTTTTGAACTTTGTGTTGATAACTTTTGAACCACAAGAGATATTGCAAATTAGATTGCGGCAATTGATTTCTGAGAAAATTCTGGTCTTCTTTGATATGCTACATAACCACCTTCCTATTGGAAAAACTTGCCCTTGATCCAATATGGCGGCTTTCAAGATGGCGGCAATGTTCAGATGTCATTTTCCCTTTTGTTTCTGAAATAAAAGAGTGTCCTGTGACTTAACTCACCCTGTATATATACACTGATCAGCCATAACATTAAAACCACCTCCTTGTTTCTACACTCACTGTCCATTTTATCAACTCCACTTACCATATAGAAGCACTTTGAAGGTAGACAGCTGTAGCCTAGTGGTTAAGGTACTGGACTAGTAATCAGAAGGTTGCCGGTTCAAGCCCCACCTCTGCCAGTTTGCAACTGTTGGGCCCTTGAGCAAGGCCCTTAACCCTCAATTGCTTAGAATGTACTGTCACAGTACTGTAAGTCACTTTGCAAAAAAGCATCTGCTAAATGCCGAAAATGTAAATGAAGTTCTACAATTACTGACTGTAGTCCACTGTTTCTCTACATACTTTTTTTAGCCTGCTGTCACCCTGTTCTTCAATGGCCAGAACCCCCACAGGACCACCACAGAGCAGGTATTATTTAGGTGGTTGATGATTCTCAGCACTGCAGGGACAATGTCTGTGTTGTGCTGGTATGAGTGGATCAGACACAGCAGCGCTGCTGGAGTTTTTAAATACTGTGTCCACTCACTGTCCACTCTATTAGACACTCCTACCTAGTACCTGCAGTGTGGTGTTTAAAAACTCCAGCAGCGCTGCTGTATCTGATCCATTCATACCAGCACAACACACACTAACACACCACCACCATGTCAGTGTCACTGCAGTGCTGAGAATGACCCACCACCCAAATAATACCTGCTCTGTAGTGGTCCTGTGGGGGTCCTGACCATTGAAGAACAGGGTGAAAGCATGTTAAAAAAAGTATGTAGAGAAACAGATGGACTACAGTCAGTAATTTTAAGTAAAAGTGCTTCTACAGTATATGGTACGTAGAGCTGATAAAATGGACAGTGAGTGTAGAAACAAGGAGGTGGTTTTAATGTTATGCCTGATATATATATATATATATATATATATATATATATATATATATATATATATATATATATATACAGTGTATCACAAAAGTGAGTACACCCCTCACATTTCTGCAGATATTTAAGTATATCTTTTCATGGGACAACACTGACAAAATGACACTTTGACACAATGAAAAGTAGTCTGTGTGCAGCTTATATAACAGTGTAAATTTATTCTTCCCTCAAAATAACTCAATATACAGCCATTAATGTCTAAACCACCGGCAACAAAAGTGAGTACACCCCTTAGTGAAAGTTCCTGAAGTGTCAATATTTTGTGTGGCCACCATTATTTCCCAGAACTGCCTTAACTTTCCTGGGCATGGAGTTTACCAGAGCTTCACAGGTTGCCACTGGAATGCTTTTCCACTCCTCCATGACGACATCACGGAGCTGGCGGATATTCGAGACTTTGCGCTCCTCCACCTTCCGCTTGAGGATGCCCCAAAGATGTTCTATTGGGTTTAGGTCTGGAGACATGCTTGGCCAGTCCATCACCTTTACCCTCAGCCTCTTCAATAAAGCAGTGGTCGTCTTAGAGGTGTGTTTGGGGTCATTATCATGCTGGAACACTGCCCTGCGACCCAGTTTCCGGAGGGAGGGGATCATGCTCTGCTTCAGTATTTCACAGTACATATTGGAGTTCATGTGTCCCTCAATGAAATGTAACTCCTCAACACCTGCTGCACTCATGCAGCCCCAGACCATGGCATTCCCACCACCATGCTTGACTGTAGGCATGACACACTTATCTTTGTACTCCTCACCTGATTGCCGCCACACATGCTTGAGACCATCTGAACCAAACAAATTAATCTTGGTCTCATCAGACCATAGGACATGGTTCCAGTAATCCATGTCCTTTGTTGACATGTCTTCAGCAAACTGTTTGCGGGCTTTCTTGTGTAGAGACTTCAGAAGAGGCTTCCTTCTGGGGTGACAGCCATGCAGACCAATTTGATGTAGTGTGCGGCGTATGGTCTGAGCACTGACAGGCTGACCCCCCACCTTTTCAATCTCTGCAGCAATGCTGACAGCACTCCTGCACCTATCTTTCAAAGACAGCAGTTGGATGTGACGCTGAGCACGTGCACTCAGCTTCTTTGGACGACCAACGCGAGGTCTGTTCTGAGTGGACCCTGCTCTTTTAAAACGCTGGATGATCTTGGCCACTGTGCTGCAGCTCAGTTTCAGGATGTTGGCAATCTTCTTGTAGCCTTGGCCATCTTCATGTAGCGCAACAATTCGTCTTTTAAGATCCTCAGGGAGTTCTTTGCCATGAGGTGCCATGTTGGAACTTTCAGTGACCAGTATGAGAGAGTGTGAGAGCTGTACTACTAAATTGAACACACCTGCTCCCTATGCACACCTGAGACCTAGTAACACTAACAAATCACATGACATTTTGGAGGGAAAATGACAAGCAGTGCTCAATTTGGACATTTAGGGGTGTAGTCTCTTAGGGGTGTACTCACTTTTGTTGCCGGTGGTTCAGACATTAATGGCTGTATATTGAGTTATTTTGAGGGAAGAATAAATTTACACTGTTATATAAGCTGCACACAGACTACTTTTCATTGTGTCAAAGTGTCATTTTGTCAGTGTTGTTCCATGAAAAGATATACTTAAATATCTGCAGAAATGTGAGGGGTGTACTCACTTTTGTGATACACTGTATATATATATATATATATATATATATATATATATATATATATATATATATATATATATATATATATATATATATATACAGTGTATCACAAAAGTGAGTACACCCCTCACATTTCTGCAGATATTTAAGTATATCTTTTCATGGGACAACACTATAGACATGAAACTTGGATATAACTTAGAGTAGTCAGTGTACAACTTGTATAGCAGTGTAGATTTACTGTCTTCTGAAAATAACTCAACACACAGCCATTAATGTCTAAATGGCTGGCAACATAAGTGAGTACACCCCACAGTGAACATGTCCAAATTGTGCCCAAAGTGTCAATATTTTGTGTGACCACCATTATTATCCAGCACTGCCTTAACCCTCCTGGGCATGGAATTCACCAGAGCTGCACAGGTTGCTACTGGAATCCTCTTCCACTCCTCCATGATGACATCACGGAGCTGGTGGATGTTAGACACCTTGAACTCCTCCACCTTCCACTTGAGGATGTGCCACAGGTGCTCAATTGTGTTTAGTCCATCACCTTTACCTTCAGCTTCCTCAGCAAGGCAGTTGTCATCTTGGAGGTTGTGTTTGGGGTCGTTATCCTGTTTGAAAACTGCCATGAGGCCCAGTTTTCGAAGGGAGGGGATCATGCTCTGTTTCAGAATGTCACAGTACATGTTGGAATTCATGTTTCCCTCAATGAACTGCAGCTCCCCAGTGCCAGCAACACTCATGCAGCCCAAGACCATGATGCTACCACCACCATGCTTGACTGTAGGCAAGATACAGTTGTCTTGGTACTTCTCACCAGGGCACCGCCACACATGCTGGACACCATCTGAGCCAAACAAGTTTATCTTGGTCTCGTCAGACCACAGGGCATTCCAGTAATCCATGTTCTTGGACTGCTTGTCTTCAGCAAACTGTTTGCGGGCTTTCTTGTGCGTCAGCTTCCTTCTGGGATGACGACCATGCAGACCGAGTTGATGCAGTGTGCGGCGTATGGTCTGAGCACTGACAGGCTGACCTCCCACGTCTTCAACCTCTGCAGCAATGCTGGCAGCACTCATGTGTCTATTTTTTAAAGCCAACCTCTGGATATGACGCCGAACACGTGGACTCAACTTCTTTGGTCGACCCTGGCGAAGCCTGTTCCGAGTGGAACCTGTCCTGGAAAACCGCTGTATGACCTTGGCCACCATGCTGTAGCTCAGTTTCAGGGTGTTAGCAATCTTCTTATAGCCCAGGCCATCTTTGTGGAGAGCAACAATTCTATTTCTCACATCCTCAGAGAGTTCTTTGCCATGAGGTGCCATGTTGAATATCCAGTGGCCAGTATGAGAGAATTGTACCCAAAACACCAAATTTAACAGCCCTGCTCCCCATTTACACCTGGGACCTTGACACATGACACCAGGGAGGGACAACGACACATTTGGGCACAATTTGGACATGTTCACTGTGGGGTGTACTCACTTATGTTGCCAGCCATTTAGACATTAATGGCTGTGTGTTGAGTTATTTTCAGAAGACAGTAAATCTACACTGCTATACAAGTTGTACACTGACTACTCTAAGTTATATCCAAGTTTCATGTCTATAGTGTTGTCCCATGAAAAGATATAATGAAATATTTGCAGAAATGTGAGGGGTGTACTCACTTTTGTGATACACTGTATATATATATATATATATATATATACACAGTGGGGTCAAAAAGTATTTAGTCAGCCACTGATTGTGCAAGTTCTCCTACTTAGAAAGATGAGAGAGGTCTGTAATTTCCATCATAGGTACACTTCAACTATGAGAGACAAAATGAGAAAAAAAATCCAGGAAATCACATTGTAGGATTGAAAGGAGGTTCCATACCTTGGTAACTGGGGTGTTTACAGTGATGTTGACAAATGACATTTTTAGTTCTATTTTTTGCCTGTATTAAAAGTCCTATGGGCCTGGGAATCTTAGTTTGGTTAGGTTTGTGGTGGTCCAGTTTTTGTGAAAGGCTTTTTCCACATTTTAATTGTCTGCCTGCACTCACTATTAGTTTTTGGTATGGTTTCATTCTTATGGTGTCAATGAACAATCTGGTTTGGTCCAAGATATGTTCTTGTATTGTGTGTAGCTTGGCATAGACACTGAAATGCATTCCAGTCAGCCTTTGTCAGTCTTAGTTGTCATTTTGCATTTGGTGTGGCATTTGTGGAAATGGAGTATGACCTGTGGTAGGTGTGCAAGTTGGTTTATCAGGCAGAGGTTGTTTGAAATGATGAAATCTTCTACTGTCTTGCCTTTAGGGTTTGTATTCCAGCTCCATAGTGGGTTGTGACCATTAAAGTCCCCAAGAAGTATATGTGTAGGGAGGGGGTTGTACAGTTGTTCCACTAGTAAGAGTGTTGAGTCCAGTGGGATGTAGATATTACATATGGTAATAGTTCTTGACACATAAATTGCTGTTGCCTGAATGTCTATCACTGGGAGCATGACTGTGTGTGATGTTATTTAGATAAAAGTAGGCTGTACCTCCTTATGGCCTACCTGTATTTGAGCTATGATTATGGTATGCCACATATCCCTTCAATTGTACTGTAATGTTTGTTGCTGCTTAAGTTTCCTCAAGCATACTATTGCTGGACTGAAGGTTGTGGTCAGTCGTAATTCATTACATTTAGCTCTAATACCTAATCTAATGCAGGTCCACGGTATTATCGAATTAATCATCATTTGTTTTCAGCTTAGAGTTTGTTTGAACTTTACTCTTGTTTCTGGGTGACACACCTCTATGTTGTGAGGACCCATCCTCTTTCATTTCAGCATTTTATTAGCTTCTGATTTCCTTAGGTCTGTGCTGATTTAGGAATGCTGATGCATTGGTTCTGATTTCTTTAGTGCTTTGGCTTTGTTGTGAATCATGTCCTAAAGGTGGGTAGTGAAGTTGTGGTCTAGCTTTGTACAGATATGTACAAAAACTGAATTTTTGGAACTGGTTGCATTTTTTCTATGTTAAGCCACATAAGCTCGGTCTGGGATAAACATGACTGGGTGTTTAAAAGTTCTTTTTTTAATCCATGTGGGGCAGGATTTATCTGATGCCCTGCCCAAAAACACCAAGTGCAGAAACTGTGCATCATGTCTGTCTTCACTAAAGTTGTAAAAAGAAGGGGTATTCCTGCATGAGGCTGACCCTTAACCATACTTTTGGCCACGGGACAAAGTAACTTATCAAGATGCAATTAGCTGTGTAACTATAAACACAGAGATAAACCTATTTAAATCATTTGTTTAGCTGTGTACTTGTATGGAAATTTTCTCTAAGTGCAAGAATTACTAGATACGTGTGGGATATATTTTGTATCATAATGAAGGCCTTGTTAAGAAAATTAAGTGTCCCTCCCTAGCCCTATTGCTAAACTAGGAACAGTGTAAAAATCTACATAGTAAACTTCACATTGCAAAATGTTGCACTTACCTGTTCCTGGAAAGAAATAGTTCCCATATTTATGGAAGGAAACAGTCATGACTCTATCAGTAAGATAAAAAGCTTCTTGCACCCCATCACCATGATGAATGTCAATGTCAATATACAAAACACGTGGGTGGTACCTGTTAAAGATGTTGAAAGGTAATGTAAAATATTGTAGAATATAGCAAAATGTCAAAACAATAATTACAATTTAGGAGATACTAAATGTTTGAACAGTGTATGTGTGTATTTACAAAGCAATCAGTTCGTTTATATGCAGTGGGATTAAAAAGTACTCAGATCCCTTAACTTTTCCACACAGTGCTGTGATTTAGATATTTATGCCCCCCCCCCCCCCCCTTTTCTCTCAATCTAGTCTTATGAATTCCCCCAACGGTAACCTCCCCAAAAGCCGAAGACCCGAACCAAAAGAGCTGCAGAATATCCTGTGCCACCTCAAAAAAACACAGTTGCATACCGCTTCTTTTCAGAGACAGAAAGCAGTAGCATGTACACTCTACTATCTGTGATATCAACCAGCCAGCAGAGGCCGCAGCTATAACAGCACAGAGAAACCCCTTCAGGCATACCACCACATCAGACACAGCCAATCATGTCTATGTACAGTGAGGCCAAAAAGTATTTAGTCAGCCACTGATTGTGCAGGTTCTCCTACTTAGAAAGATGAGAGAGGTCTGTAATTTTCATCATAGGTACACTTCAACTATGAGAGACAAAATGAGAAAAAAAAAATCCAGAAAAAAACACATTGTAGGATTTTTAAAGAATTTATTTGTAAATTATGGTGGAAATTAAGTATTTGGTCAATAACAAAAGTTCAACTCAATACTTTGTAATATAACCTTTGTTAGCAATGACAGAGGTCAAACATTTCCTGTAAGTCTTCACCAGGTTTGCAAACACTGTAGCTGCTATTTTGGCCCATGATGTTTTGGGGCTGTCGCTGGGCAACACGGACTCCACGAATTTTCTATGGGGTTGAGGTCTGGAGACTGGCTAGGCCACTCCAGGACCTTGAAATGCTTTTTACGGAGCCACTCCTTCGTTGCCTGAGCGGTGTGTTTGGGATCACTGTCATGCTGGAAGACCCAGCCACGTTCTATCTTCAATGCTCTCACTGATGGAAGGAGGTTTTGGCTTAAAATCTCACAATACAAGGCCCCGTTCATTCCTCCCTTAACACGGATCAGTCGTCCTGTCCCCTTTGCAGAAAAACAGCCCCAAAGCATGATGTTTCCACCTCCATGCTTCACAGTAGGTATGGTGTTCTTGGGTTTTTCTTCTTCCTCCAAACACGCCGAGTTGAGTTTTTACCAAAAAGTTCCATTTTGGTTTCATCTGACCACATGATATTCTCCCAATCACCTTCTGGATCATCCACGGGCCTGGACATGTACTGGCTTAAGCAGGGGGACACGCCTGGCACTGCAGGATTTGAGTCCCTCTCGGCGTAGTGTGTTACTGATGGTAGCCTTTGTTACTTTGGTCCCACCTCTCTGCAGGTCATTCATCAGGTCCCTCCGTGTAGTTCTGGGATTTTTGCTCACCGTTCTCATGATCATTTTGACCCCACGGGATGAGATCTTGACCCCAAGGGAGATTATCAATGGTCCTGTATGTCTTCCATTTTCTTACAATTGCTCCCACAGTTGATTTATTCACACCAACCTGCTTGCCTATTGTAGATTCATTCTTCCCAGCCTGGTGCAGGTCTACAATTTTCTTCCTGGTGTCCTTCGACAGCTCTTTGGTCTTGGCCATGGTTGAGTTTGGAGTCTGACTGTTTGAGGCTGTGGACAGGTGTCTTTTATACAGATAACGAGGTCAAACAGCTGCCATTAATACAGGTAACGAGTGGAGGACAGAAGAGCTTCTTAAAGAAGTTACAGGTTTGTGAGAGCCAGAAATCTTGCTTGTTTGTTATTGACCAAATACTTATTTTCCACCATAATTTACAAATAAATTCTTTAAAAATCCTACAATGTGATTTCCTGGATTTTTTTTTCTCATTTTGTCTCTCATAGTTGAAGTGTACCTATGATGAAAATTACAGACCTCTCTCATCTTTCTAAGTAGGAGAACTTACACAATCAGTGGCTGACTAAATACTTTTTGACCCCACTGTAGGTCCCCAGCTGGCCAGTAGCACTGCTGACATTCTAACATTTGTCACTTCGTGCACTAGGCAGCTAAACCCCAAGCACTTGCAAGTTTGATTTTGGATAGATATAGTTTACATTTTTACCCATCAATCTATACTTAATTAACCCACTTCGTTCTTCTTCCTCGGCCTTTGTCCCGTTCGGTTGCGGGGTCGGCTCTCGGCGGATCATGATCCGCATTGATTTGGCACAATTTTTATGCCGGATGCCCTTCCTGACACAACCCTCCCTATTTTATCCGGGCTTGGGACCGGCACTACAATGCACTGGTTTGTGCATCTAGCGGCTAGGTATCTATAGGACAATTCAGTGTTTCCAATTAGCCTGGTGGCATGTTTTTGGACTGTGGGAGGAAATCGAAGCACCCGGAGGAAACCCATACGGACACGGGGAGAACATGCAAACTCCGCACAGAAAGGACCCGGACCGCCCCACCTGGGGATCGAACCCAGGACCTTCTTGCTGTGAGGTGACAGTGCTACCCACTAAGCCACCGTGCCACCCATATACTTAATTAACCACAATAAAATAAAATGTTTTAAAAGTAAAAAAAAAACAACAACTCATATTCATCAACAAATACTTTGTAGAAGCCCCTCTGCCATCTTCAAGTCACTCCATAAATAAGATTCTTCAATAAGATTAAAGTATGGCCTTCCGCTGAAAGTCAGACATTTAAAATTTCAATTTAAAGCAAAAAGGAAATGTAGAGACTTGTTTCAAACAACTCTAGTATTGTCCTTGGTACATGCTTCCTGTATTTGTGTACATTTGCACCCCAATAATTAACAGCCAGTCTTCCCATCCCTCCCACTTGTGGCAAATACCCTGACCTTATATGCAGTCCATCTGCATAAAAACCAAAACTGGCACCACTGCATAAACAATGAACAAAGAAGAATGGGGTTGGTTTGAACGGGGAGTCAAAGAGGAAATGACCATCACCAAACAAAGGAGGGGGGCTTAAGAGTAAATTTTTCACCATCTTACAATGCCATGACTGCAGCTATTCCGTCTTTATGCAGTGTCACTTGGATGAGTGACGAAACGTATGTCCACACCAAACTTTGTGTCCAGATGAACTGAATCAACTATATTGGGTTAACTCATCTCTGCAAAGGACTGACCGTACTTTTTTTAATCTCTCTCAATGCAGTATAAATTATATATAGGTGTGCGCCTTTTCCAATTATGTTCACCAAGTTTAAATTACAACAGATAAGCTTCAGTTGTGTTCTAAACTCAACTAAAGAATAATTAAACAGCATGTACTTAAGCACAATTTGGAGTTTCTCAGCAAAAAGTGTACATACGTTCGTGTCAAAAAGTTCTGGATTTTAATTATAAAAATACAAAAAAATGTAAATATGATTTTAATTCATAATTATCTGTGATTAAGTGTAGACAGGTGGGTAAAAATGACAATTACATCCATAAGTCAGGGGGTCTGAATACTTTTTGAATTCACAGTATTTTACAGTATTTTGCACTTACTTGAGCAGTTCAAGTATACTGATGACAATGTCATTTACATAGCAAAATCCAGAAGCCTAAAACAAAACACATGGACTTGTTTAGTAACTTAGTAATCTGACACGTACACACATTTCATAGATTGGAATGCTAAACTCTAGAGGACAGGACAGGTAAAACTGTGGATAAATTACACGTGTGAAAACTGTCTCAGATAAGTAATGTCATCAATTTACCTTCTATGGGAGATCAGAAAAAGACAGAACAAAAAAATCTTAGTCAGACAATGAGCTGTAAAAGAAGTTTTGTTGATGGGGATTGCTACACAAGATGGGCCAAGTGGCAGAGGCGAATCCAGAGCTGTTTGTTCACTGATATGCAATGTGAGAGCAGGGAGGGAAAAAAAAATTATCTGGCTGAAGGAGTAAATTGATTTTTTGCAATGCAACATTGGCATTATGGTTTGCTGTGGACGATAAGGTCACAAATACTGTAAAGCTTGTGTGTAAAAATAGTTTTATGAAAAAACTATATTATGCCCCTGCCCCACACATATACAACTCCTCCCACGGGTTTCCCCCCGACCCTGTATCTAGCGTTCTCATTGGCCGTAGCTCGACACCGCACTCACTGCCAGTAATAACTTGATCGCAACACTTTTCACACTACAGGATTCTGAACTGTTGACAGGTCCAGATATTAAGCATGCTAGATATTAAGCATGCTAGAGTCTGCGATCGACAAGCAACCGGCGGGGCCCTCGGATCGAGTCATTCAACAGTTCGCACATAGTGTTAGAGAGCCGTTTTTCAAGATCCAAAATGCGAATGCCATTTTGCCTCTGTGCTGGTGCATCTAAAATCGTGTAGTGTGAACTATGCATAATTAGCTAACCATCTGGGCAAAGTATCAAATGAAATGAGAGAAAATGATAGCCAAATTATATTACTGATGTACTGTTGTATTGTATTTTGACATTAATGGACAGCAAAGTAAAATTGCTTTATTTAGCTCTTGTTTTGTTGGGCGATTTTCCTGCCCAAACTTTTTGCTTGGACTTAAAGAGGCTTTAATCATAATTTAATAACTATTTAAAAAGTATATTCAGTGTAATGTGTGTCATGCGTATTACACAAGGCTGTAAAGCCAAACAGCAGTCAAGGTGTGATTGGTTAATTACATATAAAGCTCACTGAACAATTAATTACACTTGATTATAGATAGGGCTCTACTAAATTCAAGGAAAAATGGCACGGAAAGTGCCTATGTGACTATGGAATCCCCAAAGGGACAAAAGTGCGTAAACACACACATCAAACATTGTCAGCACACTACACCACAGAAAAGTTTGTTACACTAACATAATTATGATGCCGTATATTGAATTGCTAGGACTGCCTCATATTGCACCTCATATTTCATATGCTACGCAAATGAAAAATGTTAAATCGTTAAACACAATTCTTAAATTTTGAATTTTTGAAAAGCAAATTTTCACGGCCATGATTTAGGTAGGGCCTTAATTACAGGATATACAGCGGGGGAAATAAGTATTGAACACTAACATTTTTCTCAGGAAATATATTTCTGATGGGACTATTGACATGAAATTTTCACCGGATGTCGGTAACAACCCAAATATTTCACACATACAAAGAAATCATAACAAATAAATCCATAAATTAAGTTATGTTTAATAAAGTGGAATGACACAGGGAAAAAGTATTGAACACATGAAGAAAAGGAGGTGCAAAAAGGGATGGAAAGCCAAAACACCAGCTGAAATCTGTCCTTATTTAGAAAGCAATCCTGCCCCTATCAGTGCAAATTAATATTAGCAGGTTTAGTCCTAATTGTTGGCCTATATAAAAAATTTTTATCACCAAGTTGTCACACAAGAAGCATCTTGTGATGGGTAAAAGCAAAGAGCTCTCTCAAGACCTTCGCAATCTTATTGTTGCAAAACATACTGATGGTATTGGTTACAGACATATTCCAGTAAGCACCATTGGGACCATTACTCAGAAGTAGAAAGAACATAATTGTACCATAAACCATGACCAGGTGCTCCTTGCAATATTTCTGACAGAGGAGTTAAAAGAATAATCAGAAGAGTTGTCCAAGAGCCAAGGACCACTTGCAGAGAGCTTCAGAAAGACCTGGAATTAGCAGATACTCTTGTTACAAGGAAACAATGAGTAATGCACTTAACCACCATGGCCTCTATGCATGCTCACCGTGCAAGACTCCATTGCTGTAGAAAAAGCTTGTTTAAAGTTTGCTGCACAACATGTGGGCAAGCCTGTAAAATACTGGGAGAATATAGTCTGGTCAAATAAGACCAAAATTAAACTCTTTGGGTGTCATAGCACACACCATGTTTGGAGGGGAAATAGAACTGCACATCACCCCAATAACACCATACCAACTGTGAAGTTTGGAGGTGGGAACATCATAGTGTGGGGCTGTTTCTCAGCATATGGTGCTGGCAGACTTCATTTAATTGAAGAAAGGATGAATTGAGAAACGTACCGAGACATTCCTGATAAGAATCTGGTGCCATCTACCAGGATGCTGAAGATGAAACAAGGATGGACATTTCAACTAGACAATGATCCCAAACACACAGCCAGGGAAACTCTTAAATGGTTTCAGAGAAAAATGTTAATGTGTTCAATACTTATTTCCCCCGCTGTATCCTTGGCTCCTCTACGCTTTGTGGCCCCTGATTTAAAAAAAAAAAAAAAACCCTGACGCCACCTATACCTGAACAAGATAATGCAGGAAACAGTGGAGGTGAAACCAGAATTGCGGCAAGCAGCTGCTACTCATGCTTGGCTAAAGGCTAACCCAGTCTGACAAGCCTTACAATTCTACAATTAAACATCTTATAAACAACCTAGACCATATTACACCACACCAGACAGACAAATAGTGAGCATAGGTACTGCTGCATACTTATTTTTATATAAGCTTTGTTGAACAACATTCTTGCTGCTTGCTGCTATCTAGCTAACCAAACCAACCAGCTTCCAAATGGCTAAAGATGCTACATTGTCCATTAACATGCATTGAGGTGGTTGCTGCTTGCTTCTGTAAACAGTTGATAACCATTAAAACTGCATTCAGAGCTGCAGCATTAAGGATAGCAGACGCTAACATAGCATGCTGGCAAGGCGCAACCATACCCAGACACCTAACAAACAATGCAAACCAATGCAAACAATGCTAAACCAACTCAATTTTTTTTCCAGAACACAAGCTGAAACATCTGTCTTTCAGTCCATCTGAAATTAGCTTGGGCCCAGAGAACTCATCACGTTTCTGCACAGGATTAATCTCTGTCTTTCTCTTTGTGTAAGTTTCAGATTGCATTTTGTGATGCAATGGTAGACTGTGTTAAGTGAGAACAGTTTTCTGAAGTACTTTGTGCAGAGGATCACCTTTGGTGGATCCTCCTTTAATACCAAATGATGATTTCCTCACCTGTTACCAATTTACCTGCTTATTGTGCAATGTTACAAAACACCATACCTTTAATATTCAATCAACGTTTTATGCTTATTTTACCCCAACTCAACTTGTTGGAGAGGGCTGCAGGCATTCATTTTTAAATGTGTTTGTATTTACAAACTACACTGAAGTTGATCAGTAAAAACATTTAAAATACACTGCCTGGTCAAAAAAAAGGTCACCACCTGGATTTAACTAAACAAATAGGTAAGAGCCTCCCACTGGATAATTACTGCATGGGTGATTATATTTTAGCTGGCAACAAGTTATTTAACCCTAACTGATGCAGTGAGTAGCTTCTCATTTGTTAAACAACCATGTCGAAAGACACATCCTGTGGTCGTGGAAAAGATGTTAATCTGTTTCAGAAGAGTCAAATTATTGGCTTGCATCAAGCAGAGAAAACATCTAAGGAGATTGCTGAAACTACTAAAATCGGGTTAAGAACTGTCCAACGCATTATTAAAAAGTGAAAGGACAGTGGGGAAACATCATCTTCGAGGAAGGAATGTGGTCGGAAAAAAATCTTGAATAATGGTGATCGGCATAGAACTCAGGGATATGTTTAATAGTGAAAGTAAGAGCATTTCCACACGCACAATGCGAAGGGAACTCAAGGGATTGGGACTAAACAGCTGTGTAGCCTTAAGAAAACCACTTGTCAGTGCTAGGGAGCATAAAGATTGGACTCTGGAGCAATGGAAGAAGGTCATGTGGTCTGATGAGTCCAGATTTACCCTGTTCCAGAGTGATGGGCGCATCAGGGTAAGAAGAGAGGTGGCTGAAGTGATGCACCCATCATGCCTAGTGCCTACCGTACAAGCCTGTGGGGGCAGTGCTATGATCTGGGGTTGCTGCAGTTGGTCAGGTTTAGGTTCAGCAACGTTATGTGCCCAAAGAATGAGGTCAGCTGACTACCTGAATATACTGAACAACCAGGTTATTCCATCAATGGATTTTTTTCCCCCTGATGGCAGGGGCATATTCCAAGATGACAATGATTCAGATGATTCATCTGGCTCAAATTGTGAGAGAGTGGTTCAGGGAGCATGAGACATCATTTTCACACATGGATTGGCCACCACAGAGTCCAGACCTGAACCCCATTGAGAATCTTTGGGATGTGCTGGAGAAGACTTTGCACAGTGGTCCAAATCTCCCATCATCAATACAAGATCTTGGGGAAAAATTTATGCAACTCTGGACAAAAATAAATGTTGTGAAATTGCAGAAGCTTGTGGAAATGATCCCATGTTGCATGTTTCTTTGTGCTTCATCAAAAGAGCTTGAACAGCACAGCTTGAAACCCCAGTCTAGTTGCTGTGCTCAGTTTTGTATGACCTGTGCCATGAAACTGTCTTCCACAACCTCATCTTTGTAGAGTTTGACAGTGCAAATTATGTTTTTCATATGTAGATTAAAACATAGTCGTTAACTAAAACAGAAACAGCTGTCTGGGAGGTTTAAAAATGGGTGAAGAACAAAGTCAGGGAATTTGTAGTATTACAGTCAGGCGTATGATTAACCGATTATACCAAAAAGGTGATAGGTGTAGATGGTAGTAAATTGATGTGATCCCCCACAGACTGGTCAGGAAACTAGTGGACCTGGGCCTTAAGTTGTCAATGTGTACATGGATCATGTATTTTCTCACTGGCTATCAACAAGTCAGAATTGGCAACCACACCTCTTGCACCCTCGTCCTAAACACAGGAACCCTGCAAGGTTGTGTGCTAAGCCTTTTCACACTCTTTACACATGACTGCACCCCCATTCACAACTCCAACGCAATAATCAAATTGTCTGACTGGTGTAGAAAAAACGACCTAGCTTTTAACAGCCCTAAGACAAAGGAGATCGTCATTGACTTCCAAAAAATAAAAGATATAGACCACCTTCCCCTCCACATACATGGAGAAGAAGTGGAAATGGTGGAAAGCCTAAAGTTCCATGAAGTCTACACGACTGACCAGCTTACGTGGACCTCTAACACCTCACACCTGGTTAAAAAGGCTTGGCAAAGACTCTTCTTTCTCTAAAAGTTGAAAAAGGTCAAACAGCCTCAGAAACTACTAGTGAACTTTTACAGGAGCACCACTAAAAGCATCCTGACTAACCATGTCACGGTGTGGTATGTGAGCTGAACTGCCGACGAGCACAAAGATCTGCATCGGACTGAAGCTGAGGAATAGCTTCTTTCCCAGAGCTGTGGCCTCCATCACATCCCTCCCCATAAAGACAAAGAACACACCACACAAACACACAACTGTGGTTCACACACAAGCTATGAAGCATTTGCACACACTGATTTTTATAAGTTTACAGAGTAGATATACTAAGCTACTTACTAAAACTAAAATTTGTTAACATGGAATCTGTGGAGGGAATAAATATTTTTATATTTTTAATGACTTCAGTGCAAGTGTGTATAAACCTATGAATTAAACTGTATTACCATGAATTCTCACCAAAAAAGACCAAAAAGAGAATACTCTATTTTGACAATGAACTTTCACTTGTTATTTTGTAAATATAGAAATCTAAACAAATTCCAGCATCACATTCAAAATAAGTTGGAACAGAAGAAAAATAAGAGGTAAAAAATTACAGAATTTTCAAGAACACCATTTTAGAATGGTGAACTGGTAGCCTGAACGCTTAGAAAGTTGAATTGTTAACATGTAAGGGTATAATGATTGGTTATGAAAAGGGGAAACTACTAGCAGTTCTATCTTTGCGAGCAAAAAACTTTGTGGCTTACCAGTTTGTGTCTCTTTGCAGAAGAGTTGTTCAAAAAGAACACTTACTTTAAGACTGAAAATAATTTAGGTTTTTCACCATTTACCTTACATAAACGTACGTAAACATGTATGAAACCTGGAGAAATCTCAGTCCAAGTAGAGCCAGGCCAAGAGATGTCCTGGGTTGTACCATCTGATGTTTACAAATATTACAAGTCCTCCACCTTTGCATTTGCCACTGAGCTTAGCATGCCTGTCTGCTCCTGGTGAATCCGAGAATTTTCACGTTAGCATCGGGAATGTTGCCGTTAGCCGCGACATCAGCCTAGCTTCAAGGCAGCACAATTCATAGAATGCCCCCTAACCACTCTCAACCGTGAAATAACTGGTTCAGCATAGCAATGGATGGCTTTCCACTGGAAAGGACCAGCTCAGGTCCAAGATAGGTCAGATTCTCTGGGTTGCAAGACAGAGCAGGCCAGATGTTCTGTTTAATGCTAGCAACTTGGTGTCAAGCTTCAAAACTGCTACTGTGCAGACAGTCCATGAAGCAAACAGAAGTGTGCAAACTTAAATCCAAGAAAGTGGTTCTGAACATCCAACACTTCTGAACTTCCAACACTTGGGCAGAGACAGTGCTCTTAAAATGATCGTGTTCAGTGATGCCTTATTTGGAAATCTTTCAGATGGAGGCACTCAAGGAGGACACTTGATTGTTTTAATGGGAGAAGATGGAAAGTTCTCTCCTCTTTCTTGGCAGTCTAAGAGAGTCAAGAGAATTGTACAGAGAACACTTGCTGGTGAAACATTGGCAATGTCTGATTGAATTGATAATGCTATATTTCTAGCTACACTGTTCTCTGAACTCACTAATGGTGATGCTGAGCATGCTCCACCAGTAATCTGTGTCACAGATAGTCATTCTCTTGTTGATGCATTGAAGTCCACAAAGTCAGTCTCGGAGAAGAGACTCCATCTTGAGATAAGCAGCATCAAAGAACTTTCACAAACACAGAAAAGTTGAGCGTGTGCTATGGTATGGCACAAAAGAGCAACTAGCAGACTGCCTAACCAAAAGGGGGGCATCAGCTTACAATTTACTTAAGGCATTGAGTGTCGGGCAATGGAAACTTGATTAAAAGGAAGGAATGACAATGTTATTTTTTATATGCAGTAAATCTTGATGTTTAAAAGGTTTAACTGTGTTTACCCAGAATATTGGTTGTTATTTTTTCTTTTAGAATTGAGGGAGTTTGATAAATTCCATATTCATATAAAGTAAACTCTGATATTTATATACTTGTTCACTAGTTGACTAATTTAAATTGAATAAGTTGTTACAGTAAATGTTTTCTAGCACCTCAGTACAAAAGAGAAGCTTTTATTGTGAAACTGCTGATGGAGTTGTTTTTCTTTCTTTAATGGAAGTGTGCGGGCTGAAATAAAGTTGTGGAATAACTTTGATTGTTGGTCTTTTAAAAGAGTAACAAGTACTTTTTTAGTGTTTTTTTTTTTTCAAAGCAGTTTATTATCCACACAGCGCACATGTGCCAGCTCTGCTTACAGACAGATTTGGATATTGTAATTCAAACAGAAAAACTTACATTTATATCACACTTAAATGTGTGAACTATTTGGTATTGAATCCACCAATGGAAGCTGTTTATCATCAGTGCATCAGTGTGGAACTGTGTGGTGTTGTTTTTTTTTTTGTCTGTTTGTTTTGCAAACATGCAACATCAATAAACCACAATGTGATTGTGAATGTTATTAAGAAAACTTTGGTGAATCTTTACAGACGCCTTCCAAAATTCTTAAATTTCTAAAATTTTGCCTGTAGACACATTTCCATTTTTTTTAAATCCAGAGCAAGCATGTTCCTACTTTAGTGCATGTTTGGTTTATTAAGCTTTCTACAGATAAAACCAGAATTTTTGTTTTTATTTGAACACTTTTCACATTCTTTGCTATTCTTTGCATTTTGGATTTGCAACAAAACCAAACAGAGAACACGATTATTTAACTCTTACCTCAAACTTTTTTGCGTGATGTAATCCTCCAGCCCAGTTGATAGCAATGTCACAGATCTAAATAAGTCATGAATAAATATTCAAACAACAAACCCATTTCCAGAAAAGTTGGGACATTTTGTAAAAAGCAATACAAAGAAAAACCTGTGATTTGATCATTCTCTTGAACCTTTATTTAACTGACAAAAGTAGAAAAAGATTTCCAGAGTTGTCACTGATCATTGTAATATGTAAATATAAACACATGAAGAATGTGACACTTGCAACACATTCCAAAAAAGTTGTGACAAAGACATGTTTAGCAGTGTGTTCCATCACTTTTCTTAATAATGAGATTGTTCCCTCCATTCTTGGAGCTGTTCAACAGTATGTGTCCACTGTTGTCTGATGCACCATACATTTTCAACAGGCGACATTGGGACTGCAGTCGCAGCACACAAATTTTGTGTCTGAAGCTACGCTGTTGTAGCATGTACAGTATAAGGCGTAGCAATGTTTTGTTGAAACTGATAGCAGCAAGGCTCAAAATTAAAACAAACTCATCAATAGTACCTTCACATACATGCAAGTCACCCATGCAGTGGGCACTGATACACCCCATACCATGAAATTTGTTGGCTTTAGCTGATAGACGAAAAGACCACCCACAAATCCAAACACATCTTTCAGTCCGTCTGAGATGAGCTTGAGATAAATTACAAAAGGAATAATGCAAAAATGGTGCAAACTGGATACTGATGAATAAACACTTTATAGATTAGCAGTGCTTTAAGCGGGCTGAGGAGTAGATGTTAAAAAACAGTAAGAAACAGTGGCCACATTTCATGTCAATCATGTTGACCTGTTTGAATAAGGCACAATCTACCAGCGTTATTGGGCATCCCTGATCTAAATTATTAGCAATCTTGCAATGAGAAATGTTCTTTTTGAACTGGTTGGCAATGTTCTCAAGAGATTTGGTACAAAGTGGTAAACATCGACGCATTGTTGCTTGTACAGACTGAGCCTTTGGAGGATCCCCTATTATACCCAATCATGATTCCCTCAACTGTTACCTGTTCATTGTGGAGTGTTTAAAAAAAACAGTACCCTTAATATTCTATCAACTGTGTACTCTAATTTTGTCTGAGTTCCAACATTTGTGGAGTGTGTTGCAAGCATCCAATTCTAAATGTGTTTGTATCAACAAAACACATTATGTATAAATAATTTTTACTTTAAATAATTATGTTCGTTATTGCATTTTACAAAATGTCCCATCTTTCTTGGAAATATGATTCATAGATCAATAAAACAGAAGAAAAATCAGCATACCATGAATAATATGCAAGTGTGATAATTACAAAGTATACCTTACCTTATGGTTTAACTGAGTTGCCCCTTGTAATGATGCACCAGTGTATCTTGAGCAAAATTCAAAGAGCCCTGGAAAGACAGGACTAACAGCCAAACAACAATAATTATATGTGTGTGTGTGTGTATAAACATATACAGTCATGTGAAAAAGTTAGGACACCCCATGAAAACCTTTGTCTTTTTGAACATATTTAGTTACATGAGCTCCATCTCTCAGTACTGTTCAAATTAAGCTCAACTGTTCATATGTTTAAACAACAAAAATGTAAAAAAAAAAAAAACTTTCAAACACAAGTTGTAAAATGTAATGAACATAAATGGAAATTTATTGTGAGGAAAAAGTTGGACATCCCCACATTTATTACTCCTTCAAATGTCTAAAATTAGAATCATGTGCACCACATTAGCTGCAATGATTAGACCAAGTCAACACCTCAAACTCGTTGTTGTGCTCCTCAAACCATTCCTAAAACCTTTTTGCTTCGTGGCAAGGCGCATTATCCTGCTGAAAGAGGCCACAGCCATCGGGGAATGCCGTTTCCATGAAAGGGTGTACATGGTCTGCAACAATATTTAGGTAGGTGGTACGTGTCTTTTTCCCATAGTTCATCCTGGTGCCATGTGTTCCCCAGGTAAGCAAGGCACACACACCTGGCCATCCACATGATGTAAAAGAAAACGTGATTCGTCAGACAAGGCCACCCTCTTCCATTGCTCCGTGGTCCAGTTTCGATGCTCATGTGCTCACTGTTGGCACTTTCGGCAGTGGAAAGGGGTCAGCATGGGCACCCTGACTGGTCTGCGGCTATACAGCCCCATACACAACAAACTGCGATGCACTGGGTATTCAGACACCTTTCTATCAGAACCAGCATTAACTTCTTCAGCAATCTGAGCTACAGTAGCCTTTGCTCCCCATGTGCATCAATGAGCCTTGGCCGCTCGCTGTCGCTGGTTTATCACTGTTCCTTTCTTGGACCACTTAGATATAGATACTGACCACTGCAGACCGGAAACACCCCACAGGAGCTGCAGTTTTGAAGATGCTCTGACCCAGTAATCTAGCCATCACAACTTGGCCCTTGTCAAACTCGCTCAAATCCTTACGTTTGCCCCTTTTTCCTGCTTCTAACACATCAATTCTCAGGATAAAATGTTCACTTGCTGTCTAATATATCCCACCCACTAACAGGTGCCATGATGAAGAGATAATCAGTGTTATTCACTTCACCTGTCAGTGGTCATAATTTTATGCCTAGTCAGTGTGTGTGTGTGTGTGTATATATATTTATATGTATATGTATATGTATATATATATATATATATATATATATATATATATATATATATATATATATATATATACACATATATATATATATATATATATATATATATATATATATATATATATATATATATATATATATATACAGTGTATCACAAAAGTGAGTACATCCCTCACATTTCTGCAAATATTTTATTATATCTTTTCATGGGACAACACTATAGAAATAAAACTTGGATAGAACTTAGAGTAGTCAGTGTACAACTTGTATAGCAGTGTAGATTTACTGTCTTCTGAAAATAACTCAACACACAGCCATTAATGTCTAAATGGCTGGCAACATAAGTGAGTACACCCCACAGTGAACATGTCCAAATTGTGCCCAAAGTGTCAATATTTTGTGTGACCACCATTATTATCCAGCACTGCCTTAACCCCCCTGGGCATGGAATTCACCAGAGCTGCACAGGTTGCTACTGGAATCCTCTTCCACTCCTCCATGATGACATCACGGAGCTGGTGGATGTTAGACACCTTGAACTCCTCCACCTTCCACTTGAGGATGCGCCACAGGTGCTCAATTGGGTTTAGTCCATCACCTTTACCTTCAGCTTCCTCAGCAAGGCAGTTGTCATCTTGGAGGTTGTGTTTGGGGTCATTATCCTGTTGGAAAACTGCCATGAGGCCCAGTTTTCGAAGGGAGGGGATCATGCTCTGTTTCAGAATGTCACAGTACATGTTGGAATTTATGTTTCCCTCAATGAACTGCAGCTCCCCAGTGCCAGCAACACTCATGCAGCCCAAGACCATGATGCTACCACCACCATGCTTGACTGTAGGCAAGATACAGTTGTCTTGGTACTTCTCACCAGGGCGCCGCCACACATGCTGGACACCATCTGAGCCAAACAAGTTTATCTTGGTCTCGTCAGACCACAGGGCATTCCAGTAATCCATGTTCTTGGACTGCTTGTCTTCAGCAAACTGTTTGCGGGCTTTCTTGTGCGTCAGCTTCCTTCTGGGATGACGACCATGCAGACCGAGTTGATGCAGTGTGTGGCGTATGGTCTGAGCACTGACAGGCTGACCTCCCACGTCTTCAACCTCTGCAGCAATGCTGGCAGCACTCATGTGTCTATTTTTTAAAGCCAACCTCTGGATATGACGCCGAACACGTGGACTCGACATCTTTGGTCGACCCTGGCGAAGCCTGTTCCGAGTGGAACCTGTCCTGAAAAACCGCTGTATGACCGTGGCCACCATGCTGTAGCTCAGTTTCAGGGTGTTAGCAATCTTCTTATAGCCCAGGCCATCTCTGTGGAGAGCAACAATTCTATTTCTCACATCCTCAGAGAGTTCTTTGCCATGAGGTGCCATGTTGAATATCCAGTGGCCAGTATGAGAGAATTGTACCCAAAACACCAAATTTAACAGCCCTGCTCCCCATTTACACCTGGGACCTTGACACATGACACCAGGGAGGGACAACGACACATTTGGGCACAATTTGGACATGTTCACTGTGGGGTGTACTCACTTATGTTGCCAGCTATTTAGACATTAATGGCTGTGTGTTGAGTTATTTTCAGAAGACAGTAAATCTACACTGCTATACAAGCTGTACACTGACTACTCTAAGTTATATCCAAGTTTCATGTCTATAGTGTTGTCCCATAAAAAGATATAATGAAATATTTGCAGAAATGTGAGGGGTGTACTCACTTTTGTGATACACTGTATATATATACAGGGGTTGGACAAAATAACTGAAACACCTGTCATTTTAGTGTGGGAGGTTTCATGGCTAAATTGGACCAGTCTGGTGGCCAATCTTCATTAATTGCACATTGCACCAGTAAGAGCAGAGTGTGAAGATTCAATTAGCAGGGTAAGAGCACAGTTTTGCTCAAAATATTGCAATGCACACAACATTATGGGTGACATACCAGAGTTCAAAAGAGGACAAATTGTTGGTGCACGTCTTGCTGGCGCATCTGTGACCAAGACAGCAAGTCTTTGTGATGTATCAAGAGCCACGGTATCCAAGGTAATGTCAGCATACCACCAAGAAGGACAAACCACATCCAACAGGATTAACTGTGGACGCAAGAGGAAGCTGTCTGAAAGGGATGTTCGGGTGCTAACCCAGATTGTATCCAAAAAACATAAAACCACGGCTGCCCAAATCACGGCAGAATTAAATGTGCACCTCAACTCTCCTGTTTCCACCAGAACTGTCCGTCGGGAGCTCCACAGGGTCAATATACACGGCCGGGCTGCTATAGCCAAACCTTTGGTCACTCGTGCCAATGCCAAACGTCGGTTTCAATGGTGCAGGGAGCGCAAATCTTGGGCTGTGGACAATGTGAAACATGTATTGTTCTCTGATGAGTCCACCTTTACTGTTTTCCCCACATCCGGGAGAGTTACGGTGTGGAGAAGCCCCAAAGAAGCGTACCACCCAGACTGTTGCATGCCCAGAGTGAAGCATGGGGGTGGATCAGTGATGGTTTGGGCTGCCATATCATGGCATTCCCTTGGCCCAATACTTGTGCTAGATGGGCGCGTCACTGCCAAGGACTACCGAACCATTCTGGAGGACCATGTGCATCCAATGGTTCAAACATTGTATCCTGAAGGCGGTGCCGTGTATCAGGATGACAATGCACCAATACACACAGCAAGACTGGTGAAAGATTGGTTTGATGAACATGAAAGTGAAGTTGAACATCTCCCATGGCCTGCACAGTCACCAGATCTAAATATTATTGAGCCACTTTGGGGTGTTTTGGAGAAGCGAGTCAGGAAACGTTTTCCTCCACCAGCATCACGTAGTGACCTGGCCACTATCCTGCAAGAAGAATGGCTTAAAATCCCTCTGACCACTGTGCAGGACTTATATATGTCATTTCCAAGACGAATTGACGCTGTATTGGCCGCAAAAGGAGGCCCTACACCATACTAATAAATTATTGTGGTCTAAAACCAGGTGTTTCAGTTTCATTGTCCAACCCCTGTATATATACACATGTTGTGGCGACCGGTCAGTTGTTATAGTGAGACGGGGTGTTTCCCCTGCCTGTGTCACTGGTCGTGGAGCATGGCATCTGCCAAAACATGGTTAAAATGGTTGATAATGGTTAAAAACAGGTTAAAAGTCAAAATATTGCAAAAGCGTTCATGCTTATTGAGATATGTTCAATGTGATGTAGCGCATAGAGCAGTTTGTGTTTACGTTAAATTTGTAAGTTATCATTTTCGTTTAGTGCGTTGTGTTCAGTGACCATCATTTGTGCAAGTTCAAGCATAGTGGGAGAGATCTGCCTATGTCAGATCTGGTCTCTTATTCCATGCCCTTGCAAACCACGAGAGCAATTCCTAATAAAGAGCTGCCTTCAACAAATAAAAGAGAGAAGACGCTTCCTTCATTCTCGCCGATGCCACCACACATACACATGCATATATGGAAGCTAAACACAGTAATTAAAAACGATCAAAGTTACCAGTCATCTCCAACATTGAAGGTGTTGAGGCTCTTTGTGAAACCTTGCATATTGTTTGGGCTGACCTTCTGCAAAAAGTCTATGTAATCTTCTGAATGAAAACGGCACATGTCATGTTGTGAAGCCTTGTATGGCTTAAAAACCTGTGAAAATGCACAAAAAATGTAAGCTGCAAATATAATTGCGACATTGCTACTCCAACTAAACAAAAAATAAATAAATAAATAATGTTTAATACCATCATCTTCTTGTATAAGCCATAATGCAAAACGAGACTGTGAGTTAAGGACAACCTATGGGGTTTCATCGGGTGTCCAGCTCCTATAGTGACAGGAAGATTATACACATTGGTCATATGTGAATAATTCAGTCTTACAATCATAAATCACAACATATATAGATGTTTTTAATGGCCTAAATGATATACTAGAACATATTACATACTATCCAGAGCAGAGACCAGACAGCAGACAAGCAGGCTAAGCCATCAGTCTGTGAGTCGCCATCGGATGTCTTTTGACTTTTGACTTTTATTTCATTGCAGACAGTATGAACCTGAGATATTTCATGTTTTATCTGCTCAACTTAATTTCATTTATTAATAAACATCCATTCCTGCATTTCAGGCCTGCAACACATTCCAAAAAAGCTGGGACAGTAAAGCATTTACTACTTTGCAATGTTGCCATTCCTTTTTATCACACTTAAAAGACATTTTGGCACCGAGTATACCAAGCGTTTTAGTGTTTCAGCTTTAATTTTGTCCCATTTTTCCTGCAAACATGTCTTAAGATATGCAACAGTACAGGGTCAAAATTCTCCACACATTCTCTATTGGGGACAGGTCAGGACTGCAGGCAGGCCAGTTCAGTAACCATACTCTCTTCTTCCACAGCCATGCCTTTGTAATGTGTGCAGCATGTGGTTTTGGCATTGTCTTGTTGAAAAATGCATGGACTTCCCTGGAAAAGATGACGTCTGGAAGGCAGCATATGTTGCTCTAAGATCTCATTGTACTTTTCTGCAATAACGCTGCCATCACAGAAGTGTAAATTACCTTTGCCACAAGCAGTGACACAGCCCTATACCATGACAGACCCTGGCTTTTGGACTTTCCTGATAACAGTTGAGATGGTTCTTTTCGTCTTTGGTCCGGACCACACAGCGTCCATTTTTTCCAAAAAAGACCTGGAATGTTGGTTCATCTGACCACAATACTGTTTTCACTGTGCAATGATCCATTCTAGATGCCTCCAAGCCCAGAGAAGTCGACGCCGCTTCCGGACATGGTTAACATAAGGCTTCTTTATAAAGACATAGGCCTTACAACGTTTTAAATCTAGGCGTACTATTACGTCTGCAACTGCAGCAGCGTTCACAGCCTACCAGAATTATTAATTATGCCACCATCAGAGCCTAAAGAGCTAGAACAGGCTACATTTAGAGTTTATATTCTGCACAACCTTAGATAGTGTAGCCTCAGTTAAAAACTAAACTAAATAGGGAAAAAAAAGCTTGCTCCATGGTACAATGACCACACACATGCTCTGAAACAAGCAGCACAAAAATTAGAGTGCAAGTGGTGGCACACAACACTGAAAGTGTTTAAGATCACATGAAAAGATGCCCAGAGTATAAACATGCACTTATAAAAGCTAAAGCTTTATATTATTCTTCCTTAAAAGAGAATAATAAGAATAATCCTAGATTCCTTTTCAAGACAATGTCCAAACTAACTAAAAATGGCAATAAAACAATGAATCTAATATACCAATTGACTGAACCAGTGATGATTTTTAAAAAATTCTTTAATGACAAGACAGAAAAAATACGACTTTAAAGTCAGCGAGTGTCACTTGGCAATATTAAGCATCAATTCACTTTGAGCATCATGGGTGATAATAATGACCAACAAGGTAATCCAACTAAATTCCTTTAATCCAATCTCCCAAACTGAACTAACTGCATTGATTAAATCATCAAAGTCACCGTCATGTTACTCGAACCTGTTCCAACTCGATTACTTAAAGATTTACTCCCAGCCATTGTAGAGTCCCTGCTTACCTTAATAAATGCATCCCTTAGCCTTGGGTACGTACCCAAAGTGTTCAAATGTGCTGTTATTAAACCCCTGATTAAAAAACCTAATCTCGATCCACACGTTCTGTCTAATTATAGGCCAACTTCAAAACGTGCTTTTAACATGAAAACCAGATAAAACAGGTTATTTTAACTTACGTACGTAGTAAACATTGTTGACTGAGTTTCTAAACTTTCTAAACTTTCAACATGACATTTTTTCATGTTTCTACCATCAAAACATTATTTTCTGTCTTCATTAATGTACACTTTTGTTTTAATGTAAAAAATTCATGTTAGATTATTTTTCTTCAGATAGTTGGGTTATTTATTCATATAACAGCACAAAATAAAAGATAAAGTTTTAAAAGTACTTTTGCTGTAAATTAAGTATTGTGGCGGTAACGACATAGGATCCTACCTAATTCACGGCCGTAAAAATCACGTCATGGACCATGAAATGAGACGTTGCCCATGAAATATGCAATTCAAAATTTAATGTTTGTGTTTAGCATTTTAACATTTTTCATTTGCATAGAATATGAAATATGAGGTGCAATATGCAATATGAGGCAGTCCTACCAAGCATACAGCAATTAAGTTAGTGTAACAGACTTTTCTGTGGTGTCTTGTGCTGAAAATTACTATGTCTGAGGTTGCGTGCATACTGCACACTTGCATATTAAAAGAGCTTACTGCTTTACCAGCCGAGCAGTGCTCACTGCCTCGAATTTAGTACGTACTGTTTAAGTATGCAATTTCAGAAGCAGTTTGATGTGTGTTTACGTATTTAGTGCATTTTGTCCCTTTGTGGATTCCATAATTAATGGAAAAGTGCTTCTGTATTCTCTACACCTCTCTTCTGATGTCTTATGGGTCATAATGGCTAAAAACATTAAAAATATCAAGAAGTAATGTATTTCATTGTACTATCAAACTACTATGCTTATTTAGTTTTAATTATTAAACAGTTAAAAAGATAGTGATGGTGAAACTGAAAACCTGTTATTACCATCACTAAGTGTCTTTACCATCACAGGTTGTGTGTTGGTAATGACGTTGCAGTAATGACAATTTTTACTTTTTCTGGAAAAAAAAATGCTAGGTCATGAATTTGCTAATGTTATTCAACAGCTAGTATAAGATGCACTTTACATACTTTACATAACGTGAACATTTCATTTTTTGTTGTAAAATACTGCTGTAACAATGTAAATCAGGGGTCCTCAAACTTTTTAACCGAAGGGCCAGATTACTGTTCTTCAGTGTTTCGGGGGGCCGGACCGCGGGTGAAATAGTAAACACACCCAAAAAAGCTATTTACTGGATGTATTGTCTGGGCTTTGTATAATTGTAGTTCATAATGATAATGCAGAAATTTTATTTATTTTAATAATTTCCATTATCCTACCTCATACAGTGTTTCCTTAAAAAATCAGTGTGAACTGTGAGCCTGCTTTTGCCTGACGACAGTAAGCGTCAGGTTCCATATTTGTTACTGCCAGTCATAATAGCTAATAAATGTTGATCAGTGAGTCTGCATCTGATTTGAGATTTAAGGTGTTTCAACTTCGAAAAAGTCTGCACACAGATGTAGATGCTCTCGAAAACGGTAGTTACTTTGAGTGCATGTTTTATTGAGATCGGGGAGCAATGGAAAGAGAAGCATAAAAATTAAACAATGTGCTTGAGTTTTGATTTTGGATGCATAAATGCGTTGATCTCCGGGAGCAGGTCGTTAAAACATTTCAAAACTCGCCCCGACTCAGCCAGCGGATCTCAGTAAAGCACACCTTCAGCTCAGACAAGAATTCCTGAAACTGCCTGTAGTTAAGAGCATTAGCTTTAATGAAATTAACACAGGACACGAGGATTTTCATAACGAAATCCCACTTAACTGCTTCGCAACACAGTTCAGTGGCTGCGGTCACTCATCTCTCTATTGATGCGCCAATCACTCCCCTCATGCTTGGACCGCCACCCGCTGGATCGCTGCCGTATAATCTACTGAGACTCTGGGTGGTCAATTTTTTTACCTCTGTTATTTTTTTCCCCGTTATAATACTGTGAGTTCGAAGATGAACAGTGGCCAGACAACATGTATTGCTGCTGTGGTTAAAGGGGCCGGTCAAATTAAAGCATCGGGCCGTAGTTTGATGACCCCTGATGTAAATGGTAATGATGCTGAATTAACATACTATATGATTAGGATGAATACATGCTTACATTTCTCACATTTCCAGAGATCAAAATGTCACTTCTCTTTCATTGCTGATATGTGCTCTCCTGTCAGTGTTTGTATTCATGATTATAACATCAACAAGTGTTAGCTTTAAATAAGCCCCTACAGAAATCATAGACTGTCGTGGTAATGACAGTAATGTTGGGGACAATAATATATTGCTAAAAAACATGACAACGTTGTATTGATATGAGCAAATACAATACATTCTGTGTCTTTTCAAGTTACTATAAAAACACACACTGTGATTTTTAAATGAATTATTCACTTTTTATCATTTCACAGGAGCAGAGTAGTTTGGGGACAGTGCCAAAGTAGCAACATATTAATATTTAACACATTTTAAAAACGGCAATTATAATGATTTTGGTGCACAGGATCTTTTGGGGATACAATAAATGCTAACTTTTAAACCTACACTATGTATTTCGTAACAAAGTATTTCTAACATTAATTAATAACATGGGACGTAAAAGTGCCCTTAATTGAAGAATCGCCCATGTATGTGTGTGTAACGCTTGTTATTATTAAGAAGAAGGGGGCCAATTGCAAACATTGCTACATTGCTATAATTTCAAGGGCTAAAATTTACAATGTTACTTTAAACTGTATTTACAGATAAACCTGATGGTTGCCACCGCCATTTTTATTAAGTAAAAACTATTCTTGGGAGTAAGCTTGTTAACTTCAAAAATGGTGTTTGCAAACTGCCATTTTGCTTTTTCACAATGGAAAACCCCAACAAATAGCTGCCGTGGGCGGGATGAACACTTAGACCACAGCCTGTTTCTATTCAAGGAAGCTTGCTAACGTTAGCTAATAAAGTAGTGGTTTAGATGACGCAATTAATCATAAAAGACTGAACTCAACTTACCATAGTGGAAGTTTCCAACATCTGGATCGTAAAAATATGCCGTCCTGTTTGTCATATTATCACTTAATGCGAATAAGTGCAAGAGATTCTGGTTAGCAGCACTTAATTCACCAGGGTAATCGCTATATTTACCACGGTTTTCTTCGGGCGTTTTGTTCTTCTTTTTTTCTCGTTGGTTTACTCTTTGCGAACGATACTGCCACCCACTGCAATGATATTTCGCACGGTGATTTGAACTGAACGTTAGAAAGTGTCACGTCAGGACAAATCACGTAAGGAGAAAAACTTTCAATTTTACTCCACTACATTTCCTAAATAAAATGTATACTTTTACTTACCTTTACCTTAAGCAAATCTGTTACTCGTTACTACAAAATAAAATGGCAAGAAATTTGGTAGCTAAATTATGTAAGATGTGGCAGTGATAGCTCAGTGGTTAAGGTACTGGACTAGTAATCAAAAGGTTGCCGGTTCAAGCCCCGCCACCACCAAGTTGCCACTGTTGGGTCCCTGAGCAAGGCCTTTAACCCTCAATTGCTCATCGTGTTCAGCTCATCGTGTAAGTCGCTTTGGATAAAAGCGTCTGCTAAATGCTGAAAATGAAAATGAAGATGTGTGACAGACTGCAGGCAAGCAGGTGTGGCGAATTTGTGACGTGCTTATAAATTAGATCAACAGTTAAGCACATTAATGCGCAAGTGCAAACAAGTTCTCTAATAGCGGTGGATAAATTCTGATTTCCATTCTAGTGGTAAATTCGGTTCATTTTATGGACTCGGGTGAATCTGAGTCACTCAGTAATGCGATCCGGGTCATTTACATTTACATTTACATTTTCAGCATTTAGCAGACGCTCTTATCCAGAGCGACTTGCAGAAGTGCTTCCATAGTGAACATTTCATTTCTCAAGTTTAGGTAAACAACAGTCGAAGAACACAAATCTGCTAAAACCTGTTAGAACCAAAGTGCTTTGTCACTTGGGTCAGTTGAGTCACTTGGGTCAGTTGAGTCACTTGGGTCAGTTGAGTCACTTGTACTGACATTCTGATTGCGATTGATTTACTGCATGAAAATGCATCCGAATATCACTTGTCTTCTGTGCACTCATCTTCTGTAAATAAATCCTTCTCTCTTCATTCTTTTGGCACCTCACACTTCTGTGAGTGACCTCACACTTGTCAGTGACAAGTTGACACTAAGTGGAATCTTGATCATGTGGGAGAGGGGGGTGGACTTACCTACCAATCAGATGGGTATATTAATGGGTCAAGGGTCTAAAATTACCATGGGGAAGGGCTATGATACTCCGTAAGTGGTACAGTACTAAAGTAGCCTGTAAGCATTTGCATTTTAATAATAATATAACTGTATGTTGTTGTTGTTTTGCTTACAAGAAAATATGCTGCATTACTAATCTATACCTTGACTACTGATAATAATAATAATAATAGCATGTGCATAAAATCAGCCACATAACGAACACCAGTGAGTTTAACTGCTTGTTTATTGGAATATTTAACTTATTACTTTAGATTACTTAGATTCACGGACTGGAGTGAAGCCGGTTCAGCCAAATCATCGGCGAGTGTGCTCACTCGCCTTGTGTACTTGGCAGCAGCCATTCAGAGGACTTATAGGATCCGGGTTAAATGAGATTTCAGACTCGTGATTCCTGATTCAGTACAAAGATTCAAATCATTAACCCGGGTGATTCAGGAACCGCCCAGCTCTATTCCATTCAACTCCAGGCATGTGAGATGCTAACAGCAAGATGAGTATTCCCCTTGACGATAAGACAAACGATGGTGGTGACGGACAAGAACACCCGTGGCCATATTTACAAGAAATGCTCACACAGAAATGTAATATATGACATGTATGCCCCTGTGTCAATAATATTTTTTCCACATTACCTGTAAGGTGATATATTATTATAACATACATGTATCCTCTGCATATATGTAAATATAGGTTTACAACATGAAATACCCATTATAAAATGTGTGTATGTAAATTTTTTAAACATATCTATAGGATTAATGTTGTATGGTATTATATGCTGTATCCATATATGTACGCAAATATATTTATTTTTATATATACAAATACAATTAGCCATTAAAACCACCTCCATCTATTTCTCTACATACTTTTTTAGGCTGCTTTCACCCTGTTCTTCAATGGTCAGGACCACCACAGAGCAGGCATTATTTGGGTGGTGGATCATTCTGAGCACTGCAGTGACACTGACATGGTGGTGGTGTGTTAGTGTGTGTTGTGCTGGTATGAGTGGATCAGACACAGCAGCGCTGATGGAGTTTTTAAACACCTCACTGTCACTGCTGGACTGAGAATAGTCCACCAACCAAAAACATCCAGCAGCGTCCTGTGACCACTGATGAAGACTTTGCGCAGTGGTCCAAATCTCCCATCATCAGTACAAGATCTTGGGGAAAAATGTATGCAACTCTGGACATAAATAAATGTTGTGACATTGCAGAAGCTTGTGGAAACGATGCCACAGCAAATGCGTGCCGTAATCAAAGCTAAAGTACCAAAAAAATAAAATGGTTAAATTGTATAATTTTTTCATTTAATATTGTGCACAAATGTGTCACCTATGTAAATATGTATTTTTTTTCTCAGCATCTTGCTTATTTGATAATTTTAGTGTTGTTGACACACAACAAGGGCACAAAAATGTCATTCAGTGCAACGACTAATTTATGACAAAATACACACACAAGGAACAATCTTAGCCATTTCAAATTTATAAGTTTAGTGTATCTCTTACAAAAGATTTAAAACCTCAGAAGAAACTGTACTTACTCTGTTTTGAATTTTCTGTGCATTGTTTGTACTCTAATGTGTCTTGGGATTTTGTTTATTTGTATACAAGATGTTTTTGCTACACATTCTATTCTATTTGAAACCTAATCAAACTCTGTTTTCTATGAAGCAGGCCTGGATTCTCTTGCATTCACATGAAAAAAATATATAATAATTACTTATTACAGTTATTTTAAGCAAATGATTTTGTTGCACTGTATGATGATTTTATGTTGCACTGAATGACATACTCCAAATTATCCTGTTACATCAGAATATTCATGACTTAATTAGTTTTTAAGTTCTTTATTGATTAAAGTAGCAGTAGTAGAATGAAAATATGCCACACCAGTGGCAAGTATGTGTTATAATATTACTACATCATGAAAAAAGTAAGGCAATGAAAAACATAGCTAATGAAGCCATCATAACAACTTGTAAGGCACCAGAACAGTGTGGAAGTGTGGAATTTGTGTCATAACACGTGAAAAAGTTGCTGCAGTAAATCTAAATTCATTCAGCCGTGAAAACCATTTGAAGTCGCATTTTATTTCATGAACTGAACAAATGTTTTCCAGTCTTTTGTTGTTAACCTTGAGGTTCTTGCTGTACATGGCTTTGGTTCTGCGATTATGATTTTGACATCAGACTTAAGGTAGTAAATTTCATCAGGTGGATTTGGCCACACAAATGAATTTCTGTTTCAATTTTGTAGCATGCATCTCTTACAGACAGCAGTACCTGCCCAACGAATGGCAGGTCATCGTACTTGACAATAACAAAATCTCAGGGACCACTTCATAAAAAACATAATTATTAATATTCATTGTAATTACTGCTCTTATTAAGGAAGACTAGAATGGAAAAAAGTGGTTTTAATATTTAAAAATAATTTTAAAACAATAAAAAGTCAGTATAACAATGTCATTGTCAATTTAGTGCAACAGCGAAATTCTGTTGCACTGAATGACTGTTGTTGTACTAAATGACAGAAATTTTACTTTAGCACATTTTACAATTATCCCAGTGGTTAGCAAAAGCTAACATTGACCTTAGCTCAAAGACATTTCTACACATATTCACATTTAAATGTTAATAACCTTGTTTGTTTACAAGATTAACCGTAATATTACGTTTTCTGTGTTGTACTGAATGACACTCAGTTTTGTTCTTTAATGTACTGTGTCAGTAAAAAGACATTTTTATCAAATAATGTTAAAATGCATTGACCTCGTGTGTGTGCTGAAAGGTCCCCAGGAGTCTTCTTTTGTTGTTATAATTGGTCACATGACTGCAGTAGCTTGATTGCATATTAAAATAAGGCTTTTTATTAACGTTGTACTGAATGACAACTGAAGATTGGGAAAATGGGGACTGAAAGTATCCTGAATATTATTAATATTAAAAAACACATCTGATTGAATATTATTTAATATGTCACACATGACATTTGTACAATTATGCCAAAGCAGTAAATTTAAAGTTTTACTTAAGATTAATTAGTTTTTTCTTAATGTTTTATTACTTAAAGAGGTAGGGGGACCGTTGCACTGAATGACATTTTGGGGTTATTTTTTCAAAAATCATAAATTTTCCGTAAAAATTACTTTAGGTTTCAGTAAAGATGTACAAATGGAGTAGATTGAAGGTATATCCACTTATATTAATATAATTGTATATTATTTATCAAGTGGGGACACTAAAAAGTTACGTCTCGTCTTTGACCCACATATATATACTGTATATATATATATATGCTGCATGCTGATAGCTGATCAGAATGAATTAAAGGTAGGTGAAATTAAATTAAAGTGAAGTGAGTTCATGTCGTGGAGGCACCCCCCCCCCCCCCCCCACCATGGGCCCCAGTGCACTTGCCCCCCTGTAGTTACGCCCCTGTATTGAGGATATATGTCTAAAAACAGCCTGTTTCAGTGTAAACCGCAACGCTGTGGGTAAAAATATACATACGTATAATTTGTCTTGTAAACAAAACTTAACAAGCTCTTCAAAATCTGCTAGATTTTTCTAGACTTCAGAGCAATATTGATTGAGTTGGCAAGACTTATATTTGTTCAGTTCAAATTTGGGCAAAGCATGCTGCAACTCAAGCACCAAAACCTTGTTTTGAGTTGAAAAGAAGTTGACTTTGTAGTATTTAAAGACCATCTGTAGGGTGCTCAGGTGGCTCAGCGTGATAATCTGCTAGCACATCAGTGCATTGCACAAATATGGACATATATTTTATATATGAAAATGTTATATATGTACATGTATTACATTTGCGTATGGGTGTCTTCATACAGTATGTCGGAGTGAAAGATTGGTCATATCGGATGAAGTGTCTCTTATGTTTACCCAAAGATATGGAAATATCAGAATTTCAGAACTGCCCATCCAACCTCAAGAAACACATTGATGTAAGTTAAGATTGATTAACAAAAAAAAGCTGCAGCATCATCTTTTTTATTTTTAATATTTAGTATTAAAATTGTTCAAATATCTAGCTAACTTTTTTCGATCACATTTGAGTCACAGATATAACACTAAACTAGTAAACTTTGTTGGAATTAATTCAAAACTCTTGAAGACATGTCCATAATCGTAAAACACTCAGCCTCTGACAAATATTTATTCAGGTAACTTCTGTATTACACCGTCAGAGGAAAGATTTGGGTTTTCAGGAGTATTCAGGTTATTGGAATATATGTTTGAGTTGAATGTACAACTCAAATCAGAAATAAGTTGGGACAGTATGGAAAATGTAAATAAAAAGCATGCAGTGTGTCTTACATTTACATTTACTCGTATTCCATTGCAGATATGAACCCAAGATATTTCATGTTTTGTCTGGTCAACTTCATTTCAATTGTTAGTATACAGATACATGCATTTCCGGCCTGCAACACATTCCAAAAAAGTTGAAACGGGGCAATTCATGACTAGTAATGAGGTAAAATAAATAAATCACTTAGCTTTCTGGTACTTTATTCACCACTGAATTAAATTATTTCAATTAAATCTGTATTTTCTTTGGCTCTGGGAACTTTTTTAGGTCACTTGGCATCCAGGGGCGGCTCGTTCCTTAAGGTGATCGGGCAACGCACCACCAAAGGACTAAAGGGAAGAAATGTTTTTATCACAGCAGTGACTGTTCTGGACAGTCTGTCTTGCCTCTGAATATCGTAGTCCAATTAGCGTCGAGTTGTGTTCCATACAGTACCGCCCCTTTTGGGGCGATTTTAATCGCCCCGGATTGCTCTCATAGACTCTGATGTTAAGGCTCTTTTTTTCGAACTGCAGGCGCTGCAAGACAATCTGAATGGGTTCCGTGAGGGCTCGCACTTACGTGCTTGCATCACACGTAACCTGGTTTCGCGTTCTCGTCACCATGACTACCATCACCTCAGTTCGGAGCAACTCCATCGTGTCATGCCATTTAGTCGTAGTAGTAATCAGGATAAATTAGCAACTAAAGAATTAGGGCCACCCAGACCAAATTTAAACATCAAGCATCTACAAAGGGGGGGAAATCATATAAGTTATAAGTAAATTACAAGTAAGTAATGTAATTTTTAAATTTTGAATTGTGATTGCACTTATTGTATCTCCCCAATTGTTTAATTGTACTTCTTTATTCATTGCACATCAGCCAATCTTTATTCTGGATCTGCTGCACCTAAAATAAAATGCTGATGAAGACTGAATTAAATTGTTAGTCTGAAGACTTTACTTATATTTATGCTTAATTTTAAAGCTGGTCTCTCTCCATGTTCAAAGTTATTTGTGAGGGCAAACTGACAGATGACTTAAGATGTTAATTATTTAAGCTTTAATTGAACGGGTCACCTTGGCCATCATCGCAACAATTGCCCCCCCTGAGATATTTGGCAGGAGCCGCCACTGTTGGCATCATGGATTCCATGAAATACCAGGACACTCCATGAAATACTAGGACACATTGCCTGAGCCAAGAGACTAAAATGGGTCATTACTGGATCTTCCAGCAGGACAATTATCTAAAAGATTTGTTAAGATTAACACATAGATGGTTTTCTAAACACAAAATCAAGCTTTTGCCATAGCCGTTTCCTAATCTAAACCTATAACCACAAGAGAGGACCTACAACACTGGACAAACTTGACAGATTCTGTTATAAGGAATGGTCTTTATTTTTTTTACTCTGTTTTCTTTAAGATGTGCTGTTTTATTAACAAGGGAGGATGTACAAAGTATTATATGCAGGAGTGCCAATTTTTTGACAAATATAATTCTGTTAAATATAATTCTGTCACTGAACAAAGATTTTTCTTGATAAAAAAAAATTCTTCAGTTTAAGTTTTAAGATCAAGAAACCAAAGACAAGAACTAACTGCTGGCAAAACCGGTAATGCCTAATTGACACTACACAATTTTTGCCTTGATTTTTGCTTGCCAACAGGTCTCAGCTAGATGTACGAGCTCAGAGGCAAATCGCCGTTTTCTCTGGGCAAAAAGATTGGCTCTCGATCGCTATGTGTAAACTGTTCAATTATTCAATCCAAGCGGCTTGGCGATTGCTCGCAGACTTAAGAATAATATATAGCATGCTAAATATCTGGACCTGTTGGCGACTCATAAACATGTAATGTGAAAGGTGTTGTGATCAGGTTGTGACTGGCAGTGAGTGCAGTGTCGAACTACAGAACCAATGAGAATGCAAGATACAGAGTGGGGGAAATCCGTGGGAGGAGTTGTCCTGTGCTGCTATATAATTCATTGATATATTTTTATATCTAAATCCTGTGATACTATGTATCATTAATTTTCTTGCTTACTCTGTATATTCCGTGTGAGCCAATTGCAACGTACACTTGTGTATAATGAATGACAATGAAGTTTGTCTAAGTCTAAGTCTGCATGTGTGGGGCAGGGGTATAACATAGTTTCTATCAGAATATGGCCCATAAACAAGCTTTACAGTATTTGTGACCATATTATCCACGCCAAACCATAATACCAACGTTGCATTGCAAAAAATATTTATTTACCACCTACTCTCTCTGCAGAACAGATGTTCCATGCAGCTCGTATAGCCCAATCCACTCCATCACCCAGATTTATTTCTTTTTTCTTCCTTGCTTTTTTGCTGCATATCAGCGCACAAACAACTTTGATCGCTCACTTCTCATTGACGTGCATTTGAAATGATGAAGTCATTATACCCATTGTCGCATATGTTTTCATGACAAAACGTAGGGAGGGAGACCAGAGAAACTCATCTGCGATTCCTCCTGGTGATAAATCGTGTAGTGTTGACCCCCTATCACTGATCAATCGTAGTGTGAAAACCACAACGAATTAAAAGACCTCCGATTACAGTAGCTCACATTGTGTACTATGATCTGTACAGCAATCTGAACACCTTGAAAGCCATGTAGTGTTAACAGACCGAAGCTTCTCCCTCACTTTTCAATTAAAAAAGTCACAAAGATTCAGCGAAAGTAAACACTGAATTGTTTAAGATAAGATAAGATAAGATAAGATAAGACTTTATTGATCCCCTTAGGGAAATTAACTTGTTACAGCATGAAGATGTCACACTTGGAGCCTTTGTGTGCTCCAGTGTGCCTATGTGCCACACCCCTCTCTCACTGGGAGCACACGCTGTCTCCTGCCACACCCTCTCTCACAATTGGTTCATTTGAACTCATTAGTTCCAGCTGCTCCTGATTTAAGGAGGCAGCTTCTCCACAGACTTTGGGAACTATTGGACTTTTGGTTTTGGACTTTTGTTTGATGTGGTATGGGCCTTGTTTCTAGCTTTGTGCCTAGTTCTAGTTTAGTCATGTTCCTAGTTCTAGTTTAGTCATGTTCCTAACTCTAGTTCAGCCATGTTCCTAACTCTAGTTCAGCCATGTTCCTAGCTCTTGTTTAGCCATGTTCCTAGCTCTTGTTTAGTCATGTTCCTAGCTCTTGTTTAGTCATGTTCCTAGCTCTTGTTTAGTCATGTTCCTAGCTCTAGCTTAGTCATGTTCCTAGCTCTAGCTTAGTCATGTTCCTAGCTCTTGTTTAGTCCTGTTCCTAGCTCTTGTTTAGCCATGTTCCTAGCTCTTGTTTAGCCATGTTCCTAGCTCTTGTTTAGCCATGTTCCTAGCTCTAGATTAGTCATGTTCCTAGCTCTAGATTAGTCATGTTCCTAGCTCTAGATTAGTCATGTTCCTAGCTCTAGCTTAGTCATGTTCCTAGCTCTAGATTAGTCATGTTCCTAGCTCTAGATTAGTCATGTTCCTAGCTCTAGATTAGTCATGTTCCTAGCTCTAGCTTAGTCATGTTCCAAGCTATTGTTCCTAGTCCTGTTCCTAGTTCTAGTTAGTTAGCCTTTTGTTTAGCTGTGTTTAGTTTTGTTTAGTGTAGTTTTGTTCTGTCTTGTTTTATTTCTAATAAATCTTGGTTTTGTTTCTGCATCTCTGCGTGTGTGTCCGCCCCTCTTGTCTAGTCCTTAGCCCCGTTGTGACGTAATAGTTCCCCACCTGAGGACACAGCGAGATGTTTTTTGTTTGTAATTTTCCGGAGTTTGACTCCATGTGGTTCCCTCAGACCTTTGCACTTGGTAGGCCAGCTCCCTATCATGGAAGCAACCACAGTGTTGAAGCCTTCCTTCTGCAGAGCCGGCTCTATTTGCAGTACCTTAGTGACCCTCAGCCCACTGAAAAACAGCAAGTGCTGAACTCTGTGCAAGTGTTTGAGGGCCTCATGCAAGCTCAATTCTCAGGAGAAAACCCTTACGGGTTTGGTGTAGGGAAGGTTACCCAACCTCCCGTACCATTTGGAGACGCTTCATGCAGCAAAGCGCCCACTGCAGCTTATACCTGGCATCCAGTGCCCACTGGGGAGGTGGAATTTTCCCCAGTGCCCACTGCTGATGTGGTCCGGGTGCCAGTGCCCGCTATTAATGCTCGTGAGCATCCCACATCCATGTTAGGAGCCAGTCAGGATCGTTTATTTAGTCCTGCTCATTATAATGACCCCAAAGGCTCCAGGGGTCCTTCTGTTTGTTTGCCAGCTCCAGTTCCGTGTACTCAAATTCGGGTCAGTCCTATGCCGGTTCCGTCTGTTTCCTTGACTCATAGTCAGTCTAAGTCTTTGTCTAGGAAAGTTTATGACTGTATCCTGCCAGTTCGGTTAGGTTCATGTTCGCCAGTGTCGAGTTCAGTGCAGTCCAGGTCAGGTTCGTTAGTTCAAACTCGTCCAGCCACTGTGCCTAGTCCAGTTAATTCTTCTAGTTCGTCGATCTTGCCTGTTCCTAGTCCGTCTTTACAGTCTGTCCAGTCTTGTCCCAGTCAGTCTGTCCAAGTCTGTCCTGTGTCTAAGTCAGGTTCAGTAAGTTCAAGTTTGTCTGGTCATGCTTGCGCAGTCAGTCAGCCTGTCATGCCCTGTCCGTCTGTCCAGGTCCGTCCTGTCTTCAAGTCAGGTTCCATGAGTTCTAGTTTCTCTAGTCCTGTTCCGTGTTCATCGGTCTCTGTCAGTTCTAGGTGTCAGTCAGCAGGTCAGGGTTTAAAAAATTATCTGTTTGTACGTTCGGGCCCTCCTGCCACCCAGACAGAGTCTAACAGTTCCAAGCGGCTGATTCAAGAAACCTCACCAGGTTCCAAGACGCTGATTCAAGACGAATCTTCAGGTTCCAAGCAACTGATTCACGAAGCCTCTTCAGGTTCCAAGCAGCTGATCCAAGAAGCCTCTTCAGGTCCGAAGCAACTGATTCAAGATGAATCTTCAGGGTCCAAGCAGCTGATTCCGGACGCCTCTCCAGTGTTCTCGCAGCTGATTCCAGTGTCTCCAGGGTCCAAACAGCTGACTTCTGACGTATATCCAGGGTCCTCGCAGCTGACTCCGGACGCCTCTTCTCAAGGGTCCTCGCAGCTGACTCCGGACGCCTCTTCTCAAGGGTCCTCGCAGCTGACTCCGGACGCCTCTTCTCAAGGGTCCTCGCAGCTGACTCCGGACGCCTCTTCTCAAGGGTCCTCGCAGCTGACTCCGGACGCCTCTTTTCAAGGGTCCTCGCAGCTGACTCCCGAAGCCTCTTCGCCAGGCTCCACGCAGCTGACTCCCGAAGCCTCTTCGCCAGGCTCCACGCAGCTGACCCTCGAAGCCTCTTCGCCAGGTTCCACGCAGCTGGTTTCTGTTCCCGAGTTGGCGCCCCCCGATGCCGTTCCTGTTCCTGAGTCGACACCCCTGATGGTGCTTCTGCTGTCAGGCCGGCACCTCCGGAGGGTGCTTCTGAACTCTTGTTGGTGTCCCAGATGGTGCTTCTGCTCTCAAGTCAGCACCCCCAGAGGGTGTTTCTGAACTCTCGTCGGCACCCCTAGATGGTGCTCCTGGCTCCTCATCAGTGCCCCCCGATGGCACTTCTGAACTCTCGTCGGCACCCCTAGATGGTGCTCCTGGCTCCTCGTCAGCGCCCCCTGACGGCGCTTCTGAACTCTCGTCGGCACCCCTAGATGGTGCTCCTGGCTCCTCGTCAGCGCCCCCCGGAGCCTTTGTGTGCTCCAGTGTGCCTATGTGCCACACCCCTCTCTCACTGGGAGCACACACTGTCTCCTGCCACACCCTCTCTCACAATTGGTTCATTTGAACTAATTAGCTCCAGCTGCTCCTGATTTAAGGAGGCAGCTTCTCCACAGACTCTGGGAACTATTGGACTTTTGGTTTTGGACTTTTGTTTGACGTGGTATGGGCCTTGTTTCTAGCTTTGTTCCTAGCTCTAGTTTAGCCATGTTCCTAGCTCTTGTTTAGCCATGTTCCTAGCTCTTGCTTAGTCATGTTCCTAGCTCTTGCTTAGTCATGTTCCTAGCTCTTGCTTAGTCATGTTCCTAGCTCTAGCTTAGTCATGTTCCTAGCTCTAGCTTAGTCATGTTCCTAGCTCTAGCTTAGTCATGTTCCTAGCTCTAGCTTAGTCATGTTCCTAGCTCTAGCTTAGTCATGTTCCTAGCTCTAGCTTAGTCATGTTCCTAGCTCTAGCTTAGTCATGTTCCTAGCTCTAGCTTAGTCATGTTCCTAGCTCTTGTTTAGTCCTGTTCCTAGCTATTGTTCCTAGTCCTGTTCCTAGTTCTAGTTAGTTAGCCTTTTGTTTAGCTGTGTTTAGTTTTGTTTAGTGTAGTTTTGTTCTGTCCGGTTTTATTTCTAATAAATCTTGGTTTTGTTTCTGCATCTCTGCGTGTGTGTCTGCCCCTCTTGTCTAGTCCTTAGCCCTGTCGTGACAGAAGACAGGAAAAAAACAGATAGAAATACAACTAAGTAAAAAATATTGCACACACACTGTAGTTATTTACTCAAAAAAATATCTAAGAAATAATATATACTTTAGAAGTATGCAAAATATATTAGGTTATTGCACTAAATAATTTACATATTGCACTTGTTATTACACCATGAACATGTAAGATTAGGTATGAGTAAGATTATTATATATTATTTATTGTTGTAAGCCTTGATGGCTGCTGGAATGAAGAACCTGCGGTAGCGCTCCTTCTTACACAGGGGTTGGAGGAGTTTGGTACTGAATGAGCTTGTTAGGTCTCCCAGACTCATGTAGTGGATGTGTGGTGATTGAGGATGATTCGGTTTAAAAAAAGGAATCAGTTTGCTCGGATCACTGATCAGTTTTAATGCTTACACAGAGCAGTGGAAAAGCTTTTTAATGAAAAAAGCTACATTGGCTGTCTATTACTGTCTGAGTCACTAATTTCACAGATTTTTACAGAAAAGTGCTACATTTCATGGCAGTCATAAAATAACACTCACAATTTGCATGGTAGAATAAAGCTACAATACCTTACCTTAACGGTTAAATGTAAACCTACACTGTAAAAAAAAAAAGCGTAAAAAAACGGTATTTTTCTGGCAGCAGGGGCGCCAGAGAATGTCTGTAAAAAAACGGAATAATACTGTAAAATTTAAAACAGAGATAAACTGTAAAAAAACAGTAATTATATTTACCATAATTAACATCTATCACTGTAATTTTACAGGAAATTGTCCTATAATTTCATGAAATCTTCTACTTTCAACATATATTAATTGTTAGAACAGTGCCATACACCTCTAAAAAACAGAATAATTATCTTTATAAATGATAAAGAAAAGTTTAAGTACAGATAATTACTACTGTTATCACAAGAAAATTAGCACATAAAACCAAAAAAAACATGTAATTTTACTTAGCAAAAGCCTAATTTTAAATTAACTGTCAGAGGTATTGCAAAAAATATCTGTTAAATTGTCTTTTTTTCATTATTCAAATACATTAATAAACTGTCAAAATAAAAGCATTTTCTTTCTCTAAAACATAAGTTAACTGTACTTTTAAATAGTTTTCCTTCATTTAAAAATATAAACCTACTTAACCTACTCAAAAAAATTTGAAGTAGGTTAAGATTTGTCTGCATAATACTTAAAAATTACTGTGAAATGTTGCAGCTGTTACATGTTATATAGAACTTTAGAACATATACAGAACTTTAAAAATGCAGGAAAAATAGCTTTTGTTAAATTCAGCATCAAAATGGATCAAGATCCACCACAGTTCAGCTATTTTTGACCCAAATAATTTTCACACAAATGAACAGTAAGTGTAGAAACAAGGAGGTTTTAATGTTATGGCTGATCAGTGTAAGAATCAGATGTCTAACACAATACAGCATACAATAAGTGCAATCAGAATTCATTTCAATGGAAAATGTTTAACAAAGCAGCACACAGTTAAGTGAAATGTCTACAAAACATTAGCATGAAACACTTATAAATGTGAATTATGTACAAAACAGTGCCAACATTGAAGTTTTCAGAAAGTGCAATTCGATAAACAGTACGTCACAAGTGTAATACTCAGTATGGACCACATCTCACTGAATAGCTTGGTATTTAGTAATTGAGCTTTATGAGACAGTTTGTTAGCATCTAGTTCAAGTCCAAGTTTTTGGAGTACATCAAAAGTGTATCTGAATGTAGGAGGGTAACTCAAGTTCTAAATCATAAGGTTATAAATATATAAGGCATAAATCAGCCCGGACTGCAAAGGCAAGGAACACACTGCCCAAGTCTTCTAGAACCACACCACCTAATACCACTCCAGTATTGGCAAGGGGGTCCATGGCTTCAGCTCCCTCAAATCTAGTCACATAGATACCAAGAACAGTCTCCTCAATCCCCCGTTCAGTTGCAGCCATATCACCATCCTACAATGGAACAGAGGGGGAAAATCACTTTCTTAAACTTAACAGTACACAAATTTCCATTTAGGACGTAACATATCTGACATCTCACTTCAACCTTTATTTTAACTCAGACGTACATTGGCCCAAAAAGATGGGGTGGTTGCTGTAACAACTCAGAGGAAACTCGTGCTTACCTTCACCCTCCTAGTGCCGATGGTATTGCGTGATTGGAGGAATCCTAAATTGTACATGAAATTGGATACTATTAAAATGATATATAAATAAAAAATTACTAAAGAAAACTAAAGGAAATCAAAATCAGCAAGACAAATATTTATAAAGAAATTACCAGCTTAAATAAGAAAATAGACATAAAATACATAAAACTAAAAAGTAAGTAAAAGAACCAAACAGAATAAATAATAAGAATTTCCACATTTTTTTCTTCTTCACTTAATCTAAACTTAACTCAGTGTTCAGTCAAAAGTAGCTCAATATTCTTCAATTTAGCATAAAATGTAGAAAAAAAATTACCAGTAAAAGGTCAGTCCAACTGCAAATACACATTTCCAACCATCTGTAAACAGAAGATACAAGACATCAGTTATTTTGTTGTAAATAACTAAAATATAATTTCTATAGTAAAGACTTTAACATTACAAATTCATTGATTATCCAATACTGTTCACATGTGTGTGCTTTCGAGGATAACAGTCACAAAACTCAGGTTTGTAATGATACTAACGTTACAGAATCATTTTGTTTTTTAGTTTGTGCAGAACGTGAGCGCCAAACGAAAAGCCGTTCCTCTCAGGCTCGAGCTGCCTGCTCACATCTTAGCTAGCTAGGTTGTGTGCTCATGTTTTTTAATGCACTGGCACCGCAAATATTACACATCTTTTTATTTTCTACCTTCTTCTAATATACTTCTGCATTAAGTAATTTAAGCCATTTTTACCTTTCGGGAAAGAATCTTACTGCCACAAGTTGAGAATACTGGCTGTTGAACTTGACTAGCTTAGCTCTAGCTAGCACCACGGCAATGCAACGTTATCACACACAGCGCAACCGGACTTAATATACAGTCAGCCAACGGCAATCTATTAAAATCTGCCTCAAGACTTTAATATGATTCACAGAATCCCTGGAAAGATGTTAATAAATAAATCACTATAAGCAGGTCCGCCGTTAGCGTTAGCATTAGCACGCGCGAATTAGCGTTAGCATTTTTTAACAAATAAAGCATGCACAGCAATAAAACTTGAATATTATTCAACTAAAGAGCTATATTAAACAATATAATAAGATAAACATCATGACTAACATGCAATTAGACACATGGAAAAAGATTTTGTAAAGCTTCACATTACCTGAGATGCCATTGAAACACCATGTGCCTTCACGATGTATTGCGTAATCCCCGGTGCGTCATATCCGGTTTCACCTGGTAAACTCATTGCATTAAGTAGTTCCAGGGAAATAAAGCGACTAAGTTAAGTTAACTAATAAACACAATGCAGTCATGTTTAAATCTAAAATGTAATTGATTTGTGTCACACCAGCATATATTCTTTATGCAAAACCAACAGGCACTCAAAAGTGTGTAACTGGTAGCATGGCTGGATTACTGACCGGGCCAGTGGGGCCAGCGCCCAGGGGCCCTTGAGGTCAGGGGGCCCCGGGGGGGCCCTGGCCCAAAACGTTTTGCGATGCCTATCAACATTTATGATACAATATATTTTTATTTCCGAGGGCCCTCCATTTTAAGGATCCTCTGACTATTAGGGACTTTGACCCCAGGGCCTCTTGGGGGCCCTAGCCATGCTTTTGGGGCCCCTAGCCATGCTTTTGGGCCCTAGCCATGCTTTTGGGCCCTAGCCATGCTTTTGGGCCCCTTATGAAAATGGATGAGGCGTTGTGGCACTGCTCTGACTTTTGCCCAGGGGCCCAGACTATCCTTAATCCGTCCTTGACTGGTAGGTTAGAGCATCATTTTATATCTGTGGTGCTCTGGTTGGAATGTGCACCCAACATGTTGCACAGATGGACTGTAATAAATTTTTCTGTGTATTGGGGAATGTGGGGATGGGTAAATTATGCTTGATTTAAATATTATAAATGTGAGAATAAATCACAGTTAATAACATTTTAAATTTGACTATGATTTTACACAGTTTGTATAAATGCACTTATTTAACAATTAAATCTTTAAATTAATACAAATGCATAAATAAAGTAAAAGTTAAAATCTGTTTAAATTGTATTGTTGCCTGTCTAATAAGGTAGGCAATACCTTTGTTTTTCCAATTTATGTATATAAAGTAGTGGTTAAGAAATGCAAAATTACAAAATATTTCTTTCTTTGCTCACATATTTTTTTTGCAATTGTACATTTTAAAATGCATTATTAACAGTATTTTTATTTATTTGACAGTGATATATCAGTATAACAAAAGTTTTTTTTTTTTTAATTACAGAAGATTCTGCTATTTTTGTCAATGAAGATTACTTTATTTTTACAGTTAGTTTTGTTAAAAGTGTCATCTAAAAACTGTTAAAAAACAGATTTTTTATGTATTTCATTTATACAGATTTTTTATGGTAAATCACATGACACTTTTCAATATACAGTTTATTCTCGTAATTTTACAAAAAAATTCTGTCTTTTATAAATACAGGGGAAAAACTGTAAAAATGTACTGGGAAAACCTGTAAAAAAATGTTTATTTTTTACAGTGTAGAATACACCAACCTCTGCATCCCCAAAATTTTGTGGGAGTTTTCCAAACTCAGTTATTTGAGTAGTGATTTAGCTGCCAAGACATCGACATCTTGGATATTTTGACTAAGTGATTGTTAACTCAATGGATTGCTAGGACTGCCTTTGACTTGGCCATTCCAGAACTCTCCGTTTCTTTCTTTTGAGCCATTCCTTGGTGGATTTACTGGAATGTTTTGGGTCGTTGTCATGTTGCATGGTCCACTTCAAGTTTAAGTTTCAGTTTTTGGACAGATGGTTTTACATTTTCTTTAAGCACTCTCTGATACAGTGAAGAATTCATTGTGGATTCTATAATGGAAAGCTTGCCAGGCCCTGCTGCTGCAAAGCAGTCCCAAACCATGACATTTCCACCTCCATGCTTCACAGTTGGTATGAGGTTCTTGTGCAGTTCTTGCGGTCTGCTCTTAGGCTACACTTGCTAGGACAGCCTGACCTGGCCATGTTGGCAGTTGTTTTAAATGTTCTCCACTTGTAAATTATTTTCCGGACAGTGGAATGGCTGATTTCTAATTGTTTTGAGATCTTTTTAAATCCCTTCCCAGACTCATATGCATCAACAACCTTCTTTCTGAAGGCCTCAGAGAGCTCTTTAGATTTCACCATGGTGATAACACTCACTTCAACAATAAAGAGCAAACCAAACTAATGTCTGAGGTTTATATAAAACTCCAATGTCCTCTAACGATGGTCTAATCATTGCAGCTGATGTGGTGCACCGGATGCTAATTTTAGACACTTTAAGTAGTAATAAATGTGGGGGTGTCCTAACTTTTTCCTCACAATAAATTTCCATTTTTGTTCATTACATTTTACAACTTGTGTTTAAAAGTATTCTTTTCAGTTTTATTTGTTTTATGATATGAGCTCCATCTCTTAATACTGTTCAAATGAAGCTCAAATGTTCATGTTTAAATATGTTCAAAAAGACAAAGGTTTTCATGGGGTGTCCTAACTTTTTTACATGACTGTATATACTAGAGAACCAACAAAGAAATACAGTATATGAACTGCAATATAAAAAAAAATATCAAAATCCTTTTGCAAGCAGAATCAAGCCTTGAAAAGAATCCACTCTTATGTCATCACATGCTGCATCCACTGACTGGAGTATATTTTCCTGGGTATGCTGAGAAGAATTCCTCAATCGGGTTTAGGAAGGGAGAGTATGGTGGAAGGCATAGATTTATGAAATGGAGATTATTGATAAACCATTTACATACTTTTTGACCACAGTGAAAGCTCACGTAGTTCCAAATGACAACGTACACAGGATGCTCTCTCAGCTCAGAATCCCCCTGCTCAAGTCCAAGCAAAGCGTCTTGTAGACCATCCAGAAATGTTAGATGTTCTGTGTTGTAGGGCCCTAATGTAACATGGGGATGCAGAACCCCATTGCTGTTGATGGCCGCACATACATTTTACATTTTCAGCATTTACCAGACACTTTTATCCAAAGCAACTTACAGTGTATCACAAAAGTGAGTACACCCCTCACATTTCTGCAAATATTTCATTATATCTTTTCATGGGACAACACTATAGACATGAAACTTGGATATAACTTAGAGTAGTCAGTGTACAGCTTGTATAGCAGTGTAGATTTACTGTCTTCTGAAAATAACTCAACACACAGCCATTAATGTCTAAATAGCTGGCAACATAAGTGAGTACACCCCACAGTGAACATGTCCAAATTGTGCCCAAATGCGTCGTTGTCCCTCCTTGGTGTCATGTGTCAAGGTCCCAGGTGTAAATGGGGAGCAGGGCTGTTAAATTTGGGGTTTTGGGTACAATTCTCTCATACTGGCCACTGGATATTCAACATGGCACCTCATGGCAAAGAACTCTCTGAGGATGTGAGAAATAGAATTGTTGCTCTCCACAAAGATGGCCTGGGCTATAAGAAGATTGCTAACACCCTGAAACTGAGCTACAGCATGGTGGCCAAGGTCATACAGTGGTTTTCCAGGACAGGTTCCACTCGGAACAGGCTTCGCCAGGGTCAACCAAAGAAGTTGAGTCCACGTGTTCGGCGTCATATCCAGAGGTTGGCTTTAAAAAATAGACACATGAGTGCTGCCAGCATTGCTGCAGAGGTTGAAGACGTGGGAGGTCAGCCTGTCAGTGCTCAGACCATAAGCGGCACACTGCATCAACTCGGTCTGCATGGTCGTCATTCCAGAAGGAAGCTGACGCACAAGAAAGCCCGCAAACAGTTTGCTGAAGACAAGCAGTCCAAGAACATGGATTACTCGAATGCCCTGTGGTCTGACGAGACCAAGATAAACTTGTTTGGCTCAGATGGTGTCCAGCATGTGTGGCGGCGCCCTGGTGAGAAGTACCAAGACAACTGTATCTTGCCTACAGTCAAGCATGGTGGTGGTAGCATCATGGTCTTGGGCTGCATGAGTGTTGCTGGCACTGGGGAGCTGCAGTTCATTGAGGGAAACATGAATTCCAACATGTACTGTGTCATTCTAAAACAGAGCATGATCCCCTCCCTTCGAAAACTGGGCCTCATGGCAGTTTTCCAACAGGATAACGACCCCAAACACAACCTCCAAGATGACAACTGCCTTGCTGAGGAAGCTGAAGGTAAAGGTGATGGACTAAACCCAATTGAGCACCTGTGGCGCATCCTCAAGTGGAAGGTGGAGGAGTTCAAGGTGTCTAACATCCACCAGCTCCATGATGTCATCATGGAGGAGTGGAAGAGGATTCCAGTAGCAACCTGTGCAGCTCTGGTGAATTCCATGCCCAGGAGGGTTAAGGCAGTGCTGAATAATAATGGTGGTCACACAAAATATTGACACTTTGGGCACAATTTGGACATGTTCACTGTGGGGTGTACTCACTTATGTTGCCAGCCATTTAGACATTAATGGCTGTGTGTTGAGTTATTTTCAGAAGACAGTAAATCTACACTGCTATACAAGTTGTACACTGACTACTCTAAGTTATATCCAAGTTTTATTTCTATAGTGTTGTCCCATGAAAAGATATAATAAAATATTTGCAGAAATGTGAGGGGTGTACTCACTTTTGTGATACACTGTACAGTGTACAGTCCAAGCATTTAAGGGTTAAGGGCCTTGCTCAAGGGCACAACAGTGGCAACCTGGCAGTGGAGGGGTTTGAACCCGCAACCTTCTGCTTACTAGTCCAGTACCTTAACCGCTAGGCTACATGATCACATTGCCACCATGCTATGTTGCGACCTCTTCTCCTCTTCTTTCAATTTAAATGTGATACATCATGACAGACCTCATGTTGTTTTATTCATATGCTGGTTTACAAACAATACAGTATTTGATATGACTGCTCTTGTTCTTGGTCATTCTCATCTTATCTGTAGTGTTTTAACGATGACAATAGCATGTTTGTTGTGTTTGACCTTTGTGGCCTGTGCGTGCCACTTTGCATCAAAGTGCACTACCATGCAGAATGTGTTTTGACAATGAGAATGTGTTTAGAGCAAAAAGGTTGAATCAGAGATGAAACTAGGTGAAAATTGTTTAAGGTTTTGTGAAAAGACTGATTAGCTAAATAAATGAGTTTTGGCAGTTGACAGAGAATAGGGTTTAGTGTTTTAGCAATTAAAAAAAACTAAATTAAGTTTAGTAATGCTATTATTAATATTATAAGATTTTTCTAAGTTAAAGAAATATCTTGACTTTTGCATTTTTACTTTCCTTTCTCCATCTATTTACCTCAAGACCGAACAAAAACTTGTTCTACAGTAGTCATTTTCAGCATCCACTCTTAACAGATTTGTTATTTCATCTTGAGTTAATAACCCCGCTCAATTTTTTAAATATAACTGTACTTCTCTAACAAAATGTAAGCACAGTTATTCCAAGAGATGTCCACGGAATTTTGTGTGCCTTTTGTGCACATAACCAGTCTGTGGGGGTCAGAATTCTTGCTGGTTGGTAGGGGATCAAATACTTATTTCCCTTAATTAAATACAAATTAATTTATAACTTTTATTTAATGTTTTTTTTCTGGATTTTTTGTTGATATTCTGTCTCTCTCTGTTAAAATAAACCTTCCATAAAAATATATAGGTATTATTTGGCTGGTGGGTCATTCTCAGCACTGCAGTGACAATGACATGGTGGTGGTTTGTTAGTGTGTGTTGTGTTGGTATGAGTGGATAAGATACAGTAATGCTGATGGAGTTTTTAAACACCTCATTGTTACTGATGGACTGAGAATAGTCCACCAACCAAAAACATCCAGCCAACAGCGCCCTTTAGGCAATGTCTTGTGACCACTGATGAAGGTCTAGAGAATGACCAACTCAAACAGCAGCAATAGATGAGCGATCGTCTTTGACTTTAGGTGAACCAACTAGGTAAGAGTGTCTAATAGAGTGGACAGTGAGTGGACACGGTATTTAAAAACTCCAGCAGCTCTGCTGTGTCTGATCCACTCATACCAGCACAACACACACTAACACACCACCACCATGTCATTGTCACTGCAGTGCTGAGAATCATCCACCACCTAAATAAGGTTAAAAAAGTATGTAGAGAAACAGATGGACTACAGTAATTGTAAAACTACAAAGTGCTTCTATATGGTGATATACAGTAGAAGCACAGGTACACAGACAAATACATTCACACCTAGGGGCAATTTACTATCATCAATTTAACTGACTTGCCCAACTTTGGACTGTAGGTTTTCTAGCAGGGTTATAAGCTTTAAGGTATCATCAATAGAAGAAAGACCTGCTATAATAAAAAGGAACACCATCGTTGTTTTATTAATATAAATAAACTTTTGAAAAATGTTAAAAAACAACAATGACATCTCATTCCAAAAGTTTGCTTAAGTAACACAAGATTAAAACATGTGTAATTGATTTCAGTTAAGAGTTACAAAAAGTACATTGTGATGATAAATTAATATGACATTTCTGAATATAAGCATTGAATGGGTAAATTCTATAAAGTATTTTAAGATGGATTTCTTTTACTTGTGTACAAAGCATTTGTCAATAACATGCCATATTTTATTAATTGTTAACCAAGAAAAATCCCAATTTCCATCTAAAAATTCTACTAGTTGTTACATCTTTGATATAAAAGATAGATACCTTCAATTTTGAGTTTAGCTACTTCAACCTGTAACAAATAATATTTGCATTTGAGTCTTAATGAGGTAAGTAATTTAGGTAAAATGCTACTGGAAACAGTATTATAATCTTTTTGTGACAAATTTGGATTGTTGTGAAGGGCCAGACCTACAGGCTGAATCTAATTCTGCGCAATACCTATTTTATCTCTTTAAAAGGCAGTAAACTGAACGTTTTTGATAAACTGTTACTGTTAATTAGTATGAGTACATGTTACAATATGGCGATGAAAATGAGAAGCAGGCACAATAAAAACATCATTATTTCACTATTTAACCAACTTTCACAAAAACAATTGTGTACAAAATGTGCAGGTTTTAAATACACACAAAGTGCTATTGCTATTTTGTTTGGAGTCTAATTACCTCATTTGCTGTTATTCAGTCCTTTGTTCTTACATTCTTTTGAAAATCACAAAGCTGGTCTTAACTTACATCAATTGGGTACAGCCAAATGTCCAGATGTGCTCTAGAGATACCTTCCGCTTTTGGTAAAATTTCTTTGCAGCCAACATCCAGAAATTGTTTTAGCTTTATGAATGAAAGTTACATTAAATTCTGGTAGATACTATGTTAATCAATATTCCAAGGTATCTAACTTGAATTTCATTATTTGTGTAATGTTTCTACCACGTAGTCATTATTTCAGATTCACTGACAAACCTGATGCTTCTGATAACAGCTGTAGTACTTGTATGGCATTAGAAAATTAGAAATAAATAGGTATTGTCTGCTAATTGACGACATACATAACATACGTCTGATCCAATATTAGATTAGATAAGATTCAACTTTATTGTCATTGTGCAGAGCCAATGAAATGCAGTAGCTTCTAACCAGAAGTGCAAGATAGAGATTATTTACATATATTACAGTTTAAGTACAGAAGTGATCAGATAAGTGAAATGAGGAGACATTAATTAAGAATATTAAACAGATAATGTTAATATTAAACAGATAATGAAGATATTAATCAGATAATGTTGATTGTACAGTGTATAGAATAATATATAATTACAGAGTAATGGAAGACGACTAAAGTGGGTAGATGAGTGGGTAATGAATGAGAATAAATAGAGTATATAACTATAGCAGATATATACAGTATATACATTATTGGTGTGTTGGTGTAAGTAGTGCAATAGTGCCATGGGCAAATTTGCAAATACTGATGGTATATACAGATGAGATGGCACACTCGTAAAAAGTACAAAGTTCAATGTGGTTCAAAGTGCAGTGATACCTTTACATTGGTGTGGTTGAGTTTAGCAGGGTTACAGCCTCAGGGAAAAAACTTTTTCTGAGTCTGCTGGTGCGAGAGCGGAGGGTCCTGTAACGCCTGCCAGATGGACGCAAGGTGAAAAGTCCACGATTAAGATGAGATACATCCTTGAAAATGTTCCTCACTCTGCCCTACACCGTTTATAGTAGATGTCCTGAATGGTGGGTAACTGAATGCCGGTGATGCGTTGGGCGGTTTTAACCACCCGCTGCAGAGCTTTCCGGTCAGCAGCAGAGCAATTGCCATACCACACAGAGATGCAGTTTGTTAGAATGCTCTCACTGATACAGCGGTAAAAGTCCACAAGTATTCTGGGACATGACGTGTTGAGGGACCAGGAGAGACTTTCCGACATGTGGACGCCGAGGAATTTGAAGCTGGGTACCTGCTCTACTGCCATAGTTTCACCGGACGTTTACAACCACTGTGGTTAAGTTGTGTAGTTCCAACTACACCTGTAGACGTGTGGTTAGAAGCGTAGTTCCTGGTGGCTACATCATAGCTGATGTAGGATGCAGGTAAAAGACGGTAGTCACAATGCCATGTAAGCAGAAAGTTTACATCAATCTTGTTGTACAAACATTTAAAATGTCAAATCTTTAATCATGTAGTTCTTAATGGACTTCCTAATGTATTTATGTAAATATAGTTGCATTTGTCGAATAATATCTATCTATCTCTCTCTCTCTATATATATATATGTATATATATATACAGTATATATATATATACTGTATATATATATACTGTATATATATATGTACAGTGTATCACAAAAGTGAGTACACCCCTCACATTTCTGCAAATATTTCATTATATCTTTTCATGGGACAACACTATAGACATGAAACTTGGATATAACTTAGAGTAGTCAGTGTACAGCTTGTATAGCAGTGTAGATTTACTGTCTTCTGAAAATAACTCAACACACAGCCATTAATGTCTAAATAGCTGGCAACATAAGTGAGTACACCCCACAGTGAACATGTCCAAATTGTGCCCAAATGTGTCGTTGTCCCTCCCTGGTGTCATGTGTCAAGGTCCCAGGTGTAAATGGGGAGCAGGGCTGTTAAATTTGGTGTTTTGGGTACAATTCTCTCATACTGGCCACTGGATATTCAACATGGCACCTCATGGCAAAGAACTCTCTGAGGATGTGAGAAATAGAATTGTTGCTCTCCACAAAGATGGCCTGGGCTATAAGAAGATTGCTAACACCCTGAAACTGAGCTACAGCATGGTGGCCAAGGTCATACAGCGGTTTTCCAGGACAGGTTCCACTCGGAACAGGCTTCGCCAGGGTCGACCAAAGAAGTTGAGTCCACGTGTTCGGCGTCATATCCAGAGGTTGGCTTTAAAAAATAGACACATGAGTGCTGCCAGCATTGCTGCAGAGGTTGAAGACGTGGGAGGTCAGCCTGTCAGTGCTCAGACCATACGCCGCACACTGCATCAACTCGGTCTGCATGGTCGTCATCCCAGAAGGAAGCTGACGCACAAGAAAGCCCGCAAACAGTTTGCTGAAGACAAGCAGTCCAAGAACATGGATTACTCGAATGCCCTGTGGTCTGACGAGACCAAGATAAACTTGTTTGGCTCAGATGGTGTCCAGCATGTGTGGCGGCGCCCTGGTGAGAAGTACCAAGACAACTGTATCTTGCCTACAGTCAAGCATGGTGGTGGTAGCATCATGGTCTTGGGCTGCATGAGTGTTGCTGGCACTGGGGAGCTGCAGTTCATTGAGGGAAACATGAATTCCAACATGTACTGTGACATTCTGAAACAGAGCATGATCCCCTCCCTTCGAAAACTGGGCCTCATGGCAGTTTTCCAACAGGATAACGACCCCAAACACAACCTCCAAGATGACAACTGCCTTGCTGAGGAAGCTGAAGGTAAAGGTGATGGACTAAACCCAATTGAGCACCTGTGGCACATCCTCAAGTGGAAGGTGGAGGAGTTCAAGGTGTCTAACATCCACCAGCTCCGTGATGTCATCATGGAGGAGTGGAAGAGGATTCCAGTAGCAACCTGTGCAGCTCTGGTGAATTCCATGCCCAGGAGGGTTAAGGCAGTGCTGGATAATAATGGTGGTCACACAAAATATTGACACTTTGGGCACAATTTGGACATGTTCACTGTGGGGTGTACTCACTTATGTTGCCAGCCATTTAGACATTAATGGCTGTGTGTTGAGTTATTTTCAGAAGACAGTAAATCTACACTGCTATACAAGCTGTACACTGACTACTCTAAGTTATATCCAAGTTTTATTTCTATAGTGTTGTCCCATGAAAAGATATAATAAAATATTTGCAGAAATGTGAGGGGTGTACTCACTTTTGTGATACACTGTATATATATATATATATATATATATATATACAGTGTATCACAAAAGTGAGTACACCCCTCACATTTCTGCAGATATTTAAGTATATCTTTTCATGGGACAACACTGACAAAATGACACTTTGACACAATGAAAAGTAGTCTGTGTGCAGCTTATATAACAGTGTAAATTTATTCTTTCCTCAAAATAACTCAATATACAGCCATTAATGTCTAAACCACCGGCAACAAAAGTGAGTACACCCCTAAGAGACTAAACCCCTAAATGTCCAAATTGAGCACTGCTTGTCATTTTCCCTCCAAAATGTCATGTGATTTGTTAGTGTTACTAGGTCTCAGGTGTGCATAGGGAGCAGGTGTGTTCAATTTAGTAGTACAGCTCTCACACTCTCTCATACTGGTCACTGAAAGTTCCAACATGGCACCTCATGGCAAAGAACTCTCTGAGGATCTTAAAAGACGAATTGTTGCGCTACATGAAGATGGCCAAGGCTACAAGAAGATTGCCAACACCCTGAAACTGAGCTGCAGCACAGTGGCCAAGATCATCCAGCGTTTTAAAAGAGCAGGGTCCACTCAGAACAGACCTCGCGTTGGTCGTCCAAAGAAGCTGAGTGCACGTGCTCAGCGTCACATCCAACTGCTGTCTTTGAAAGATAGGCGCAGGAGTGCTGTCAGCATTGCTGCAGAGATTGAAAAGGTGGGGGGTCAGCCTGTCAGTGCTCAGACCATACGCCGCACACTACATCAAATTGGTCTGCATGGCTGTCACCCCAGAAGGAAGCCTCTTCTGAAGTCTCTACACAAGAAAGCCCGCAAACAGTTTGCTGAAGACATGTCAACAAAGGACATGGATTACTGGAACCATGTCCTATGGTCTGATGAGACCAAGATTAATTTGTTTGGTTCAGATGGTCTCAAGCATGTGTGGCGGCAATCAGGTGAGGAGTACAAAGATAAGTGTGTCATGCCTACAGTCAAGCATGGTGGTGGGAATGCCATGGTCTGGGGCTGCATGAGTGCAGCAGGTGTTGGGGAGTTACATTTCATTGAGGGACACATGAACTCCAATATGTACTGTGAAATACTGAGCAGAGCATGATCCCCTCCCTCCGGAAACTGGGTCGCAGGGCAGTGTTCCAGCATGATAATGACCCCAAACACACCTCTAAGACGACCACTGCTTTATTGAAGAGGCTGAGGGTAAAGGTGATGGACTGGCCAAGCATGTCTCCAGACCTAAACCCAATAGAACATCTTTGGGGCATCCTCAAGCGGAAGGTGGAGGAGCGCAAAGTCTCGAATATCCGCCAGCTCCGTGATGTCGTCATGGAGGAGTGGAAAAGCATTCCAGTGGCAACCTGTGAAGCTCTGGTAAACTCCATGCCCAGGAGAGTTAAGGCAGTTCTGGGAAATAATGGTGGCCACACAAAATATTGACACTTCAGGAACTTTCACTAAGGGGTGTACTAACTTTTGTTGCCGGTGGTTTAGACATTAATGGCTGTATATTGAGTTATTTTGAGGGAAGAATAAATTTACACTGTTATATAAGCTGCACACAGACTACTTTTCATTGTGTCAAAGTGTCATTTTGTCAGTGTTGTCCCATGAAAAGATATACTTAAATATCTGCAGAAATGTGAGGGGTGTACTCACTTTTGTGATACACTGTATATATATAAAATGTATAGAAAGGACGTTGTTTTCCCACCTGTGACGGCTATTTAGTAGAAACCATCATCTGTACATAATGGATTCATAACGGAATGAATATATGAATTAAATGGTTGTAAAATAAGTAAAAATAATGATATGTAAAATTACAAAACAAATAGTGGAGGAAAAAGCTGTGGTTTAAATAAAGGGTGTGTGAGAGGGTGGGTTGGGGTTATAGGCCAAACATAGTTTCTATTAATTGGTGATGTGTTTCTTGGCCTGCATGCATTGCTCCACATTGCTTAATTATTACCTGACTCAACCAAAGGTAAAATAACTAAACAAAGCATGAAACAAGAAAACATAAAATTTACCATTTAATTTATGGTTTATGTGGAAATGTGTTTATTTCTAGGTGTATGAAAAAGTGTTGAAGTGGTAAAAAGTGTTATTGACTACAAATAAATCAAAGCTTTACAGTTGTTTAACCCCTTAATGGTCTGCTCAACCATTTGGCTGATCATACTTTGAGTCTAAATAGTTGGGTAAAAATAAGCTGTATTTAAATAATCTTGTTTGGGCCATATCTACTTCTTGTTTGACATGTGTTAAACTAAAAAATATTGGGTAGATTGTTTTAAGAAACCTATATGTGAAATTATGTGCAGTTGCATCATTTTTGTGATCACCTCAGCTGTTAGGTAGAGGCTCATTACTCTAATCACTTTTCTCTGTAACAGAGAAAAGGAGTCTGTGCAAAGTGCTTTTTATTATGGACAATCATAATCACCCACTGCACACAACTTTTCTGAAACAGAGAAGAAACGTAATTCTGAATGTAACAGAATTGTGGCACTTTTACAGTAGATCCTTGAGTTACGAACGGTTTACCATACGAACATTTTGGGATACGAACAATCTTTTTCAACTTAACATACAAACAAATTTCGGATTACGAACTGAAATTCGCGAAACACGTGACATCACGGACAAGTTGATTCCGACCGTCTCTCTCTCTATATATACAGTGAGCGAACATTCGGACAGCGAACGGTGTTTTTCTGGTGTTTTCTTTCTATTTTGTAAAATTCAATATTAAAATGTCCCCAAAGAAGATGCAGAGAAAGCGGTGTTGAAAAATGAAAAAATCTATTACATTTGTTGTTGTACAGTATAGTTACTCCTGCCAGTAGATGTCACGGTGTATCAGACAGAGGGGGCAGTGAGTGAGAGAGAAGAGGGAATTCGGCTCAGTAAAGTAGTCTTTCTTTCGTGCAATTACACCTACAAAATACAACACTATTGAAATAAAGACGGAAATAATAGAGAAATATGAGAGTTATTGTTGTTTCTGGTAGATACATTTGATAAAAAATAAAAAAAAGTTAATGTATTATGGTGTATGGTACAGCACACGTACTGTACTGAAATGTGATGTTTTTTATGTACAGTACAGTACTACTGTGTATTGTTGTTCATTATTGTTTATTACAGGAATGTCTATTCTATAATTTAAGATTTAAGGGAAAATATACTTGTATTTATAACAAAAAAAGACCATTTAAGACATTAGAAAGGTTAGGTAAGGGGGTGATTTGGGGAGTCTGGCACAGATTAATTCTATTTACATTATTTCTTATGGGAAAAATAGGTTTAACTAATGAACATTTTAACTTAAGAACAGCCCTTTGGAACCAATTAAATTCGTAAGTCAAGGGTCTACTGTATATGTATATATCTATAAATGTATGTGGGTGTGCACATGTATGCACAGACAGGCACATACGCACCTCTTTGTACATCCATCTACACATTTTTTTTAATTTTTGCACTGTACACTTTATAATTTATACTATACATTTGACACAACCTATACCAGCCTTGTATACCAAAATAACACCTCCTTATGTACCCACATGCTCTGTTGTAGTGTGTTGTTGTGATTATGCAGGTACGTGTTTGTATAATGTGAATCTTTATAGTGTGTACTATTACTTTTGATCTGTATAACTTGCTACTAAGCCCTATCTATCTATCCATCCATCCATCCATCCAAAATACTATGTGCACTAGTAAAAACATATTAATTGTTTGTTGTTGGTATCAAGGAACTAAGAAATGCAAAGTAATATTTTTTAAACATTATTTTCTTGGTGCCAAGGGTTAATGAATCAATTGTTCATCAGTGAGAGATTTCATTGCCATTATGAAAAAGATATAAATACATAAGACTCTTTTCATGGGATTCGAACCCCAACTCCCACAATCGCGTGACACCGTTTTTAAAGCGGTGCGCTTTCAGCCGTTTATCCTCTTGAGCCACTACGGACTGATACGAAGATAGTAATGTAAATGTACTGGAATTGCTAGTTCTTATGTTTTTTTTCCTTTAAAAACAAGTTTTGTATATAATTAGAATTATTTAACTTATAGTAATTATAATATATTAATAGTTATTAATTTTTATGCTCATTTGAATTTAATTGTTATTTCTATTAATGTTTTTGTTGGTGGTGGTGGCGGTGATATGAATAGATATGAATAGATTAAATAATAGTGACGTTATTTCGGTCACTCTCATATTTTGGCCTAATATTACAAAGTTTGTGAGCTTTGCATGTTTCCCGCTGTGGAAATCAGAGCAAACACATCTGGAAACATTGTAGTTCAGACTACGGTGGTTCAAACCAACGTGGTTCAAACTACCGTGGTACCACAGTCATACTTCGGATGTTTGTTAGTTTAACGATGCATCATACTATGGTAGTTGTTCGGGAAACGCACCCCAGTATGGGAATCCCTTCCCCATATCTTCAAAACAGGGGATGCACCATTGTGTTATTAATTTTGTTTTATCTTCTAAACACTCCCGAAATAAAAACTTATGACCAAATGTATAGTTATGTGAAAAAGTTAGGACACCCCATGAAAACCTTTGTCTTTTTGAACATATTTAAACATATGGACATTTGAGCTGTATTTGAACAGTACTGAGAGATGGAGCTTATATAACTAAACAAAAAAATTTTTTTTAATTACTTTTAAACACAAGTTGTAAAATGTAATGAACAAAAATGGAAATTGATTGTGAGGAAAAAGTTAGGACACCCCCACATTTATTACTACCTAAAATGTCTAAAATTAGAATCCAGTGCACCACATCAGCTGCAATGATTAGACCATCGTTAGAGGACACTAGAGTTTTATTTAAACCTCAGACATTAGTTTGGTTTGATCTTGATTGTTGAAGTGAGTGGTATCACCATGGTGAGATCTAAAGAGCTCTCTGAGGCCTTCAGAAAAAAGGTTTTAGATGCACATTAGTTTGGGAAAGGATTTAAAAAGGAGTGCAAAAAACTTTCTCCCAGTCGATGTCAGAGACTGGTAGATGGTACAAAAACGAACATCCTCTACAGCAGTGGTTCTCAAACTTTTTAGACCGAGTACCACCCATTGTCAAACCAAAACTTCCAAGTACCACCTATGTCTCTCATCACAGAACCACATATAGCTCACATTAATTAGGTGTGTGTATATATATATATATATATGGTTTTATGTTTTTTGGATACAATCCAGGTTAGCACCCAAACATCCCTTTCAGACAGCTTCCTCTTGCGTCCACAGTTAATCCTGTTGGATGTGGTTTGTTCTTCTTGGTGGTATGCTGACATTACCCTGGATACCGTGGCTCTTGATACATCACAAAGACTTGCTGTCTTGGTCACAGATGCGCCAGCAAGACGTGCACCAACAATTTGTCTTCTTTTGAACTCTGGTATGTCACCCATAATGTTGTGTGCATTGCAATATTTTGAGCAAAACTGTGCTCTTACCCTGCTAATTGAACCTTCACACTCTGCTCTTACTGGTGCAATGTGCAATTAATGAAGATTGGCCACCAGACTGGTCCAATTTAGCCATGAAACCTCCCACACTAAAATGACAGGTGTTTCAGTTATTTTGTCCAACCCCTGTATATATATATATATATATATATATATATATATATATATATATATATATATATATAGGCAGTGATGGGAATTATGGCTTCTTGACAGGAGCCGGATATTTTGGCTTGGTTCCTTTTAAAGAGCCATTCAAAAAGTGAATCTTCGCGCTGCTAGGTAAACTATAAGACATCCCCGATATTAACATCAAATTTGCATTAAATGTAGGCCTAATTCAAACATCACTTAAATAAGAAAGATTAATTTCAAAAGGCAAAAAACTACAGGGAAGAGACAGACTGTGGTTGCATTTCATTAAGTTTTAGAAAAATCCTTTCTTGTACAAAGATGTGACTGAGTTTGATTCTGCTTTAAAACATAATCACAATAAAATAAATCAGATTTAACCTAATTAAACAAGTTTATAGTTTATTTCTGAATTATTTGTCATTATACTACTAGCTCTCTCTCTCTCTCTCTGTGTGTGTGTGTGTGTGTGCGTGCATGTGTGTGTCGCTCGCTCATTCTCCGCGATACTGAAAGTGTTTTCGGATTTGAGTGAGTGCGCGTGTTTAGCGGAGCAGCCTGGTGATGTCAGGAACGAGATCAGTGAGATTCAAACACAGATCTGCTCTGACAAAAGCGAGAGAGCTACTGATAACTTTACTGATAACTTTACTAATAACGTTTCGGAAATTTCGAGATGGAAACTGCGAACGTGAAGTATAGACTTAATGAAGTATGGTGTCTGCGTAGCCCCGAATATTTTTAAAAACACATTAGTTTAAATACAACTTGTTTTAATTAAACTGATTTTATTAAAACAGAATTATAAGAACTTTGAAACAGATTTTATTAGTAATTTACACATTTTGTTTCATATTATTTTTTATTTATCATTATTAAATGATTTATTTTTTCGGTCCATGTAATTACTTTTCCGAGATTATCTGGCATACCACCTCATGCTGCTTCACGTACCACCAGAGAACCACTGCTCTACAGAAAACAAAATTGTGCACATTGTGCATAATTACTGTTTTTTAGTGTAATTTAACAAATTCTAAACCAATTCAACATAAACTGTGGCACAATTACATATATATTATGCACCAAAGTAAAGAAATTTTGAATATTACATTTGTTTCCTGTAGAGGATGTTTTAACATTTTTTTTTTACATTTTCAGCATTTAGCAGACGCTGTTATCCAAAGCGACTTACAGTACTGTGACAGAATACAGTCTGAGCAATTGGAAAGCAACCTGGAAGTGGTGGGGCTTGAACCTGCAACCTTTTGATTACTAGTCCAGTACCCTAGCCACTATGCTACAACTTTAACCAATTTTAACCTAAAAATTAAATTTGACTTTGGGTGTCCAAAGTTTTGCTTAAGACAATAATGTAGTAACTATACAGCAGGTATGCATAGTATGCATTCTAAAGTGTTACCATGTTTTCGTTTGGTAGGTTGATATAAAGGTGCTTAATTTGTAGTTACTACAGTAATATTAATAACTAAATGCACTGAATATGTACTAATTATTCCAATAAATGTTTGGTTGGTGGACTCGATACAATTTCAAAAAACATTTCAGCAACTTACTGAGGAAAATGCATAAATCCTTTCATAAATCCATAAATTAGTATAGTGTTACTGAATAATTTTAATAAAAGTATGCCAGTTATCTTTAGCCTAAACAGCAATTATTAACCAGTAGTATACCCTTATTTTAAATGAAAAACGTTTTTACATAAAATGTACAGGTAAAATGTATGATATGTAGATCAAGTATAAAGGTGGTAAAGAATGACATACTTAAAGCCAGGTCGCTCACCAACCAACCAGATCCAGGTCTGAATCTTAGTAGTGCTATCGTTTCATACACATCATTTTAAAAAGTAAAACAAGTGACCCAAGCAAAAAACGTTCACCACAAAGTGTGCACTAAATATCTTATTAATAAAACCATTAAGTTTTATTTAAAGAAAAGGAGAAAAAAACTATTTTCAATGAGCACTACTCACTGACTAGAGACACATTTAAACTGTACACTAAGTTATTCATGGTAAGATTATAAACATCAGCATCTCAGCATCAAATGAAAACCCAAATGAAATCAATTGCGGCACTAACACAAATTATTAGACCATAGTATATTTTGAAGCTATAAGCACCTAAGGCTGCAGTTCAAAATGAGACCACCCAACCACCCGTTTGTAGGGTCTTCAAACTAAAAAAGCTTTTAGAGAAACAGGGCAGTGTTTTTTTTCTTGAAGGAAACAACTGATGTAAACTACATACTTACCACACTGTAAGTACTTTGTTGTGTTTTAACTAGTTTGAAAATAGAAGCAACCAACAAGGTTATAAATGCAGTCTAAGCATTAACTTTACAATAATTTTAAATTATATAATGATGGCCCTAAAACAACAGTGCACTTCAATTTGTTGTTTAACACTTATCAGGGTCCTCAATACAAAGGGTGCAGACTTTAGCTGGGTTAGGGTCATGATCACTTCAAAATAGATCAGTTTTCCAGCACAATTGTTAATATAAGACTCACGTGTTGCATGAACTAGTACAGAAATAGGAGGATTCAAATAATCTACTGTGGTTTTCTTTCTTTCTCAAATCCTACAATAAGAGTTACCTATGCTGTAAATTATGCTGTGGCAAACTGTAAAAAAAATGCAACACCACCTTACTTGGAAAGTCTGTAGTGTGAACAAATTGGACATAAGCTGATCTGGACCTCGCCTTTGTTATACCTTGGTGCATAAATGTCACAACTTCAAAATAAAAAAAATCAATTCATCGTTAGGCTTAAAATTATTATTTTTTTTATTACTCAAGGATTATGCAAAACGTGGAGTTAATATGCGTGTATATATAAAAATACACGTGATATTTTTTTCTGTACCGTGATGTGACGCTGTTTGTAAGGCAGAGCAATAAATTCATTCCCTGCACTTACAAAAATAATAGTATTAGTATTTACGTAAATGTGATTTATTTTATGGTATTTAATTACACAGTACAGTTTTAAACATGCATGTTTGTCTTATTTAACCGTTTACTAGTCATCAGCCAAAGTGATTCCAGGGTAAGACGTCACGTCCCGAAGCCCTATGCACTACACTGTAATGGTGAACGCCATTTTGAGCAGTCCTGGTTTTCAGCAACACCGCGTCTAGGTTTGAATATACCAATCAGAAAGTATCTTTTGTAAATTAGCAAAAAAGAACGGTACCTAAACAACACAGCATTTAAATGACCACCATTTACACAACCAAGTTATACAGTTCAACAGACGCTTTTACACAATATACATTAGTTAAGTAATCAACCATCTAAGACTACAAACAAAAAAAGCTTGGAAAATATGATAATTTAAGGGATTCCTATTAGAGCAAAAGAACATGTAATACAAATGATTTGAGTAATTATTCTTAGTACCCCATAACGCATATTGACTCAAGGGTTACGGTTTCACTGTAAACACTTTCTTTGTATAGTGTATGACGTCCTGCCGTAGTAATTCTTGACAAAAGCTTAGACCTTCGAGCTTATTAAATCTAGTCCGCTTTAACACTGTCCTCAATAGCCACCTCTGTTATAACCAGATCCAACGCCCCGAGGATACGGTGCACCGCTCCGACCGGCGTAGGTGTTCCCACCTTTCATGGGCCCATAACCAGACGTCTGCTGACCATAACCACCACCAAAGTCACTGTAGCCATTACCACCTCCGTAATTAACACACTGGCCGCTGTATCCTCCTTCATAGCCACCGCCATACCCGCTGTTATAAGCATTTCCATAACTGCCGTAACCACCTCTACCACCACCGAAACAATTGTGATTTCTTCCTATTCCTCTTCCTCCCCTGTTGGCCATGGTCCCCTCTGCAGCCTGCATTTCTTGTTTTGTGAGTGCCTTTTTTACTTCTACTTTGTGCCCATTTATTGTATGAAATTTTACCACAACAGCCTTGTCAGCGGAGTCATTGTCTTCAAAGTGAATAAATCCAAAGCCACGCTTTTTGCCGGTATTTTTATCAGTGATCACTTCAGCTTTCTCTATTACACCAAACTGTGCAAAGTATTCATTTAGATCATCTTCTTGGATGTCGTCTTTTAGCCCGCCAACAAATATTTTCTTTACTTTGGCAAGAGCTTCTGGTTTGCCTGCGTCTTCACGAGCCACTGCTCTTTTTAAATCCACGGTTTTCCCGTCCACGATATGTGGCTTAGCGGCCATTGCAGCATCTGCTTCTTCAATGCGTGAATACGTTACGAACCCGAAACAGCGCGATCGCTGAAGTTGTTCGTTTTGAACAACAATGCAGTCGATCACCTGTCCATAATGTTCAAAATGATTACGAAGCCCTTCGCTAGTAGTTTCAACATTCAATCCGCCAACAAAAAGTTTGCAAAGCTGCTCCATTTTGACAAAAGTACACCGGTATTCAAAGTGCTGCTGTACTTTTCACTCGCAACCTGTGACGTCAGTAGTAGGGGTGGGCGGATAGATCCAAATAATTTAAATTGTGTCAGCTGCATATCGTTCAATGCTAACATCAGTTTAAACGAGAACTGTTGTTTTTACCTTTTTGGGGGTCCATTTATTAATTAGGAGGGTCAGTCCCCCATCCCCCCATAATTCAAACCATGAATTCTCCACTGAAGCAAAAGTAGGTGAGTGTTTTGAACCATCCTGCAGTACTGCACCATGAATGTTTTATACAGTGTATAAAATAACATTTAACAAACACTGGTGTTTGTCATTTTTATATATCAGGCCAACTAGTTAAGTACTTATGCTTAGTTTTAGAAAAATGCTATATAAATAAAGATCAACTAATTTATTGACAAGAATGTATTATTGTTTATTTTAATTTCTGAACAGTGCAGAAAATCTGTGACCATACAGACAAATCAGACAATAAAAAAACAAATCAACATTCACTGTTCTTGTTTTCTTGGTGTCGGTACAAACCCCATTGCCAAAAATGTTGGGACATTTTGTAATGCAATAAAAAGAGTATGCCTCCTGAATCTTTAATGTAGACAAAGGTGGGAAAAATACTTCCTGTGTTTTCACTAATCAAAAATTGATGGAATACTGAAGTTACAGTGTTTTTAAAGATTCCGTAATGAGCCGGTAAATTGGTAACAGAGGGAATCATGGTCATGAATCAAAGGTTTAGTCAGTGCAAACAATAATGGGGTCATGTACCACTTTGTACCAGACTTTATGAAAGAATTGTCAATCAGTTTAAAAAGCACATTTCCAACAAAATTGCAAGCAATTTATTTTATTTACCATCCACCATTCAAAATATTGTGAAAAATGCAGGGAATCTGGAGAAATCTTCGTCCATGGGTCGGAAACCACCTAGTGCCATTAATGTTCTATGAACTTTTCACTCTTATTTTGCCTTTGTTACAAATTTTTTGAAGTGTGTTGCAGGCATCAAATTTCAAATGTGTTTACAAACTACAACACTGTTGATCAGGGAAAACACTGGAAGTATTTTCTTTCTACTTTTGTCAGTTAAATAACGATTCAAAAGAATGAACAAATCACAAATTATTTTTACTGCATTTTACACAATGTACCAACTGTTCTTAAAATAGTTGAATGTGAAGGCTGATCGGTCCCTGTTTTAACTCCCTGTGACAAAACAAACACATGTATCCTTTGTGGGGGAACTTCTCATTGTTTGCCTTTTTCGTCCATCTGTTTTTCATACCTTAACATCAGCTGACCACCGCTTGTTTCTTTTGCTTTGACTCTGGATGTTATTGTTCCTGTTTTTCTCCATCATGTCTTGGCAAATTTTTTCAAATGTAACTTAGGTTAGTGGTGCGGCCAGGACAAGTGCAAGGGGGTTAACTGTTGCAGGGGGCAAGGTAATGAGGCACACTGATCACTCTTTATCAAGAAGTGCCAGAGGTTTTGTCTCTCAAACAGTTTATCTAGACTGATGTTAATAGCAGGTATTTAACAGGCATTTAACAGTTTGCCAAGTGCTTGATATATTGTGAAATGCACAATTTTTATTGTTGGTGCATGCTGTTTGTGTTGAAGTTGTGAACCATAACAATATACTCTTGGTCCACAAACTTCTCTCCAGTGTCTGGGGTAGACAGATAAAGAGCAGGGTATTTTGCCTCACCTAACACCCAATCTCAACAATAAGAGCTATATCAATGACCATTAACTTGGTTCTGATTGTAAATAATTCTTTTTGGTCCTGGCAACTGAGCTTGGACATAGGCTCACATTCTCATGTACACGTTATATATATAAAAAATAAATCCTCCCAGTAATAAATTGGAAGCTTAGTCTGATTGTGTGTGATGAGTTTCTTTCCGTGCTTGGTCAGGTTTTGCAGGTCTCTTAAACTCATAGCAGCAAATGACATTGGAGTAGAGCATATGAACACCAAGATCTATCTATGGGTCTGTTCGAAAACCTAGTGAGCTACCTTGCTGTGCAACGTATCTGTGCAAAAGTATTCACACTAGGGCTGGGTGATTTTGCAAAAAAAAAAAAATCTCGATTATTTTAAAATTATAGCCGATTGTCGATTACGATTTCGATTTTTTTTGTTCTTGTATAATGCAATTAAAATAAGACTCAAATTTCTTTTTTTGCATTGTAATTAAAGGCTGCAGAAGTGCAAAAATAGTAACAGCACCACCTATAATTATCCTTTTAAGGGACTCAAACTTTATAACAATAACGATATCACAATAATTAAAACAAAATAGATCTAAATTATCTATATCCTTATCTATCTATATCTAAGAATAGCTCACAAACAACTTTAATTTTAAATAATGTTCAGCAGAACCTCCTTACATTAGGAAAAAAACTACAAAAAGTTCTTTACAGGTTTCTTAAAAGGAACACGAGCCTTTACTGTGCTGTTTCCACCACTGAGTGAGTCTGTATCAGTATCTACATGGGGGGGCATCAAGTGATCACTCTGCTCAGCTTTAATTTTGTCCTCTTGTGATTTGGGGGGTGGATACAACATTTTAAACATTTAAGGATGTGTAATGTGTCATTTTAGTCCCATAAAACTTTCAAACTGTATTAACCACTATTATGTGTCGTAGAATGATTCGATTCTATTGAACGGCCCTTTAAGCCAAAATAAAGGAACCGATTCGCGCATTTGGGAGTCGTTACATACATACGGCTCTTTAAAAGGAACCGAGACAAAAGATCCGACTCCCTATCGCAGAATTCACTGCAGCAGTTTCCCAGACGCGATTTTTTTTACTCAGTAACGGATGTGATTTAAAATGTAGCGAATTACAATTCTTAGTACAAAACTTACTTAAGTAAAAGTAAAATTACAGGCTGTAAAATCTACTTTAAAAAGTACAAGTACACAAAAACGACTCAATTACAGTAACGAGAGTAAATGTAATTCGTTACTTTCCAGCCTGATCGCGCTCATCGGCTCCGTATTTTGATTCAGTTCAGCGGTGTTTGATTCAGTGAATCTTAATTAAACTCTTCTGTTTGTGTCTCGTTCTGCAGATCGTGTTTGCGCTCCTTATTACTGAATCTAACCGTTACCGTGTATAATCCTTGTTGTCTTCCGTTTACTGTTTTGGTTTTCGCTGGTTTTGGACACTGTTTTCACCCTTTTTATATTAAACTTTCCCTGATTTATATTCCGTGAGTGTCTGGTCAGTTTCTGCTTCGTGACATGTTGGTATTTTAATAAAAATATAAAGTATGTAAACAATCGCGATTGTCACATTCTAACATCGGGTGAAAACGTTCATTCGAATTAACCGAATTAATCGTGAAAATCGCCCAGCCCTAATTCACACCCCACGAAATACAAACTTGCATGCAATCACATATCTGAGCAAAAGTATTCAAACCCTCACTAAATACATTCTTGCATACACACAATTACACATCTCAACAAAATGATCCACCCCCCCACAACATACAATGGGTGTTTAAAAAAATAGCAGTCAAACACCATTAACCTGATAAATCACTGTTTTTAGTAAAAATGCTATTTTTACATAGCAAAAAATTTACTTGGAAGTGTAGCAGAGTAATGAAAACAAAACAAACCCAACAATTAGGACATGCATGCCGCTCATTCTGAGTAATCGAAGCATTGATTGAAAGGGGGTTGTTCAAAATAATAGCAGTGAGGAGTTCAATGGGTGAAGTCTTTAATTCTGCAGAAGAACGGGTGTCAATTTTGGCCCTTATTTAAGGTAGGGGGGTGGCAAATGTTGCACAGGTTGGTCATAGCACATTTCCTTTTGAAATACTGGGTAAAATGGGTTGTTCCAGACATTGTTCTGATGAACAGCGTACTTTGATTAAAAAGTTGATTGTAGAGGGAAAAACATACAGAGAAGTGCAGCAAATTATAGGCTGCTCAGCTAAAATGATCTCAAATGCCTTGAAGTGACAACCAAAACCTGAAAGATGCGAAAGGAAGCGTGGAACTACTGTTCGAAAGGATCGAAGAATAGCCAAAATGGCAAATACTCAGCCAATGATCATCTCCAGAAAGATCAAGGAACATCTGAAGTTACCAGTGAGTCCAGATGATGATTAAGTGAAGCCAATTTACCAGCAAGAACTGCTTGCAAAGTTCCGTTGTTAAGAAAAAAACGTGTCCTGAATGGGTTCAAATTTGCCAAGGAACACATTGACTGGTCCAAAGAAAAATGGCTTAACATTTTGTGGACTGGTGAAAGCAAAATTGTTCTTTTTGGGTCTAGTGGCCGTAGACAGTATGTCAGACGACCCCCGAGCACTGAATTCAAGCCAAAGTTTACTGTGAAGACAGTAAAGCATGGTGGTACAAAATTATGATATGGGGATGTTTTTCATACCATGGTGTTATGCCTATTTATGGCATACGAGGGATCATGGATCAGTTTAAATATATCAGAATACTTGAGGAGATCATGTTGCCCTATGTCAAAGAAGAAATGTCCTTAAAATGGATGTTTCAACATGACAATGACCCAAAACATCTTGGTTACAGACAAACAAGATTGAGGTAATAGAGTGGCCAGCCCAATCCCCTGACTTCAATCCCATAGAGAACTGGTGGGCTGACATCTGAAACATCTGAGTTTTTTTGAGGCAAAACCCAAAATTGCAGAAGAACTGTGGAATGTAGTCTAATCATCCTGGACTGGAATACCTGTTCAGAGGTGCCAGAAGTTGGTCGACTCCATGCAACACAGATCTCAAAAACAATTGTTATGCCACTAAATATTAGTTCAGTAAATTAAAGTAAAGTGAAACCTCAAACATTCTTTTCAGTTTATAGATAATTTTTTGAGTTTTTAAAGAAAAATGCTTTTAATGAAAATTTTTTTTTTTGAACAGCCTAATATTCATTTTTCTTTCTGTAAAGGATTAACACAGACTGGCTAAATTTTGTTAATGTTTTGATTTAGAATTAAAAGTGTAGTATTTTCAGTGCATTTGCATTTATGGAAATAAAAGTTATTATAATGATTTTGTGCTTCATTCTCTTTTTTAAAATCACTGCTATTTTTTTGAACACCACTGTACATACTTAGACACATGCACACAAATGTATTTACACCCCCACCAACTGTGTGCTCACACACACAATCACCTGTCTGAGCAAAAGTATTTACAGTCAAGCCGGAAAGTTTGTACACCCCTTTCACCTTCTCAACGTTTTATTACATTACAGACTCATTCTATAATAGATTGAGTTCATTTTTTGTTACAAAATTCTACACAAAATAGCCCACAATGACAAGTGAAATCAGGTTTTTAGACATTTGTGCTTATTTATAAAAAATCTTAATGTAAAATATCATATGTATACAAGTGTGCACACCCTTTGATGAGACAAAATAAGCTGAGGTGCATTTTGTTTTCACTGATACTGCTTGAGATGTTTCTACAATTTAATTGGAGTCCACCTGTGGTAAATTCAATTGATTGGACATGATTGGTGATTGCCAACACCTGCCTATATTAGGCCCCACAGTTTACATTGCATATCAGAGCAAACTCCAATATGTAACCAATTTGCAAAAAAAGAACTCAATCTATTATAAAGTGAGTCTGTAACGTAATAAAACGTGGAGAAGGTGAAAGGGGTGTGCAGACTTTCCAGCTTGACTGTACACCCTCACCAAATACGTGCTTGCACACACACACAGTCGGCTCTCTGAGCAAATGCATTTACAACCCCACCAAATATGTGCTTGCACACACTATTACGTGTCTGAGCAAAAGTATTCACACCCCTTCTCGCAAAAACATACTAGCATACACCCTAACAAACCCTAGAACACCACTGAAACCACCAAACAGCACCTTAGTAACCAGCTGAAACTTGTTCGTCCCATTGATGACACCGCAGCTTGTATACAGTTCTTGGATACGTGTAACCTGCAAACAGGTTTTCGATACGTGCACCTGTTCACCTGCCGTTCCCGTTTTTTAACCCCTTTTTTCCGAATTTGAGATATCGATCTCCATTCCAACTCTAAAACCACTGTCCTGTTGATGACACCACGGCTTGTACACAGCTTTTGAGTACACCTGTGCGTACCCGTTTACCCGCCACGCCTGTTTTTATATACCGGTTTTGCCCCATTTACTTGAATTTATTTTTGAAAGGCAGGTTAATATACTGAATTTCTACATGCATTACCAAAACTATTCAGACAACACCAACTGCATGACCGGACGCCTACCAAAGCTGCGCTGCACTCACACTCACATTTTCTTCAGGAAATGCACGTCTCGAGTTATTATTAGAGTGATTGCAGTAGACCAGTGGTTCTCAAACTTTTTAGACCGAGTACCACCCATTGTCAAACCAAAACTTCCAAGTACCACCTATGTCTCTCATCACAGAACCACATATAGCACACATTAATTAGGTGTGTGTGTATGTATATATATATACAGTGTATCACAAAAGTGAGTACACCCCTCACATTTCTGCAAATATTTCATTATATCTTTTCATGGGACAACACTATAGACATGAAACTTGGATATAATTTAGAGTAGTCAGTGTACAACTTGTATAGCAGTGTAGATTTACTGTCTTCTGAAAATAACTCAACACACAGCCATTAATGTCTAAATAGCTGGCAACATAAGTGAGTACACCCCACAGTGAACATGTCCAAATTGTGCCCAAATGTGTCGTTGTCCCTCCCTGGTGTCATGTGTCAAGGTCCCAGGTGTAAATGGGGAGCAGGGCTGTTAAATTTGGTGTTTTGGGTACAATTCTCTCATACTGGCCACTGGATATTCAACATGGCACCTCATGGCAAAGAACTCTCTGAGGATGTGAGAAATAGAATTGTTGCTCTCCACAAAGATGGCCTGGGCTATAAGAAGATTGCTAACACCCTGAAACTGAGCTACAGCATGGTGGCCAAGGTCATACAGCGGTTTTCCAGGACAGGTTCCACTCGGAACAGGCTTCGCCAGGGTCGACCAAAGAAGTTGAGTCCACGTGTTCGGCGTCATATCCAGAGGTTGGCTTTAAAAAATAGACACATGAGTGCTGCCAGCATTGCTGCAGAGGTTGAAGACGTGGGAGGTCAGCCTGTCAGTGCTCAGACCATACGCCGCACACTGCATCAACTCGGTCTGCATGGTCGTCATCCCAGAAGGAAGCTGACGCACAAGAAAGCCCGCAAACAGTTTGCTGAAAACAAGCAGTCCAAGAACATGGATTACTGGAATGCCCTGTGGTCTGACGAGACCAAGATAAACTTGTTTGGCTCAGATGGTGTCCAGCATGTGTGGCGGCGCCCTGGTGAGAAGTACCAAGACAACTGTATCTTGCCATACAGTCAAGCATGGTGGTGGTAGCATCATGGTCTTGGGCTGCATGAGTGTTGCTGGCACTGGGGAGCTGCAGTTCATTGAGGGAAACATGAATTCCAACATGTACTGTGACATTCTGAAACAGAGCATGATCCCCTCCCTTCGAAAACTGGGCCTCATGGCAGTTTTCCAACAGGATAACGACCCCAAACACAACCTCCAAGATGACAACTGCCTTGCTGAGGAAGCTGAAGGTAAAGGTGATGGACTAAACCCAATTGAGCACCTGTGGCGCATCCTCAAGTGGAAGGTGGAGGAGTTCAAGGTGTCTAACATCCACCAGCTCCGTGATGTCATCATGGAGGAGTGGAAGAGGATTCCAGTAGCAACCTGTGCAGCTCTGGTGAATTCCATGCCCAGGAGGGTTAAGGCAGTGGATAATAATGGTGGTCACACACAATATTGACACTTTGGGCACAATTTGGACATGTTCACTGTGGGGTGTACTCACTTATGTTGCCAGCCATTTAGACATTAATGGCTGTGTGTTGAGTTATTTTCAGAAGACAGTAAATCTACACTGCTATACAAGTTGTACACTGACTACTCTAAGTTATATCCAAGTTTTAGTTCTATAGTGTTGTCCCATGAAAAGATATAATAAAATATTTGCAGAAATGTGAGGGGTGTACTCACTTTTGTGATACACTGTATATAGGCAGTGATGGGAATTATGGCTTCTTGACAGGAGCCGGATATTTTGGCTTGGTTCCTTTTAAAGAGCCATTCACAAAGTGAATCTTCGCGCTGCTAGGTAAACTATAAGACATCCCCGATATTAACATCAAATTTGCATTAAATGTAGGCCTAATTCAAACATCACTTAAATAAGAAAGATTAATTTCAAAAGGCAAAAAACTACAGGGAAGAGACAGACTGTGGTTGCATTTCATTAAGTTTTAGAAAAATCCTTTCTTGTACAAAGATGTGACTGAGTTTGATTCTGCTTTAAAACATAATCACAATAAAATAATCAGATTTAACCTAATTAAACAAGTTTATAGTTTATTTCTGAATTATTTGTCATTATACTACTAGCTCGCTCTCTCTCTCTCTCTCTCTCTCTGTGTGTGCGTGCATGTGTGTGTCGCTCGCTCATTCTCCGCGATACTGAAAGTGTTTTCGGATTTGAGTGAGTGCGCGTGTTTAGCGGAGCAGCCTGGTGATGTCAGGAACGAGATCAGTGAGATTCAAACACAGATCTGCTCTGACAAAAGCGAGAGAGCTACTGATAACTTTACTGATAACTTTACTAATAACGTTTCGGAAATTTCGAGATGGAAACTGCGAACGTGAAGTATAGACTTAATGAAGTACGGTGTCTGCGTAGCCCCGAATATTTTTAAAAACACATTAGTTTAAATACAACTTGTTTTAATTAAACTGATTTTATTAAAACAGAATTATAAGAACTTTGAAACAGATTTTATTAGTAATTTACACATTTTGTTTCATATTATTTTTTATTTATCATTATTAAATGATTTATTTTTTCGGTCCATGTAATTACTTTTCCGAGATTATCTGGCGTACCACCTCATGCTGCTTCACGTACCACCAGTGGTACGCGTACCACAGTTTGAGAACCGCAGTGGTTCTCAAACTGTGGTAGACAATCACACAATTGTTATGTTAGTCATTATTATTCCACCTGTTTTTTTGTTTGGCTTTCTTCGTCCACAATTTTCGAGATGCCGTTCCACCTCTAAATCATTCAACCCGTTGATTACACCATGGCTTGTTTACAGTTTATGGATGTGCACTTGTTCACTTGCCTTGTCGGTTTTTATATCAATTTTTGCCTCATTTACTTCCATTCATTTTTTTAATTTTCAAGATAGACACCTTTCCAATTCTAAATCGTCTCTCCTGCTGATGATACAGCAGCTTGACGCCGTTTCAACTCTAAATCGGTCAATCCGCTGATTACACTGCGGCTTGTATATTGCTTTTGGATATACGCACGTTCACCCGCCATGCCTGTTTTTATACCCATTTTGGCCCCATTCTTCTAATTATATTTTTTTAAATGAATTTTCGAGATATTGACGCTGTTCCAACTCTAAATTAGCCATCCCCTTGATAACACTGCGGCTTGTATACAGCTTTTGAATATGCGCACTTGTTCGTTTGCCACGCCCATTTTTATACCCATTTTTTGCCCTATTCACTTCCATTCATTTTTTGCCTTTGAGATATTGATTCCGTTCCAACGCCATAATGACGCCCTTCCAACTATGACTCGCTCTGCCCGTTAATGACACCGCAGCTTGTATACAGCTTTTGGATACGAGTACTTGTTTACCCACTACGCCAATTTTTATACCCATTGTTTGTTCTATTTTGTTCTGTTATTTCTTGCTCACCTGACATGCCCATTTTTTACTCATTTTTGAATATTTCAAGATATCGACACCGTTCCAATTCGAAATCATTCAGCCCATTGATGAGACTGCAACTTGTAAACAATTTTTGGATACACACATCCACTCACCCACCACACCCATTTTTATACCCATTCATTTTTTGAAAGGCAGGTTGATCTATTGAACTTCTGCATGCATGAAGTATTCGGACAACACTAACTGCATGATCTAAAGTATTCGGACATCTACCACTGCTAAGCTGCAATCACACTCACATTTTCTTTAAGAAAATGCACCTATATAGTTAGTAAGTAAGTAAGTAAAGTTTATTTATATAGCGCTTTTCTAGGACCAAGCCACAAAGTGCTTTACAATGCAGTAAAATATAATAAAATAAAAACACAAAAATTAATACTCATAAAAGCTACACAGTGACATAAAAACATGAATACAATAGCACAAATAATTATAAATGCACTTTAACTACACATACATACATATACATATACATACACACATATACATACACAAACATACACATATACTTTTACAAAGAATTTCAGCCCCATTGCTTAGGATCACTACTCTGAAATGCTAATGAATAAAAATGTGTCTTAAGACATTTCTTAAAGGTCAATGTAGACTCAGAGAGTCTGATATCGAGTGGGAGACTATTCCATAATTTAGGAGCCTGGACAGAAAAGGCACATTCCCCTTTCCGCCTCCGTTTGGTACGGGGCACAACCAGAAGCTCTCTATTAGATGACCTCAAAGACCTACAACTTTTGTGAGGAACCAGCAATTCACAAATATAATCAGGTGCTTCCCCATGTAAAGCCTTAAAGGTAAGAACTAAAATTTTAAAATCTATCCTAAATTTTACCGGTAACCAATGAAGTGAGGCCAGCACTGAACTGATGTGGTCTCTACGTCTAGTTTTTGTTAAAAGCCGGGCAGCTGCATTCTGAACCATTTGGAGTCTTGACACAGCTCCTTGACTGAGGCAAGTATACAAAGCATTGCAGTTATCCAGCCGAGATGAAATAAAAGCATGGATGATTTTCTCTAAGTCTTGAAAAGACAAAACCTGTCTAAGCTTTGCAATATTTCTTAGCTGAAGGAAGCAAGACTGAACAAGCTTATTTATATGGCCAGAAAATTGCAAGTGAGAATCAAACACAACACCCAAATTCCTTGGGGAAGTGTTAATTCTTGAAATGAGAGAACCAAGGGCCACCTCCAAATCCCTGGGTATGTTGTCTAGACCAACAACTAGAACTTCGGTTTTGTCCTCATTTAATTTAAGAAAATTATAATTCATCCAGTTCTTGATAGCTGCAATGCACTCAGTTAGATTGCCTAATCATACGTGGTGGATTTAGGGCTGCACCCCGCCCTCCATTTGGAGAATCAGATCACATCTCTTTGTTCCTGTACCCGGCCTATAGACAAAGACTCAAACAATCAAACCCTGTTAGCAGACAGGTTCAGCTATGGACATCAGAGGCTGAGAGCACTCTACAGGACTGTTTTGCCATAACAGACTGGGATGTGTTTAGAGAGGCAGCCACTATGGAAGACTCTTCTGTGAACATAGATAACTATGCTGAGTATGTGACTGGGTACATTGGCACTTGCATTGAGAACATTGTGCCCACCATAAAAGTCAGGAAATTCCCTAACCAGAAGCCCTGGATAAATGGTGAGGTACTGCAAATGCTACGAGCACGCTCTACTGCATTTAGATCTGGTGATGAGACTGAGCTCAAAGTTGCACAGTACAGACTGAAGAAGGCCATAAGATCAGCCAAGAGACAGTATAGAGAGAAAACAGAGGGATTTTACTCCACTACTGACCCCAGGCATATGTGGCAATGTCTGGAACAGATTACAGATTATAGGTCCAGGCCCAACAACACCATAAGCGCCTCAAACAGCCTTCCAGACGACCTCAATGCATTCTACACCCGCTTTGAGACGTCGACCCCCACTAGCCCCACAGAGAATACACACACCTCCATTACGCAACCCTCCTCCCCCACACCAGTTGTCTCACCAGCCCAGGTACACAAAGCCCTGAAGAGGATCAACCCCCGCAAAGCTGCAGGACCTGACAACATTCCTGGGCGGGCCCTCAGAGCATGTGCTAACGAGCTGGCTGATGTTTTTACTTCTATCTTCAACCTTTCCCTCAGACAATGTACAGTTCCCACCTGTTACAAGACCACCACCATCGTCCCTCTCCCCAAGAAGAACCCCCCATCCTGTCTGAATGACTACAGGCCAGTAGCACTCACTCCAATCATTATGAAGTGCTTCGAGAGAGTGGTGCTGGCCCACATTCAGAGCAATATACCAGGCACTACAGACCCCCTACAATATGCAAACAGGGCCAACAGGTCTACCTCGGATGCCATCGCCGCAACCCTTCATGTCTCTCTCTCACACCTGGAACATAAAGACTCCTATGTCAGGATACTCTTTATTGACTACAGCTCCGCCTTTAACACGGTTATACCTCACAAACTTACACATAAACTGTCATCTCTTGGACTACACCCCACCATCTGTGACTGGCTTTTAAACTTCCTGACTGGCAGGCCTCAGTCTGTTAGGATTGGAAACAGGACATCAACCAGCATAATCACCAATATTGGTACCCCGCAGGGCTGTGTCCTCAGCCCTATCCTCTACACCCTGTTTACCCACGACTGTGTCGCCTCCCACTCCGACAACATCATCCTGAAGTTTGCTGACGACACTGCTGTGATAGGTCGTATCACTGGAGGAGAGGAGGCAGCCTACAGGAGTGAGGTGAACAGTCTGGTTACCTGGTGTGTGGACAATAACCTTACACTCAACATAGACAAGACCAAGGAGATGATAGTGGACATGAGGAGGGAGAGGAGACCTCATCAGCCACTGTTTATCCGGGACCTTGAGGTGGAGAGGGTGAACAGTTTTAAATACCTAGGGGTCCACATCAGTGATGACCTCACTTGGACACTAAACACCACACAGGTGTTAAAGAGGGCTCAGCAGCGGTTGTATTTCTTGAGGAGGCTTAGGAAATTTGGCATGTCACCCAAAATACTCAGCAACTTCTACCGCTGCATCATTGAGTCCATCCTGACCAATTGCATCACCGTGTGGTACGGCAGTTCTACTGTGAAGGATCGCAAACGCCTGGAGAGAGTGATAAAGACTGCATCGAAAATCACCAGGACGGCACAACCCTCTCTCCAGAGCATCTACCATCACAGAGTCCACAGGAGAGCTGCATCCATCATCAAAGACCCCACCCACCCCCAACATGGACTATTCACACTTCTACCCTCAGGCCGGAGATACAGAAGTGTGAAATGCAGGACAACAAGACTAAAGATCTCTTTCTTTCCCACAGCAATCAGACTCTTAAACAGCTGAGCTGATTATTCATAGACACTATCACACTTGCACACAATACTTGCACTATACCACATATGACTGTTTACAGGTCTACATACATTTATGTTTACACTACTGTCTTACATATGACTGTTTACAGGTCCACATACATCTGCACATGTATGTTTACACTACTGTCTTACATTTTGCACATGTAACTATACTGTCTGATTGCAATATAGCTGCTCTTTTTTTGCACAATGTACATACTTTTATTCATAACCGATTGCAATATATCTGCTCTTTTCTTGCACAATGTACATAACTTTTATTTCTTAATTTGACTTTATATTATTATTACCTATTTGTACCTTGTTACATCATGTGTGGACAGCAAAATAAGAATTTCATTGTACAGGGAAACACGTTTCCTACTGTACATATGACAATAAAGCTTTGAACCTTAATCCACTGAATTCATTTCGCTTAACAGAGGTACAGTTGCATATCGTCTGCATAACCCCCCACACACACTTTAATCTTGGGCAACTAAAGCATCTGGTGGGCACAGTTCGGAGAGCTGACAGCTCTCACCAGGCTTCATCCACTTCTCTACTATAAACATAAAATCAAGATCCTTAGAAGAAATAAAATCATTCAGCATAAAAGTCTTGTTTGAAATTGAACGAGCATTTATAAGTGCCATCTGTACAATAGAGCGATACTCCAGTTCCGACGGAGACGCACAGTATATTTTCCACAAATGACTGCCTATTACACCTCTGGCTCTGAAAGCGGGCTTCATTGGAGGTATGAATTGAAGTGAGTCTGACTGAATGGGACGCAGCCAAACATACCGGCTCTCCAGCGAATGCTGCACAACAGAGCGGCCGAGCTGTTTGAGTACACCGGCAGAGAAGGCAGAGCCGCCCGGTTCACAGAGCATCCATGCCCGTTGGTTGAAATGCTGCTTCAGCCGGATCAGGGAACCACCTCTTCTTCCTCGCTTTCTCCGGCGATGTTTTTGCCTGCTTGCCCGTTGCCCACAGCAAGTTATCTATTGTTATTCGTTATTCTTATTATTAGTAGTAGTATGATTGCAGTGGGCAGTCACACTATTGTTATTCATTAGTCTTATTCTTCCTTCCGTTTTTTTGTTCGGCTTTCTTTATCCTCAGTTTTTAAGATATCAATGCTGTTCCAACCCAAAATTGTCCGTCGCATTCATGACACCACGACCCGCCACACCCATTTTTCGCCCCATTCACTTCCATCAATTTTTTTACATTTTAAGATATCAACACCTTTCCAATTGTAAATCCTGTCTTGTTGATGACACCGTGACCTGTATACAGCTTTTGAATACGCACACCCGCCACGCCCGTTTTTTGGCCCCATTCACTTCCATAAATTTTTTTACATTTTAAGATATCAACACCTTTCCAATTGTAAATCCTGTCTTGTTGATGACACCGTGACCTGTATACAGCTTTTGAATACGCACACCCGCCACGCCCGTTTTTTGGCCCCATTCACTTTCATTCATTTTTTGAAATTTTAAGATATAAATGCCATTCCAATTCTAAATCATGGAGGCCCGTTAATGACACTGCGACTTGTATACAGCTTTTGGGTAGGCCCGTTTTTTTGACTTGTTTACTTCCATTCATTTTTTAAAATTTGAAACGAATGGGGCATTGTCATCAACCGGATGGACAATTTAGAGTTGGAACGACGTTGATATCTCAAAATTTTTGAAAATGAATGAAAGTGAAAGGGGCAAACATTCGGCTTGTAAGCAGCTTTTGATACGCACACCCGTTCACCCATGCCTGTCTTTATACCCATTTTTTTTGAAAGGCAGGTTAATCTACCTGAATCACCAAAATAATTTAGACACGACCAACTGCATGTATTTGGATGCCTACCACTGCTAAGCTGCAGTACATTTTCTTCAGGAAATGCACCTCTATAGTTATTATCATTCCACCTGTTTTTTGTCCAGCCTTCTTCGTCCGCAGTTTCCGAAATATTGACGCCATTCCAACTCTAATTTGTCCAGCCTGTTGATGTCACCGTGGCTTGAATACAGCTTTTGGATCCGCTCACCCATTTACACGCCACGCCTATTTTTTGCCCTGTTTACCTCCATTTGTTTTTCAAATTTTCGAGATCAATTTCCGGTATGTGCACCCGTTCACCCACGATGCCTGTTTTTATACAAATTTTTGCCTCATTTACTTCCAATCATTTGTTTGAATTTTAGAGATGTTAATGCTGTTCTAACTCTAAATCGATCGGCCCATTGACGACACCACAGCTTGTATACAACCTTCGATCCGCGCACCAGTTCACCCGCCACACCTGTTTTTATACCCATTTTTGCCCCATTCACTTCCATTCATCTTTTGATTTTTCAAGAAATCGACACTGTTCCAACTCCTAATCGTTCGTCCCATTGATTACATCGTGGCTTGTATACAGCTTTTGGTTCCATGTGCCGTTCCCCCGCTACACATGTTTTTTTTTTTTCCCTATTCACTTCCATTCATTTTTTGAATGTTTGAAATATCGATGCCGTTCCAACTCTAAATGACACTGTGGCTTGTATACAGCTTTTGGATACTCGCACCTGTTAACCTGCCATGCCCGTTTTTTACCCATTTTTGCCCAAATCACTTCCATTTATATTTTGAATTTGAGATGTTGACACCATTCCAACTAAATCAATACTGTAGATGATCATAATTTGTATTACAGGGTCTTAAGCTAGTTGTGCATGTTATTGCAATTAATAATGCAATTATTATTGATTTCCACATAACAGACTCACAATTGATGCATAGTTAATAAATGTCTAATTTATGCTTTATTGAACAAAGACCTAACAAGCGTTACCTAATAACCTTGTTTCTTTTCTTGTCTATACTCGTCATTTCCAACAAGAATTGCAGCATTTTCAACCTTAAGCTTAATTTAACCACGAAAAACACTTACTGTTCACAAACCCATATATAAAAACTAAATTATCATTAATTGTATCAGGGCCCTCAAACAAGTGGGCTTACAAATAATGTTGATGACCAAAGACTGTAGCTGACTGTGCCATTTTAAAACATATTCTGAATAACTTTCTATTTTAAGTATTTATACAGAATAATCACTTAATATTAACAACTCCATATTAATGCCCATGGTTTTGAAATGAGTTGTCCAACAAACTTATGGTCAGGTGTCCACATAAACTATATGGACAAAAGTATGGGAACACCACTTTTTAATTCATGTTTTTTCAGCCACAACCATTGCAAACAGGTATAATAAATCTATTATAGTATATGCTAAAACATTATATGCTTCAAACTTTGCAGGAACAGTTTAGGGAAGGCCATTTCCTGTTCCAGCATTACTGGGACCCCATGCAAAAAGCAAGGTCTATAAAAACATAAAGAAAAGTTTCGTTTAAAAAAAACCTACAGTGGCCTGTACGGAGCCCTGAACCTTAGCCCCAAAGCTGTTCGCTTTGGAATGAACTGGATTATCATTTAAGGCTTACTTGATGAACATCAGTGCCCAGACATACAAATGCTCCATTGACTGAATTCCCACATACATATTTTAAAGTCTTGTGAGAAGTCTTCACAGAAGAGTTGTGGTTGTTATAGCGGACACTCAAGCTCATGGTCAGGTGTCAAAATACTTTTGGCCAAAAAGTGTACATTTAGCCATATTGTGTATCTGTCCAACCTTACTAATTTCTTGTATTTAAAGAATTGTGGTGCTGTCAGGGATGATGTTTATAAATTCCACATTATTTTTTCATCATAAAAATAAATTATTAATGAGCATTATGCTTTATGTTTTGTGTTCCCAGTGGATGAAATGAATGTAATAATCTTTATATAGTACTTTTTGAGTTTCAAGCCCAACATCTTAAGGTGCTGTAAAAAAAAAAGAAGAAAAAAATTAAACAATGGTTAGGTTAATAAAATAATAAACAATCTTCAATTGACATCTGTAAAAACAACTACAAATCATAATTGTGCAATGACAAGCAACCTTTATTAATCTTTATACACACAGTGCAGATGACAATTCACCCCACTTTTTATTGATACATATTCATAACATGACCATTTGTTTAAAAGCCATCTTTTTATGGCAGGTTTAGAATTTGCACCTATTTCAACCAGTTTCCTGTTCTAAAGCTGTCAGCCAGGAACTGGATACATATAAAGGGTGTGGACTGATAATAAATTAATTAACTAATTCATCTGACAAGTAAAAGCTCTAATCTGACCAGGACCAAGTTTTGCTAGTTAGATAGTTAAATGACATTAATTAGAAATAAAATAGCTACACCCACAGTGACCACAATATTAAACAAAAAAGTAAACATAAAATGCAGATTTAGGATAACTTCATTTATTAAAAAAAAGGTAAAATGTAAACCTCTTAGTCAACCAAAAGTAATTAATGATAGCATCCAGTAGTGTTAAATCTAAACATATAATGAACTGTTCTGTCAATGTGAAATACGCTGAAAGGTTATAAAAAGCAGCAGATTTATCATACCACAGTCTAAGTAAATACTTAAGAGGTGGAGAAGTTATTGAAATGTGTTAGTCCAGAAGGGGTTACAAAGGTATTTTAATGCTGTGTTACTAAAGCTAATTACAATGAGAGTCATTATTTGCGAATCTTTAAAGAAGTGCTATAAAGCTATAATAGCCAGCCTTCAAAAATCCTTAAACTGACCCAGTCAGTCACAATAAAACTTTAAGCTAGTAGAAACCATGTATTCTGCTCGCCTTATATAAGATTAGCAGGAACTTTCACTGGCCAAAAATTTCATCCATGGGGAAGGTAAAACCACTGCTAACCTAGTGGAACATAAAAACTAGTCTTACATAAAAAAAAAAAAAATACCACTGACTTCTGTAATAATATACTGGGTCCAAAGTGGGCTTGTTACATCTGGCATCCATTCACAAGTAAAACATCATACCTGTAGTCAAACACGGTGTTGGTAATGCCATGTTGTAGGCATGCTGTGTTACTTAAGGATCTTGGAAATTTACCATAATTTACCAAAAAACAATGTTCAGTCACTGGTTTTAACATGAATCTCAAGCACAGATAAATTGACAAAACAACAATCCAAATTTTAAATGGCTCAATAGAAATTAAGATTTTAGAATGGCCTGGTATTTGAATACCTTTCATGTTCATGCTAGAAAATCCATTGTCCTTTAACATCTCTCAAATGAAGCAATTTGGAAAGAGTGCTCAAAATCTTAACAGTAATCACACAGTAATCTTCAGTTACTGTTATGTGGCACAACCAATTATTATGTTTAGGGGACAGTTAACTTTTCACATTGGTGATAAATATCTTACACATACTTATTCCATTAATAAATTAAATAATCATTTAAAAGTATCCTCTCTCTTTTTCCCTTATAGTACATTTTGTATAATGATCTAAAAGCATTTGGCGTGACAATCATACACAGACAACAGGACAAATACTTATTTTATGGCACTGAATAAAGATAATTAATTACTACTGTTGAGCACACTGTCTCTCCATGGTGTTCTCTTTGTCAATATAAACTGGTGCTTCGTGGTTTTTCCTCCTGTCTGCTATCCAGTTATCCCCTTCCTGAGCCCATGTAACCATTTTCTGCTTGCTACTGCAATCTTCCACTAAACACCTAAAGGAAAAAAACAACATAATGCACTGACCTAAAGACAATTTAATGGTTGATACATGTTTTTAAAAGTCAAGATTAAAAGTGCTAAAAAAAACTTCATTTGACTCAGAAAAATACAAACAAACCCCATTCCCTTACGAGTTGGGACATTGCAATAACAGAAATTTAATTTGTTCAATAACTTGAACCATTACGTAAATGACAGAAGTACAAAGAGAATGTCCAATCCAAGTTTATACTGATCAACATAATTGTATTTTGTAAATATAAACATATTTAGAATTTAAAACCTGACCTGCAACAAACAAAAAAAGTTGGGAGAAAAACACATGTACCATTGTGTTACATCACCTTTCCTTATTAATACAGTTTTTAATCTTTTGGGAAGGATACCAAGGATAACAACTGTCACAGTCTTGGATTTTGCCAATTCTTTTCTGAGACAAGACTTCAGCTGCTAAGCAATCTGTGGTTTACTTCTCCTCATGATGCACCATACATTTAAAAGACAAATTCCAATATGCACTTGGTGATGCGGCACTTGGAGGTGCAGCGGTAAAACATACTAGCACAACAGAGCTGACTCGACGGTTTGAATCGCAGCTTTGCCACCCGGCAGGCTGGGTGTCTACACGAACAATGATTGGCTTGTTGAGGTTTTTTTTTTTTCTTGAAAACAAGCTGAAATCTAGCACACATTTTCACATTCTTTCTGTTCATCTGAGATCAGCTCGGCCCAGAGAAGTGCATACAAGTTATGTAAGTCTATCTCTTTGCATAATATAGGTAAAGATTACATTTCTTGATGTAGTCATGGACTCTTAACTGACAATGGTATTCTAAAGTACTCTTAAGCCCAAGGCTATATTTATCTTAGTAGCATGACAGTATCTCATGCAATGCCATCTGAATACTTTGGAGAAACAAACATTTAAAAGCAGTTTCCAACCTTGACCCACACTGGCTAAGATTTCTCTTAATTATCTGCATGTGTTTACAATATTATGTATGACATTATGAATTATGAAAGGTAAAATAGAATAGCCTTTTATTACCCCACAGGGGAAATGTTAGAGCAGCTTCAAAAGTATAGATATGAAAAAAATATATAAATTTATTAGGGCTGTCGTTAATCAAGTTAATTAACACGATTAACACGTTAAAATTTTAATCGCAATTAAAAAAATGAATCAATTTTTAATCAAACTATTTTTATTGGGCTGTGTTTGTGCCAAGCAAATATGTGTCTCTGTGGTAATTTGCACTGCTTTAACACAGCAACATTGTGTTTATACTGTATAGCGATAACAGGTCTTTTCCAGTTTGCGGTTGTAAGTTACAAATTACTCAAGCTGCTGCTGCTACATATTGCAAAACATAGGATACGCATTACAGGCAAAATGAGCTCAGACTCAGTCTAACTTTATTTCTGATGAATTTGGATGGAAAGCCCATGAACTGTACACGTCGTGGGAACATTACAAACACTGATGTTAAATGGATCGCAACGGACGGTGTAAATGCTTTAACAGTTAACAATGTGGGTCGACAGGACGTTATACATGTTGCACAGGGGCGTAACTACAGGGGGGGGGTGGGGCAGGTGAAGGTGCACTGTGGCCCATGGCAGGGGGGTCCCTTTTAATTCTGATTAGGGGTGGGAGGACGCGTCGTCGTAATCGACGTAATCAATTACAAAAATATGTCGATTCGCAAAAATAGCCACGCCCACTAAAAACATGGATTTCTCTGGGGAAGCTGCAGCTAAAAAACTCTATCACAAGCGTCTGAAGTTTAGGAGTGTCTTCACAAAGATACAATGTGGTGCTCTGTAAACTTCGCAAAGTGAAGACTTCTATGCACGATCATTTAAAGCACACGCATCCCGGAGCACATTTTCAATACGTCAGCAAAACACGCCAGTAAGTTTGTTTACTAAAGCAATAAGCCACGAGAGGCCGTGCGTTACTGCGATTTTATCACGGGGAAAGTTGTTTTGCCTAAAACGTCTTTCCCCGTGATAAAATCATAGCAGTAACGCACGGTCTCGAGTGGCTTATTGCTTTTATAAAACGGCGGTCAACATAAAATATAATTAAATACAACAATGTTCAATTTATTAATGTTTTTATTTACAAAAACACTTACAAAAAGCATTCTTCCGCGACCCCAGGTAGTTCGTTAACAGTGTTGCTAGGCAACATGAAGGCGAACATAACATTCACTTTTTCTTTTCAGTGGCATATTAATATGGAATGATGTGAGGTGGTCCTAGGTGTGCGTTTATCGGGGATTTTACAACGGCTTCGAACGCGGCTCAGCCAATCAGATTTTAGGACCGGAACTATCCGTTTTATAAATTTACTTTTTCAGCCTAGCGCTATACATTAGGGTTATTAACACATGTAGCTACGGTGCTAATGTTAGAAGTAGTCGCTGTTAGTCGTTGATTCTCTGTCTTCATCGCCCTATGTTAGTAAAACAAATTTACAAATTAAAGTAATTTCTGCACCGTTGCGGTAACATAATGTAGCACTGGGCGTTGTGTAAGATTGTTATTCAGCTGTTTTATATTTTTCTGTTTACCGCTGGAGGAAGAGAATAGTTTAAACTAACATTACAGCCTGTCGTTATAGCCTGTAAATTGGTTTATTTATTTATTTGCACTTCATCTGTGTAAAAATACATTTACCAGTGATTGCCGTAACTACATATTACACCAGAATGAAGTAATTCCCAATTATTACCATTTTAAGTTTGAAGTCTAGTAGAATATTGATTCTATATTTCAGGTAAAGAGTTGCTGTGACATACAGTGATAAAATAAAACTGTCACAGCAATTTAAATTTGAGGTCTAGTGTTTTTCTGATGAGATATCTGACAACACAGTAGTGATTATGCCCCCATCACTGTAATTCTGATAAGCTTTATGTATCTTTTTTATGGGTCAAGCAAAAAAGTGTGGAGGACTTTTTAAACAAGCTGGAATGTGCAAAGAAAGAATTCCTGTTGTACTGTATATGTATATATGACAAAAAAAGGCATTCTGTATTCATTTACTTGAATTTTACAAGCTCTTCCTTTAATATTATGGGAGATTTAAAGTTTGACATTACAATAAAGGTACCTATTACTGCAGGTATTTTTTGCAGAATACTGACCTGAAGTGCATATTGTGTTAAGAGAAGATTAGAGAAAATATTGAAACATTAAGATGAATTCTGTTTTTCATTATAATATGTAAGCGCACACATAAACCCCTTTAAAATAAGCAGTAAATAAGTTTAGACTAATCGATTAATCAAGAAAAAAAAAAAAAAAAAATCATTAGATTAATCGATAAGAAAATAATCGTTAGGTGCAGCCCTAATTCTGATCAGCTATCAGCATATGCAATTTGTTGAGGGGTACAAAAAATGTTTTTTTTTGCACTGGGGCCCATGAGTTCCTAGTTACGCCACTGGTGTTGCAGCTAGAAATGGTTCATATTATAAGCACCTGTTTTCAGTGGCAGGGTTATGAACAGGAAGAGATCCTCACTTTTGTCAGATAATGTGAACAGAACAGTCATTTTAAATAACTGGCTGAAAGATGGGTAGCTGTTAACAACTCTATATAGGCATTGGCTGGCTTAGTTATTTTCGCACTCGATTAATAGCGATTAATTAGGTTGTCTAAAGGAACCTTGTTGTATAGAGGAACAAGGTGCAGGCACTGATCACCATGGTTTCCGGTGGTGCAAACTGGTTGTTTGTAGCCCTTAGCTAAGTAACTGTTTAATTCACAAACTTAAAAGTTAATCATGTGCTTATTAGTACGGAGTGTCTAGATTTATATTATTTTATTCGTTTATCTTAAAATAAGTGCTTGTTTTTCCTGCTTGTTTTCGAAGTCTGTTACTGGGAAACTTGTGCTACCGGCGTCCGAACGATGCACGTTTGTGTGTTTGTTTTGTACTCCCGTGCATAAACACCTTTTTCGTCCAGAATTAAAGCCGTTTTCTGTCCGATATCAAATAGTATGTCATTTATATAAAAAGATGTATGAAGCCACTACCCCAGCAGACAACTCCATAGAAAATGGTTGATGCCTTTCCTGGGTGTTCACCGATTTAGGTAACTTGCTAACCCTTTTAAAGACCTCCCTTGTTTGCAAATTTTCATTAAGAAAAGTTCTTTTTTGAGCCATGAGCCATCTTTGTTTGCAAAGACCGAACCTTTGATGGATCCTTCTAAATGTATTCATGATACCCTCACCTGTTACCATTACACTTGTTGTAAAATGTTTCAGATTGATGCAACTTAAATGTTTTTTGCCCTGTCCAATTTTTGTCCTATATTTACAAAATACAATGAACAACAACACTAAAACATTTTTGTACTTTTATCACTTAAATAAAGGTTAAAGACAATTAACAAATAAGATTCTTGTGTTTACTGAATTTTACAAAATGTCTTAACTATTCCAGAAATGGGTTTTGCATTTTAAATAAAATAGGACAAAGACAATGACTATAAAAAGACAAAATAGCAAAAAAAAACTTTAAGAAAACTGTCCCAAAAAATGAAATAAAAACACTCTATACTTCAATACATTACCTTTCAAACTTACTTCTGATGGGCAACAACACCAGTGTGCGTACATGTCAATTCAATAGGAAACGTCAGCTACGTAACACCTCTGTATAATATGGGTGTGGTAGCAAAATTTTGTTAAGAAGTAAGCTTATTTACCATATGAAAATTAGGAAGAAGAAATTGAAAGGTTGAAAGGTTAATCAAACTAAAAATGACTTAAACATCCAACAAAATGACCATCTCGTTACAGGAGAATGAAATGCCAGAGTTAGAAATCAAGAGATGGGTAATACAGTTGGACAACACAGCCTTTGAAACAGTAATGAACCCAGAGAATGACTTGGCAAATAAAATGACTTTCATTACTAATACATTCTTCGAAAGACCAAGTCTTTATAAAAAAGATTGAGATTGCCAAAAAAAATCACAGGTATCAATAACAGAAATATTTCAAGTTTATGAAGATGATTCTGTTAAAGTGCTGACCACATTATGCCAACAAATCTGGAAAACCACTCATTAGCAGGCAGACTAAAAAGAGATAAATTCATGTCGCAGTATCAAATAATGGAGACAATAAGGAGTGAGCAAACTATTATACAATTTCTCATATCACACACCAGTAAAATATGATAAAGATTGTTCTATGCAGACTAGGGGCTTCCATTATAGAGGTGCCAGTTGTGAAAACAGGACTGAAAAAGCAAGAGGAACGAGATATCCTAACATGTACATTGAAGTATAAAGAAAGCCAGGGAATTCAAAAAGAAGAGTACATCCAAGTCTTTAACAGTTTTTGTCACTTTACTGTGTTGACAAAACAAAATTATGAAATGTCCTCCAATGAAATGTTTCTAATTAAAGAAATAAAATAAAAAAACTATTAGGCTCATAAATTGTTTCTCAGAAGTTCAGAAAAAAATTCAGAGAAAAAGTTGTTAAAGGAGATTTTTATACAACACAAAAAAGAACATAATTAAAGAAAATAAGCAGCTACAGAGGAATAAGGGAATTATTTACCTTGGGGGAACAGGCACAGAGATTGCCTCAACTTGGGAGATATTGACAGACTTTGCATCACAGGGCAAGGCAGAATTGCAATCTAGGGCTTGAGGTGGCTGGGGCGATGTCAGATCTCGGTTCTCAGATAAACAAGGAAGAGTATCTACATCTTTGTCCAGAGTCCTGCGCTCTGTGCTGTCAGTTCCTTCCTTGGTAAGGTTCACTAGAATTTTTTCTCGCTTGCACTTCTGAGTGTGCTCCTTATTGACTTCTAGGGACAGAAACTAATGTTATTTACTGTATTATTCTAATTTTGTAAATTTGCAAAAATAACTATAATTTTGTCATCTAAGCTTAAGTCCAGAGAATTACATTTGGTGCAGTTTCAGCAAAGAATTTATCTATGGCATTATCTTTGTGTAACAGAACTTCAGGTTGCATAACAATAGTTTTACAAAGTACTCCCAAGCCCATTTAACTACATTACAACAGTAGCATGACAGTTTCTTATATAATGCCATCTGAGGATTTATGATGTTTTTAAACAATTCTTTCACAAAAGACTAGCACAGTGGTAAGCCATGACCCATATCTGTTTGTGAAGACTATAAGATGGTGAATATAAGCTGATTCGAAGTACCCTGAGCTACATAACACAAGTTTAAAAGTGAAACCACCACACAGTGAAGAAAAAACAGATAAACATAGATTATATGTGGATTTGTTGGTTATTTCACAACGGATATTCGTGTCATGGTCACTTTGGCCAAACGCTGAGCAAAGCAGTACTTTGCTCTGAGGCTCGTGGTAAACAAAGCACACAACGCTTCTCATGTGAATGCACTAGAGAAAACAGTGGCAACAAACACAACAAACTCCATCTACTTATCACCAATAGTTGATCGATGCTTTTTGCATAAAAACAAACATCTGTAACAACACAACAAACATGCAGGCAATCTACATGCTCCACCATCGTGTCACTATGGTTTACTTCCATTGCTTAAAGCCCCCAGTTGATGACGCATCCTTGGTTCCCAATAACTGGTGGAAACATGGGCCAGTTCTCTAAAAAGTACCAAGGTTCGAAGAAGCCCGAACAAAACCAGTTCAAGAACCTCAGTTCATTTGGTCAAAAAGCACAGAATGTGGACTGGACTAATAATACATATTAACAATATTAAACAGTAGAACTGGTTTAAATGTAGCACAAGTAAACAGAAAAGACAGTTTAAATATATGTGGATGACCAAGGACAAATGCTATAACTAGTCAGACCTAGATCTACAGTGCCTATGAAAATTTTTATACCCCTTTGAAAGTCACTTTGTTTTACAACCTTAAATCAAAATTCACAAAATATCTTACTCAAGCTTTAATTACATATTTTGTCTTACAACAAGTAATGAGGAAAAAAAGAAAACTTTTAAAAATTAATTAAAAAATAAACTAAAATAATAGGCTTGGAAAAGTGCGCAGTCCCCAGATTTAGAAGGTGCAGATGACTGATGTGTAAGTTCCTCCTTACTGACAGTCAACTGTGCCTTGTTGAGTGTTAATTCCAGATGGAAGTATTTCTATTTATAAAGTTATTTTGCTGGAACCATGGTGTCAAACTTGTTTGGTCTTCTGCCAGCTATATTTATTTATGCTCATTTCCTCATTGTTTCTGGCTTTTGAAGCATTGTTCTTTTTTGTTAAGCCTACAAATTGGGTTCATTTTTCAATTTTTGTAGGTACAGGACTAAACCTGGCTGAGGTGTAGGAAGGCGCAACCCGCCCTGTATCCAGTTTAGAGGGACGGCCCATTCTTGGCAAGGTGTTGGTGCTACACACTTTCCACTTCTTAACAATGGTCTAAACTGTGCTCAGAGGGATAGTTCATATTTGTATTATTCTCCTAACAAGTGCCTTTTTAGAACTATCATAGAACCCAATTGAAAGCACCTACCTGGGTGAGAAAATTATTGAAATGTTTAAAAACAATATTCCTTAAAAAGAAGGGATTCGCATATTTCTCCCTCTACAGTGCACAATATCATCAAACAATTTAAGATATCTTGAGGAATTTCTGTAAAAGGCAAAAGCGCAACTCCTCTTTTCACATATTGTTGATGATTGAACCCAAAAATTTAAAATCTAGATTCATCACTCAGATCTCTGATCTTCATTTCAATCTTTGTGAGCTTTTGCATATTTAGGTTTTTCACCTTGTTCCCCTCCCATAAAATTGGTTTTGGCTGCGACCCTTCAAAAAAGACCATTCCTGGGTCAACTTGGCGTCTTGATGAAGCTGCCAGATGCTGAGCCAGGTCATTGCTGGACTTCTTCCGGTCTCTGAAGAACAGACACTGTGAAACTTCTCATCAGAGTTTTTTTGGCCTTCCTGTCCTTTTTTGTTCTTGACCTCTGCTGTTTTTTCTAATTTCTTTATAACAGCTTAAAAACTACATCTTTAGTATCCAGTTTGTTTGCTGATTTCCCTTTAAGAGTGGACTTGCTGATGCAAAATTATGATTTTATGTCTGTCCAATTCTGTGATCTTTGCCATTTTGAATGGGATGATGTGATTGAAGTTGGTCTTATACATATTAGCAAGCTTCCAATAAATAAAATTTACACACCATGTATATGTAAAGCATGTCAAGCATGTCTCGTACAAACCTTGTGTACTAGACCTTTTTTCACAGAAGTCATTTTGAAAAAATTAGCGTTCAATTCCATTTGGGTTTAAAAGAACCAAGCTCTTGCTATTGCTCAAGGGGAGGTCACACTAAATACTTGCCATTTTTGTTTACAGATTATGTTTTTTTTCTGTTTAATACCTCATACTGTATTCTGATAAAGAGACTGGTAAATATTCAAATATGGTCACTAAACCATTCCCAAAACAACAAAACTACACCTATAACCTAAGACCTTTGCACAATAGTATATATTAACAAATAAAATAAAGCATACCAGACTAACTTGAAATATTTTAGTTTTTTCTGATTTAAGATTATTTATATAATTCCTCAGATTCTGTGTAATTATATCTGTAAAAATTACTTAATTTTAATCACTTTAAAAAGTGTGATTGCCTACTAACAGCATTTCAATAAAAAATCAATAAAAAAAATAAGTGTTTAATTATTAACAGTCTGTGTACATAAATACCGTTAGACTCATATTTCATCTGGAGTTCTTCAATTTTTACTTGGAGCTTAATACTATCAATGATGATTAATTTCAATGATGAGGGTTATAACAAGTGAATATACAGTGTATCACAAAAGTGAGTACACCCCTCACATTTCTGCAGATATTTAAGTATATCTTTTCATGGGACAACACTGACAAAATGATACTTTGACACAATGAAAAGTAGTCTGTGTGCAGCTTATATAACAGTGTAAATTTATTCTTTCCTCAAAATAACTCAATATACAGCCATTAATGTCTAAACCACCGGCAACAAAAGTGAGTACACCCCTTAGTGAAAGTTCCTGAAGTGTCAATATTTTGTGTGGCCACCATTATTTCCCAGAACTGCCTTAACTCTCCTGGGCATGGAGTTTACCAGAGCTTCACAGGTTGCCACTGGAATGCTTTTCCACTCCTCCATGACGACATCACGGAGCTGGCGGATATTCGAGACTTTGCGCTCCTCCACCTTCCGCTTGAGGATGCCCCAAAGATGTTCTATTGGGTTTAGGTCTGGAGACATGCTTGGCCAGTCCATCACCTTTACCCTCAGCCTCTTCAATAAAGCAGTGGTTGTCTTAGAGGTGTGTTTGGGGTCATTATCATGCTGGAACACTGCCCTGCGACCCAGTTTCCGGAGGGAGGGGATCATGCTCTGCTTCAGTATTTCACAGTACATATTGTTCATGTGTCCCTCAATGAAATGTAACTCCCCAACACCTGCTGCACTCATGCAGCCCCAGACCATGGCATTCCCACCACCATGCTTGACTGTAGGCATGACACACTTATCTTTGTACTCCTCACCTGATTGCCGCCACACATGCTTGAGACCATCTGAACCAAACAAATGAATCTTGGTCTCATCAGACCATAGGACATGGTTCCAGTAATCCATGTCCTTTGTTGACATGTCTTCAGCAAACTGTTTGCGGGCTTTCTTGTGTAGAGACTTCAGAAGAGGCTTCCTTCTGGGGTGACAGCCATGCAGACCAATTTGATGTAGTGTGCGGCGTATGGTCTGAGCACTGACAGGCTGACCCCCCACCTTTTCAATCTCTGCAGCAATGCTGACAGCACTCCTGTGCCTATCTTTCAAAGACAGCAGTTGGATGTGACGCTGAGCACGTGCACTCAGCTTCTTTGGACGACCAACGCGAGTCTGTTCTGAGTGGACCCTGCTCTTTTAAAACGCTGGATGATCTTGGCCACTGTGCTGCAGCTCAGTTTCAGGGTGTTGGCAATCTTCTTGTAGCCTTGGCCATCTTCATGTAGCACAACAATTCGTCTTTTAAGATCCTCAGAGAGTTCTTTGCCATGAGGTGCCATGTTGGAACTTTCAGTGACCAGTATGAGAGAGTGTGAGAGCTGTACTACTAAATTGAACACACCTGCTCCCTATGCACACCTGAGACCTAGTAAGACTAACAAATCACATGACATTTTGGAGGGAAAATGACAAGCAGTGCTCAATTTGGACATTTAGGGGTGTAGTCTCTTAGGGGTGTACTCACTTTTGTTGCCGGTGGTTTAGACATTAATGGCTGTATATTGAGTTATTTTGAGGGAAGAATAAATTTACACTGTTATATAAGCTGCACACAGACTACTTTTCATTGTGTCAAAGTGTCATTTTGTCAGTGTTGTCCCATGAAAAGATATACTTAAATATCTGCAGAAATGTGAGGGGTGTACTCACTTTTGTGATACACTGTATCTGTAAAAAATAACTTAATTTTAATCACTTTAAAAAGTGATTGCCTACTAACACCATTTAAAAAAATCAATAAAAAAATGTTTAATTATTTAAAGAACAGTCTGTGTACATAATTACCGTTAGACTCATATTTCATCTGGAGTTCTTCAATTTTTACTTGGAGCTTAATACTATCACTCTGTCTCTGCTTCAGGGCATTCTCTGCTGCAAACACTTTCCTCTCCAATTCAAGTACTCTCTGACTTTCAGAAAGAGCCTTCATTCTTGCCATAGACAGCTCATTCTTCAGTTTCTCTGCAGCTTTCCTAAAACAATAAACAAATTAAAATAAATATTAACTATCCAAAGATTTGTATCAAATCAGATTATTAATGCTATATCTGTTTAAATCAGTTTCAACTAAGTAAAAAAACGTAATTTTAAAAGTCCAAAACATGATGGCAATATCAATTTCACGTAAACTATTTATTTTTGCAATCAATACTCAAAGGCATTGATGGCTCCTGCCAGATCTCTCAGGGGGCGCAATTGTTGCAATGATGACCAAGGTGATCTGTTCAATGGGTAAATTAACAGCTAGCTAACTTGACAATGTCACTTTGCATTGAACATTTGCATTGCCTTTTTCTGGTCACCTTGTGTAGCATTACCTCGAGTAACCATTTGAAGATAATATAAATATTTCTCTTTTAGCTACATACTGTACAGAATTTGTGGACTACTATATTCATATATTATATATATTATATACTAACTATATATTATAATATATATACTCCTATATCCAGGAGTTTATTGTAAATATCTTCTTGAATAAAATTATTTTGGTTCTACAATGACTGAACAATCAGGCCTGGTCATCAACAGAAATTGTCATCTATCAGTTTGCCCTTACAAATAACTTTGAAAATGGAGAGAGACCAGCTTTACCATTAATCATATAAAATTAAGCAAAGCCTTCAAACTCACAATAGTTTAATTCGGACTTCATCAGATATCATTTTATTTTACGTGCAGCAGATCCAGAATAAAGATTGGCATTGGCACTAGGGCTAATGTGCAATGAATAAAAGACTTACAATAAAACAGTACAGTTGGGCAGATACAGTAAGTGCAATCACAATTTTACATTACATTACTCACTTGTATTGAAATTTTCTTTAAAAGCAATAAAGTGATTAATTATCCAATTAGCAAACACATAGATGCTAGCCCTCCCAGAACCCATACAGATTGCATTGCAGTGACTACAGTTGAAAAAAAATGCAATATGAGAGTCTATCAGAGCAATCTGACGATTTTCAATCAGACTGAAATCGGCCAAAAGGGGTGGTACTGTACAGAACACAACTTGACGCTGATTGAACTATGATATTCAGAGGCAAGACATCTGTCCAGAACAGTCACAGCTAGTTTAGCACTGTGGTAGAATGTGACAGAATATTTTTTCCCTCGCCCTTTGGTGGTGCGTTGCACGATCGCCCTAAGGAACGAGCCGTCCCTGCTTAAAGGAGTATCGTTGCTGGATACCTTTGACCAACATCAATGACATGACAATATGAATAATAATATTAACCTAAAAAGCTACATGGATAGCATTATTATATAATCAAAGAAAAAAAATATAAAAAAAGAATAATCAGTGCAGTTGTACAAACCCCATTTTGATACATTTTGTAAAACGCAGTAAAAAAAAAAAAAAAAAAAAAAAAAAAAAAAAAAAAGGTCTGAGATTCAGTTCTCTTGAATCTTTATTTAACTGATAAAAGTATCATGTCCTTTGTTATTCCAACCACATTACCCCAAGTCAAGCCAGCACCATCAATGACATCTGTAAACAGCATTCCAGCTTTCATATGCGCTTGCTTACCACATAGCCTGCCTGAACTGCAGGGTTGCCAGAGCCAACAAAAATATTCAGCCCAAAGTCTGTCTAAAATTTTGCCTTTTAAGAAGCTAAAACTAACCCAAAATCTAAGGTGTCACAGAAGGCAAAAGAACTAAGACTTTTTAATAATCCTACTTTGTTTTTATTTTTTATTCAAATTTATACTTTTTTTTGTGAGGCACTTTGCTGATAATATTATTATTATTAGAATTGTTGTTTAATTATTAATAATGTCAAAATATTATTATTATTTTTAATTATAATTTTCTTTTGCATTGTGGCAATGTCTTGGTGAAAGCACTTGCCATGTTCATCACTTACTGCAACAAGATTAGCAGGTGCACTTCATTGCTTTGTAAGCTTGAAATAGGTTGTCAACCAGTTTGATGCAGTTTGACGCTTGATATTGACGAAGTGCAGAAGTACAGGATGTCCATGTGTGCAAAAAATTGTCAAGTCATCTTGACGGCTTCGAAAAACAGAAATTGTCAAGTGACAGCAGATGCCATCCTTGAAGTCTTGAACCCAGTAACTCTGCATTTGCTTTCAACAAACCTAAGATTCTCACCAAGTCATTAAGCTCAGGCTGTGTTATCAGATGAGGCTCATCAGACATACAGTGCCTTGCAAAAGTATTCAGCCCCCTTGAACTTTTCAACCTTTTGCCACATTTCAGGCTTCAAACATAACGATATGAAATTGTAATTTTTTGTGAAGAATCAACAACAAGTGGGACACAATCGTGAAGTGGAACGAAATTTATTGGATATTTTAAACTTTTTTTAGAAATAAAAAACTGAAAAGTGGGGCGTGCAATATTATTCAGCCCCCTTGCGTTAATACTTTGTAGCGCCACCTTTTGCTGCGATTACAGCTGCAAGTCGCTTGGGGTATGTCTCTATCAGTTTTGCACATCGAGAGACAGAAATTTTTGCCCATTCTTCCTTGCAAAACAGCTCGAGCTCAGTGAGGTTGGATGGAGAGCGTTTGTGAACAGCAGTTTTCAGCTCTTTCCACAGATTCTCGATGGGATTCAGGTCTGGACTTTGACTTGGCCATTCTAACACCTGGATACGTTTATTTGTGAACCATTCCATTGTAGATTTTGCTTTATGTTTTGGATCATTGTCTTGTTGGAAGATAAATCTCCGTCCCAGTCTCAGGTCTTTTGCAGACTGCAACAGGTTTTCTTCCAGAATGGTCCTGTATTTGGCTCCATCCATCTTCCCATCAATTTTAACCATCTTCCCTGTCCCTGCTGAAGAAAAGCAGGCCCAAACCATGATGCTGCCACCACCATGTTTGACAGTGGGGATGGTGTGTTCAGGGTGATGAGCTGTGTTGCTTTTACGCCAAACATAACGTTTTGCATTGTGGCCAAAAAGTTCGATTTTGGTTTCATCTGACCAGAGCACCTTCTTCCACATGTTTGGTGTGTCTCCCAGGTGACTTTTTATAGATATCTTTGAGAAATGGCTTTCTTCTTGCCACTCTTCCATAAAGGCCAGATTTGTGCAGTGTACGACTGATTGTGTCCTATGGACAGAGTCTCCCACCTCAGCTGTAGATCTCTGCAGTTCATTCAGAGTGATCATGGGCCTCTTGGCTGCATCTCTGATCAGTCTTCTCCTTGTTTGAGCTGAAAGTTTAGAGGGACGGCCGGGTCTTGGTAGATTTGCAGTGGTCTGATACTCCTTCCATTTCAATATGATCGCTTGCACAGTGCTCCTTGAGATGTTTAAAGCTTGGGAAATCTTTTTGTATCCAAATCCGGCTTTAAACTTCTCCACAACAGTATCTCGGACCTGCCTGGTGTGTTCCTTGGTCTTCATGATGCTCTCTGCGCTTTAAACAGAACTCTGAGACTGTCACAGAGCAGGTGCATTTATACGGAGACTTGATTACACACAGGTGGATTCTATTTATCACCATCAGTCATTTAGGTCAACATTGGATCATTCAGAGATCCTCACTGAACTTCTGGAGTGAGTTTGCTGCACTGAAAGTAAAGGGGCTGAATAATATTGCACGCCCCACTTTTTAGTTTTTTATTTCTAAAAAAAGTTTAAAATATCCAATAAATTTCGTTCTACTTCACGATTGTGTCCCACTTGTTGTTGATTCTTCACAAAAAATTACAATTTCATATCGTTATGTTTGAAGCCTGAAATGTGGCAAAAGGTTGAAAAGTTCAAGGGGGCTGAATACTTTTGCAAGGCACTGTACATGGTTCAAAGTCTGAATCAGTGTCACTCTCTATTTCTGACCCATGCAACATCAATTGCTGCTACATCAAAGCTCCATATCTCTGATGGCCTTGGTACTGGAAGACTGTCATTATGTGGCACTGTTATCAAAGCTGAAGACAAATTGAGATTCAATGGACTTATTTTTAGCAGAAAAGCAGCACACGTCGCACAACAGATGTGAGAATCCCAGGCTTTGTCTTGATCACCAATCTTACAACCAGGGTCCAGCCCATAGGCTTTCAAAACAAGCTGTCTTTGAAGCTTACTCACCACAAATGTAACAGAACCGCCTAGACATGTTCAGACGTCCCTACTACTTAAAGTTCCACCCACTTTTTTTTCCTCTCTCTCTAGCCCAACTGTAGGCTACTGAGTATTTCCTGCCTGTCCTTAAGTCATCAGCTATTGAACACCCACATCAGTACACATTCACAATACAATTTATTATAATTTTGTACTTTTTGTAATAAACGTTTTGGCTGCTGCATTAAATTTTGAAAAGTTTACTGTATTTTCAAACAAACGGAATGTGTCCCACACAATTGTGTTGATAGTATAAAAAGTGGGATTTCAATATCACACTCAATTTGATTTATTTGACTGTCACTAATAACTGAACAAATATCAAAATATCTCATAGCGATTGTTTAATATAGGTGATGCTGACAAACATGTTAATAGATAGTCAAATTAACCTAGTTTTTGCTTTCTTTCGGCAGGTTGCCACTGTTGGGCCCCTGAGCAAGGCCCAACTCTCAGTTGCTTAAATTGTATTCTGTCATAATCGTAAGTCACTTTTAACAAAATATCTTAATGGTTTAAGAATATAAACCCCATTTAAAAAAAAGTTGGGACAGGTGAATTTGTTTATTAACTGGGTATAAAAGGAGGATAAACCAAAAGCTCAGACAGGTTGTGGCTATGTGTGCCAAACTTTGTGAGAAATTGTCAATCAGTTTAAAAAAAAACTTTTATTAACACAAGACTGCAACTAATTTAGGTCTTTTATCATTTCCCATACATAACATGAAAAGATTCTGATTCAAAGAAATCTCAGTGTCCTATAGTCTGCTGCTGCATGAAGAAAATCATCCTGAAACTATTATGCAAAAAGAAAGCCATACATCAATTCTATGCAGAAATGCCACCGAGTTGCCTGGGTCTGAAGAGTTGAAAGACAGTAGAAATGTGTGTTGTGACCATGTTTCAGCTTGTTTTAAAGAGAAATGGATGTTGATTACCAATGTATGGACTCTATGCCAAAGACAAAAAAACATCCAGAAATACAGAAAGCCAACATTCATCGTGATACATTTTTCTAATTGGGATTGAATATTTGGATAACTGTTTTGTTGAATAAATACCACTGAACAAGCAGTTTGTTTGTGTTTAAGTAATAATTATGTCTACATTGTAATATATTATAGTAGGAAAACATAAATATCAAAACCCCCAAAACAGCATTGGCCTACTTAAATTGATACCAATGCATTAACAGTTAATTGTGAATTTGGAAGTTTTTCTAATGCAGTTTGCAAATTATTTTGAGAAACATGTTATTTTACTGAATAATAAAATAATGTGCACACAATATTGTATTCAATTATTTTTTCAAAACTGCATTTTATGTATTACTACAAAAAACATTTGGTAATAACACAGACTAATCTAGAAGGAAAAAAAGAGACATTTAATATGCAGGCATAATACTGAGTATATAAAACCCAGTCTGAAAGGCAAGCTTATGTAGTCTAATGCATGTTTTTGTAAGCAAGCATGTTTATGTAGCCTAATGATCAATACCTAACTAGTTTACAAAGTGTGGCCCACAATATAGAAATTAGCACATAAACAATAATTGTTTACTATAAGGAAACTTACTTGGAATTTGAGAGCTGCATTTTTAATAGATCAGTGTAGTATGTCTCATCCACAAAGTCAATTTCTTTAGAGTATGCAGTGGAGGACTGATTCTCAGTTGTTTTCTGTCGGTGAAATAGATTGGTTTTATTTTACTTAACATAAATTCATGTATAATACCTAAACATTAACAAATTGTAGGAAATGTATGCCCACCTTCTCAAGCTGTTGTACTTTACTCATCAAGGCCTCAATTTCACTGTTTTTTTCTGACAACATAAACTGTAACCGCTCAAGCTGGGCTGGGTCAGCTCGAGTGCCCTGGAGATGCATAAGATTAGATATCTGCACCTGAAACGTCAAAAATAAGTAAATGTAAAAAAAAACATAACGGGAACAGTATTTTTCTCTAGTTTTCAGATAAAGTATTGTTCCATTTTACCTTCATCCGAAGCATCTGCTGTTTGCTAAAGGCATGTTGCTTTTGAAGAGACTGGAACTGCACTTTCATACTAATTAACTGTCTTTCCGTTTCTGCACGCTTGTCCTCCACCTGTAAAAAAAAAAAAAATTCCTTTTACATCATAAAGCCCTTTTAAATTTATGTTCAAGTTGGTACTGTATTGATATTTTGTGACTTTTTGTGAAAGCATAGCAAATTTAACAAGACCAGACTAAAACACACCTTTTTCCTTTTGATCAATTCCCTTTATGAAATACATAGCTCAACCTATAAACTGTTCCATTATTTTAATAAATGCATACATGGTGGCATAATGAAAAAATTACAAACTCTACACAAAAGTTAGGATGTTCTGTAAAATCCAAAAAAAAAAAAAAAAAATCTGTGATTTGTTAATTCTCTTGAATCTTTATTTACCTAATAAACATAGAAAGAAAATTTTTAATGTTTTCACAGATCAACTTCCTTGTATTTTGTAAATATAAACATATTTGAATTTAGAATTTGGTGCCTGCAACAAACTCCAAAAACATTCGGGACAGAGGCGTGTTTACCAGTGTTCCATCACCTTTCCTATTTTTACGATCTGGGAACTGAGGACACTAATGGCTTTGTTTTGCAGGTGGAATGTTTGTCAATTCTTGCTTGATATTAGACTTCAGCTGCTCAGCAGTCATCTTATTCTCCTCTTCATGCTGCACCATACTATTCTGTAGTGCAAACAAAATGAGGCCTGACATCATCTTGCTGAAATAATCGTGAACGTCCCAGGAAAACACGTTACCTTGATGGCAGCATGTGTCTCTCTGAAATCCCAATATATGCCTCTGCATCAATTGTACCTTCACACATATGCAAGTCACCCATGCCATGGGCACTGATAAACCACCATAACATTACAAATGTTGGCTTTTGCACCTTTTACTGATAATAACAGTCTGGAAGGTCCTTTTAATCTTTGGCAAAGAGAACTCAACATTTGTTTTTCCCCAAAAAACAAGCTGAACCATGGACTGATCTGACCACATCACTCATTTCCACTGTCTTCTGAACCATCCGAGATAAGCTCATGCCCAGAAAACTGAGGCGTTTCTTGCAGAGAACCGATGTATGGTTTTCTCTTTGAGTTTCAGGCTGCATCTCAGGTTGCGGACTGTGTTAAGTGACAATGTTTTATGTAAGTACTCCTGAGTCCAATTGACTATCACCAGTGGTGGGCAAACTACGCTGGTGATATACCTATAGGTGATATATAGGTGATATAAACTATAGGCTGTTTGATCCGGCCCATTGAGCATTTACAAAATTGTCCTTCAGAGTAGGGCTGGGCGATATATTGCAAATATCGATATATTCGATATTACTTTTTACACGATGTTGAAAATGACCATATTCGATATATTGAGTATGCGTAGAATACACAAGTTACCATTTGAGAACATTTCAAACAGAGCACAAAAGCGCTGCATGGAACGCTTTCCTTCACGCATGAGCGGGTGGGCGCGTGCACTCATACACATGCTAACAATCACAGAGTCAACGTGTCAGAAACAACTTTTAAATTGATTTATTCATTGGAATCGAATCAGGGAGCTGTGCTCCTAACTATGGTAAAGATTCATTAGTTTTGCTCACTATAAAGATTCATTCGTTTTGATATTTCATTATGGTGTCATGCTCAAACAACTTAATGAATCAGTTCATTTGTTAAAGAGATTCCGAGGTCAGGCCTTGAAGATGGTCGCCAAGAAGAAAAAAAGTGGATTATATCCCTAATAGAACAACACACTTGGAACAACATAGATTTGGTCTTAATTTGAAAAAGAGCATCTCAGGTAAGCAGCGGTTATGATTTTCTGCTGCTGTGTGGTTGTTTTGCTGTTTACCATGCGTTCATTTTGCATGAAAGCATTATCAAATATTGTGATTTTTTTTATGCTCATTTATTTGAAGTAAAACGGACAGCAAAAATGTGATTGTGAGATTCTGCTGGTTTGTTTAATATTGTCAATATGTACAGTTAAGGTCAAAATTATTAGCCCCCCTTATGAAATCAAATAAAACCCTTATTCTTCCAATGACATGGGCCATAACCTTAAGTGGTTATAGTTTGTGTGCGTCCACAAGAACAAAGACAACATCTGCATCAACATCAATGGTCAAAATTATTAGCCCTCTGACAACTAATAGTCAATAGTGTAGCCTTTCTGATCCAAAACTGACAACAACCTCCTCTGGTAGTTTCTAACTAAGTTGGCACATGTCTCCTGAGGGATTTTAGCCCATTCTTCCTTGGCAAATTGTTCAAGATCATGCAAATTGCTTGGTCTCCGAGCATGGACCCGAACCTTGAGCTCCCTCCACAGATTCTCGATAGGATTGAGATCAGGGCTCTGAGAGGGCCACTCCAGAACCTTGATTTTGGTGTCTTTCAAAAAGTTTTTTACTAACTTTGATGTATGCTTCGGGTCATTGTCTTGTTGGAAGACTCAGCAATGACCTAACCCTAGACTGGCAGCACATGTCTTGATGTTATTCTTCAAAATATCCACATAATCTTCTTTTTTCATGGTCCCATGCACCCGAACAAGGTTTCCTGTCCCTGAAGCAGCAAAACAGCCTCACAGCATTATGCTTCCACCAGCATGCTTCACTGTGGGGACAGTATTTTTAGGGTTGAAGGCCTCGCCCTTTCCTACGCCAAACAAAAGCAGCATCCATATGCCCAAACAGCTCAAGTTTGGTTTCATCAGACTTCCAAAACTCACCCTTATGTTTCAGATTGTCTCTGGCAGAGGTTAGTCGGGCTTTGGTGTGCCGCTGTGAGAGCAACAGGGTTTTTCTTGGACGATGACCACAAAGTCCACCACAATGAAGAGTGCTCACAACAGTCTTGCGTGAAACATCAAGTCCAGAGGAAGCCAGCTCAGCAACAATCATCTTTGCAGAGGTCCAGGGATTCTTGTTGACATCTCTGATTATTTTTCGCTGCAAAGTTTTGGAAAACTTGCGTTTTCGACCACGGCCAGGTTTATTTTTAACAGACTTTGTTTCTTTGTGCTTTGCGATGATGCAATGCACAGCTGTTCTAGAAACCATGAAACGCTTAGAAATGGCAGTATATCCTTCCTCCTGAAGATGAAGGTCCACTATCTTCTGTCTGAGGTCCAGACTGATTTCTTTGCTTTTTGGCATGATGATATTGCTTCTTACAAAAATTATTGAGCAGCCCTAGAGTATCCCTTTCATTTAAGCAGTCAAATGATACTAACTCTGCTTCTTGGAGTCACTTAAATAAGATTCAGTGCTAATTGATTGCTCAGGTGTGTTTTCAAACCTAATTGACTGCTCAGGTGTGGTTTCAAACCCAGTTCATTTGTTCTGAAAGCACAAAATCACATGGGGGCTAATAATTTTGACCATCTCAGTTTTCACCAGATTTTTCATAAAGAAATCTTGAATATTTATTTTACATTTTAAAGTGTACCAAAATGGGGCCACATCATTGATGAATGATTTACTATATGAAATTTTATGAATATTGCAAACATTGGGCAGTATTTTAGGGAAATATTTAAAAGTTCCTAGGGGGCTAATAATTTTGACCTTAACTGTATATATAATATAGATATAATATTAATAGTCAATATTAATACAAATACAGCCTTGTAATAATACATATCAGAACTACAGTATTTTGTGTTTTTAAATTAACATATAAAAAATATAGGCTAAAATACAGGCAGTGGCCTGCCATTGTACTTTAAGTTTACATTATATCGCATCGAATATCGCCACTTCTCAAAAGCATATAGATATATGAGTTTTTTAATCATATCGCACAGCCCAGCCCTACTTTAGAGCCTACTTTTATTTCACCTTTTTTCTTCAATACCCTGCATTTCAGTTGATTCCACTCGTTGGCGCACTTCAAACACTACTGACCTTTGTCGAGCCTATTGTCTGTACACACAGATACTGAGATCTCTCCAGATTCCACTTCTTAAGTTTGGCATATTAGTGGTGTACCACAACTAATCATTGCTTGTAAAGACTGATCTTTTTATGGATCCTCCTCTAATACCAAATCATGATTTTCTCACCTATTTTTTTCACTAGCCATGGATTCCCACAGAGAGCCATACTACATATAGAAAGTCACACTACCCCACATGAATCATTTCAGTGCCTCAACTGACATGGCAATGACACCCCATGCAACTTGTTTTCGCATTACTCCCCCAGTTGTTATCTCAATCTAGTTGTATTCAATTACCCAATTGCATTTCACTTCCCCTCTACTGATGCTGACCTCCACTCCTGACCGAGGAGAGCCGTGACTAACACATGCCTCCTCCAACACACGTGCGGTAGCCAACTGCATCTTTTCACCTGCATGAGACGAGTTCATATAGGGCTCAGTTTCGCGCACAGAGAGTCACGTACTGTAGAATTTTATGTTGGATGTACTGCAAGATCTGTAGCACTGCTAAGAGGGTCATTACTACAATTTAATGCCTTTTGATTCCCCAATACTGAACATTGTATTTACGTATGTAAAACATTAAACAGTATAATTATCAATGTCTTACAGAAATAATTTACACTTCTCGAATGTTCTGTTTTGGGAAATATGAGGTGTAATCATAAAAATTATTTTAGTCATTTACAATTATTTACAAAAATTCACTTAGGTCCTCTAGTTTCAACTAAAAGCTTTATTTTATCACTGATTACAAGGGTTCTTTCACATGTACCTCAAATTACTGTCCACCCTGTTATATCTGACTACTGTCTTGTTAAATGAAGAGCTGTTTTGTGCACAGACATCATTACCTGACACTCATTATCTTCATGGAAAAAAATAGCTGTGAAAGGTGAGTGACTAACTACTTATTTTAATGTCTATTTTAACTTATTTTATGCTATTAGTCTGATATGGTCAACCATAACATATCCACCCTGGTATGAGAAATTCGAGACAAAGAAATATGGTTTAATAATTTTAAAATTACATTAAAAAGCACACGATTCTTTGTCTGATTTCACTTTTATGCTAGCCTGATTTTGCAAGCACACTGGGTATTGGTTAACTTTATGCCAGAAAGTCCACTTCGTTATCACCAAAGACCTAACAGGGTGAACACGCAACTTGAAATCTCTTTTCATAACATCATCACAATTTCCAGAATATCCCAACGCCCATGCACATACACACCTGCCTTCATGAATATTTGGGTTGGGGATAAAGCTTATCTTTTTTTGCCTTAGGTACTCTTTGTAACAGCCACAAATAAAACCTTGAAGATACACCATATTATAAGCATATGCCCAGGCCAAATTAAATAGTGTGACCTTAGCTGTGTATGCAAAATCAAGGAAACTGCAATGGACCATGTTATGACCTTACAGATGTTGTGCTCAGCCACAATAAAATAAATATAAAACAAATACAATTTTACAACAACTTTCAATCACATTTATTATATTTTATTCATCCATCCGGTTATACTTGTGTCCACCATGTTAAGCATAAATGTTATTTCTATAATTTAATGAAAATAGAAGGTACATTTACATTTTCAGCATTTAGCAGACGCTTTTTATCCAAAGCGACTTACACAATGAGCAGAACACGATGAGCAATTGCTTTAAGGGTTAAGGGCCTTGCTCAGGGACCCAACAGTGGCAACTTGGTGGTGGCGGGGCTTGAACCGACAACCTTCTGTTTACTAGTCCAGTACCTTAACCACTGAGCTATCACTGGCCCATTAATTAAGGTATTAATATAATAGGGTAAATTATTCAAAAAGGAGGCCAAACATGTCCCTCTAAAATTACCAATACACTTGTAGCATGCATTTTCATCTAAAACGAAAATGTAAAATCATGTAACATGGTGAGAAATTAGACACAATTCATATAATGTCATTAACAAATGCATTTGTATATTACAGGGTGAACATCCTGGATCAGACAAAATGTTAGATTTTCTAACTTTAGGGTTCCAAATGGCACCCAATCCCTGGAATGAGCCAAGATTCAAACTCGAGAGCTCATGCTCTCAGTGGTGGTAAGGTTGTGCTCCAGTCCACATATTCTTAATAGGGCTAATAGGCCTAAGGGCTAATAAAATATAATACAAAAAAGCCTTCAGCAAAATACTACCAATTTGTATGGTGTTGTCATTGATTGCCTTCTCTCATCCAAACATGTGTTAGTCATTATACCTCAATAACAACTCAAATAACCCAATCTTTGTTATTGAGTCTGTTATTGATCTAAAACTCTTAAATAAAATTCTTAATCTTTTTTCATCTACAAAATCCTCCAAAAGGCTTTCTTTTTTTTTGTTCAGATGATCAGCTTTAAACTTTAAACCAAAGCTTTAAACCAATGTTGGACAATGAGATTCTTTCTTGCAAGGCAACCTAATTTTGGTGAATTAATGGATTGTGTAACCATCCAGGCACATCTCAACATAACATGACAGTTTTTTTGTCCTTGTCAAAAAGGCACCTCCTCCATGTACTTTGTATCTACAGATCTGTTTGCACAAATGATCTTGAAATGCATAATTGCTTAGACTTTTCTGAATGACAATGATTTGTAAAACTAAATAGTGCACTTTGAGATGTATACCAAGCTCCACAGACATTTCTATTATAATGTTCATGGCTCAGTGTAATAGGTGCAGTCAAACTCACCCTATGTATTATAAAGGCCTGAAAAAGTAATTGGCTGCAATCAATCATGAACAGTAACAAGAAATTAGGATGTCATGCCATGAATTACCTGACGCTATAGAACAGGGGTGTCAAACTCACGGCCCGCGGGCCAGATCCGGCCCGCCCCGTCATTTAATGTGGCCCGCGAGAGCTTAAACGACTGTATGATTGTTGTGATGGTTCGAGTCGTTACAGAGACGCAGTTATAATTTAATAGGACACCTGCGCCTTTAAGCCTTTAACTGTTGACATCGTAGTCAAGGCAACTAACTTTGACCTTCGCTGAGAAGCCATGTGACTTTTACGGCAAAAGAACGCGGGTAGTTATGTAAACAATAATAATAAATATAAATAATTATCTTGTAATACTGTATATTACCAAAGCATCGTCTGTAAGTAGTGGCGTTTATATTCTCAGTTGTTTGTAAATGTTTAGTGAGTATATCACAGCGTTTTAGTTACAAATTTACCGTAATTAAATACAATTGTTACAGTTACTATAGCAATTAGTATCTTTACACAAAATGCTAACTCCTTACCTCTATTTTACGTTTGGTTAAATCTCATATTGTACCAGATGTAACACTTGACTACAGCTATGTGCTTGTACTGTATTAAGTTCTTTATTGTTTTTATTGTTTGTATTTTTACTTCATTCTGGTGCACACAGTGTATCAGACAGCTGGGAAGCAAATAAAACCGACTGTATTCTGAAGAGAGCTGTCTGTCTGTCTGTCTAGCTGAGCAAGGGGGATAAACTATTAGTGAGGGCAAGAACAATTGTCTTAAAATACACTGTAAAATCCTACATTAACTGCATCTCTCAAAATGCATGCTGATTTTGTGACCTGCAAAGTGACATCCCGCCAGTAGATGATGTTAAGAAATATTTACACATAATCCCAAAATGAAGATAAGTAAGAAAATTAAGCAGAAGGAGAAAATGTAATGAAAATGAAAACAAGTTTGTGCTTCAGGAAGAGAAAACAGTGCGTCTCTTGTGTTATGAGGCTGTGTCTGTGGTAAAGGAGGACAATATAAATGCAGAATTTAGCCTCCAAGAAAAACAACAGACTGCAATCACAGCAGAATACGTTACAATCGGCCCTTTGAGGGCCACCATAATGCTGATGTGGCCCTCGGTGAAAATGAGTTTGACACCCCTGCTATAGAACATTCTATACCACCAGAGTAATAATCCAAGCTGCTGTGTTATATTTGTAAAATAATTAACAAAGTGTGTCCCAATCACTCAGTCATAGAATAAAACAGCTACAAAAATGTTAGATATTACTACTAAAGAGTATACCTCAGAGAACAATGAATTGCCTTTGCTGTTTGGATCCTGTGCCTGTTGCAATATCTGGTCCAACTGTATCTGAAGATCCTGGTTGGCTTCCCTGGATTTCTACAATAAAATAAGAGATATATCTGAATGGCTAATAGATTTAATTTAAAGCAAAATTTCTAAAGACACAATGTAATGAATTTAACATAAACCACATATACATTGCTGTGTGTTTTTTATGTTTAGTTTTAGTCACACTATACAAAAACGGTATAGCTTATTTTCCAGCTACTTCAAAGACAACTACCTGACAATAAAAACCAACAACAAAAACTTTAAGGTCTATTTAAACAGAACATATTTCTGAAGAATGTACATTTACATATTTTATCTAACATCTAAAATTTTAACCAACATTTTAATTAACAGAACCTGAGAAGCAATAAAATATAGAACATGCTCAAAGGATGTATAACTTTGAATCTTTGCTTATTTAGACATTAGCTAACCAATTAATATTTGCTCCATTGTAATTGCTTACAAAGTCTAATAAAATTCTCAAAGATTCAGACCTTTAACATGACCTTTAATCTGTGAAATTCAATTACAAAAAAGTGAAATCATTTAGAGGGGGATTTTAAAAAATAAAACAGTAAAATAATCTGGTTGCATAAGTGTGCACACCCTCATATAATTGGGGATGTGGCAGTGTCCACTCATGTTAAGTCAGTTTACACATGCCACCAATTAAAGTGACTCTGATTAACCCCATATAAAGGTCAGCTGTTCTTAGTTACTTAGTACTTAGTTGCACCACGGTGGCTAAGTGGGTAGCACTGTCTCCTCACAGCAAGAAGGTCCTGGGTTCGATCCCCAGGTGGGGCGGTCTGGGTCCTTTTGGTGTGGAGTTTGCATGTTCTCCCCATGTCTGCGTGGGTTTACTCCGGGTGCTCCGGTTTCCTCCCACAGTCCAAAAACATGCAAGTGAGGTAAATTGGAGACACTAAATTGTCCATGACTGTGTTCGATATAACCTTGTGAACTGATGAACCATGTGTGAAGATAAACTACCGTTTCCTGTCACTAACTTAATCAAAAGTGTAAAACATGATGTTAAAATCCTAATAAACAAACAAACAAACAAACAAACTTAGTTGCACAGCAAGTCATGGTCTGCAGAAAGATTACAAAGCATCAAAAGGATCTTAGTGTTAAAAGTATCAGTCAGGACAAGGGTACAAAATTTTTTCAAAGCATTACACATACCATGGAACAAAGTAAGGACGATCATCAGTGTGGATAAAATATGGCACAAAGTGACATTTACATTAAATTTTCAGCATTTAGCAGACGCCTTTATCCAAAGTGTCTTACATTACAATTACAGTGTACAACAGTCTGAGCAATTTAGGGTTAAAGGCCCTTCTCAGGGGCCCGACAGAAGCAACCTGGAAGTGGTGGGGCTTGAACCAGCAACAAAAGGAAAACTGGTCCGGGAGGTTGCCAAGAGGCTTACAGCAACATTTAAGGAGCTAAAGGAATTTCTGGAAACTACTGATTGTGTACTGCATAGGACACCAATCTCCTATATTCTAAATACATCTGGGCTTTGGGGCAGGGTGACAAGAAATATGTTATGGTCTGATGAGACCAGGGTTAAACTTTTGAGCCATAATTTCAAAAGATATGGAACAAACACTGCACATTTCCAAAAAAACGCCATGCATGATGGCATTATGACTTTGATCAGTTTTTTTCTTCTACTGGAACCGGGGCTTTAGTTAAGGTGAAGGATATTATTAACTGTTTAAAATATTAGTCAATTTGGCACAAAACCTTCAGACTTGCTAAAAAGCTGAAAATGCTGAGGAATTTCATGTTTCAGCATGACAACAACCGAAAGCATACCACCACAAAAAATAATGGCTTCACTAAAAGGATGATAAAAGTTTTTATGGCTCAATCACAGGCCAGACCCAAATACAAATTTAAAAACTGGGGGGTGACCTGAAAATGGCTGTGCACAAGATATGACTGACTCCTACCTATAAAGACTGCCATGTATACTCTCATGCTTGAACAAAATATTAATTTAAGGGTGTGCACATTTATACAAACACATTATAGTATTTTTTCCCTCCACCTGAAAAATTTAACTTGTTTTACAAATTTAATTGCACATAATATTGGTCACATTCAGGGTGGAAAATGTTCTGAAATTTCCAATTTATTTAAGATTACAAAATCTGACATTGTAACAATGGACTGTACCTGACAAAAGTAAAAAAAAAAAACGCTTTACCTACCCAACTTGATTTTATTTTGTAAACATGAACAAATTTTGAATTTGAACACAAAAAGTGGATAAAAGGGACAAAATAAAAGCAAAAAGGTCCTGGGTTCGATCCCCAGGTGGGGAGTCCTTTCTGTGTGGAGTTTGCATGTTCTCCCAGTGTCCGCGTGGGTTTCCTCCGGGTGCTCCGGTTTCCCCCCCAGTCCAAAAACATGCAAGTGAGGTGAATTGGAGACACTAAAAATTGTCCAGGACTGTGTTCGATAACCTTGTGTGAACTGATGAATGTAACCAAAGTGTAAAAACATGACGCTAAAATCCTAATAAACAAATAAACAAACATACATACTTTATTAATCCCAAAGCAAATTAAGACCTCAGTAGCGTGTTATATACATCAAAAGTAACAGTACACACTATAAAAGTTCACAGTATACAAACAAGTAAGTAGTAGAGTTACTGTGAAGTATATACCCTGTTTCCCAGAAAATAAGACAGTCTTATATTAATGAACATTAATATAAAAAAAATGAACATTTATTATATACTGTATATATACATATATATACATATACATATACATATATATATATATATATATATATATATATATATATATATATATATATATATATATATATATATATATATATATATACATACTGTTGCTGGTCATAAAATTAGAATATTATGAAAAAGTTGATTTATTTCAGTAATTCCATTCAAAAAGTGAAACTTGTATATTATATTCATTCATTACACACAGACTGATATATTTCAAATGTTTATTTCTTTTAATGTTGATGATTATAACTGACAACTAATGAAAACCCCAAATTCAGTATCTCAGAAAATTAGAATATTGTGACAAGGTACAATATCGAAGACACCTGGTGCCACACTTTAATCAGCTAATTAACTCAAAACACCTGCAAAGGCCTTTAAATGGTCTCTCAGTCTAGTTCTGTAGGCTACACAATCATGGGGAAGACATGCTGACTTGAGAGTTGTCCAAAAGACGACCATTGACACCTTGCACAAGGAGGGCAAGACACAATAGGTCATTGCTAAAGAGGCTGGCTGTTCACAGAGCTCTGTGTCCAAGCACATTAATAGAGAGGCGAAAAGAAGGAAAAGATGTGGTAGAAAAAAGTGTACAAGCAATAGGGATAACCGCACCCTGGAGAGGATTGTGAAACAAAACCCATTCAAAAATGTGGGGTAGATTCACAAAGAGTGGACTGCAGCTGGAGTCAGTGCTTCAAGAACCACCACGCACAGACGTACGCAAGACATGGGTTTTAGCTGTCGCATTCCTTGTGTCAAGCCACTCTTGAACAAGAGACAGCGTCAGAAGCGTCTCGCATGGGCTAAAGACAAAAAGGACTGCTGAGTGGTCCAAAGTTATGTTCTCTGATGAAAGTAAATTTTGCATTACCTTTGGAAATCAAGGTCCCAGAGTCTGGAGAAAGAGAGGAGAGGCACCGAATCCACGTTGCTTGAGGTCCAGTGTAAAGTTTCCACAGTCAGTGATGGTTTGGAGTGCCATGTCATCTGCTGGTGTTGGTCCACTGTGTTTTCTGAGGTCCAAGGTCAACGCAGCCGTCTACCAGGAAGTTTTAGAGCACTTCATGCTTCCTGCTGCTGACCAACTTTATGGAGATGCAGATTTCATTTTCCAACAGGACTTGGCACCTGCACACAGTGCCAAAGCTACCAGTACCTGGTTTAAGGACCATGGTATCCCTGTTCTTAACTGGCCAGCAAACTCGCCTGACCTTAACCCCATAGAAAATCTATGGGGTATTGTGAAGAGAAAGATGCGATACGCCAGACCCAACAATTCAGAAGAGCTGAAGGCCACTATCAGAGCAACCTGGGCTCTCATAACACCTGAGCAGTGCCACAGACTGATGGACTCAATGCCACGCCACATTGCTGCAGTAATCCAGGCAAAAGGAGCCCCAACTACAGTGGGGCCAAAAAGTATTTAGTCAGCCACTGATTGTGCAAGTTCTCCTACTTAGAAAGATAAGAGAGGTCTGTAATTTCCATCATAGGTACACTTCAACTATGAGAGACAAAATGAGGGAAAAAAATCCAGGAAATCACATTGTAGGATTTTTAAAGAATTTATTTGTAAATTATGGTGGAAAATAAGTATTTGGTCAATAACAAACAAGCAAGATTTCTGGCTCTCACAGACCTGTAACTTCTTCTTTAAGAAGCTTTCCTGTCCTCCACTCGTTACCTGTATTAATGGCACCTGTTTGACATTGTTATCTGTATAAAAGACACCTGTCCACAGCCTCAAACAGTCAACCATGGCCAAGACCAAAGAGCTGTCGAAGGACACCAGGAAGAAAATTGTAGACCTGCACCAGGCTGGGAAGAGTGAATCTACAATAGGCAAGCAGGTTGGTGTGAATAAATCAACTGTGGGAGCAATTGTAAGAAAATGGAAGACATACAAGACCATTGATAATCTCCCTCGATCCCGTGGGGTCAAAATGATCATGAGAAGGGTGAGCAAAAATCCCAGAACTACACGGCGGGACCTGATGAATGACCTGCAGAGAGCTGGGACCAACGTAACAAAGGCTACCATCAGTAACACACTACGCCGAGAGGGACTCAAGTCCTGCAGTGCCAGGCGTGTCCCCCTGCTTAAGCCAGTACATGTCCAGGCCCGTCTGAAGTTTGCCAGAGAGCATGTGGATGATCCAGAAGAGGAGTGGGAGAATATCATGTGGTCAGATTAAACCAAAATGGAACTTTTTGGTAAAAACTCAACTCGTCGTGTTTGGAGGAAGAAGAATGCTGAAGAACACCATACCTACTGTGAAGCATGGGGGTGGAAACATCATGCTTTGGGGCTGTTTTTCTGCAAAGGGGACAGGACGACTGATCCATGTTAAGGGAAGAATGAACGGGGCCATGTATCGTGAGATTTTAAGCCAAAACCTCCTTCCATCAGTGAGAGCATTGAAGATGAAACGTGGCTGGGTCTTCCAGCATGACAATGATCCCAAACACACCACACTCGGGCAACGAAGGAGTGGCTCCGTAAAAAGCATTTCAAGGTCCTGGAGTGGCCTAGCCAGTCTCCAGACCTCAACCCCATAGAAAATGTGTGGAGTCCGTGTTGCCCAGCGACAGCCCCAAAACATCACTGCTCTGGAGGAGATCTGCATGGAGGAATGGGCCAAAATACCAGCTACAGTGTGTGAAAACCTGGTGAAGACTTACAGGAAACGTTTGACCTCTGTCATTGCCAACAAAGGTTATGTTACTGTTAGTATTGAGTTGAACTTTTGTTATTGACCAAATACTTATTTTCCACCATAATTTACAAATAAATTCTTTAAAAATCCTACAATGTGAGTTCCTGGATTTTTTTTCTCATTTTGTCTCTCATAGTTGAAGTGTACCTATGATGAAAATTACAGACCTCTCTCATCTTTCTAAGTAGGAGAACTTGCACAATCAGTGGCTGACTAAATACTTTTTGGCCCCACTGTAAGTATTGAGTGCTGTACATGCTAATACTTTTCATGTTCATACTTTTCAGTTGGCCAACATTTCTAAAAATCCTTTTTTTGTATTGGTCTTAAGTAATATTCTAATTTTCTGAGATACTGAATTTGGGGTTTTCATTAGTTGTCAGTTATAATCATCAACATTAAAAGAAATAAACATTTGAAATATATCAGTCTGTGTGTAATGAATGAATATAATATACAAGTTTCACTTTTTGAATGGAATTACTGAAATAAATCAACTTTTTCATGATATTCTAATTTTATGACCAGCACCAGTATATACTGTATACTGAGCCACTTGTACAGCAGGGACGGTATTGCAGCTTCCGACCACCAGGGAGAGCTCACCACAGCACACTCGTACAGCACAGCAGGGACAGCGTACGGTCCAAACAAAAACTTTGCTAGGTCTTACTTTCGGGGGAGGCCTTATATTTAGCAATTCAGCAAAACCTCTACTAGGTCTTATTTTCAGGGGATGTCTTATTTTCGGGGAAACATGGTAGTAGAAATTATTATATATACACATATACATATATACACCAATCAGCCACAACATTAAAACCACCTCCTGGTTTCTACACTCACTGTCCATATTATCAGCTCCACTTACCATACAGAAGCACTTTGTAGCTCTACAATTACCGACTGTAGTCCATCTGTTTCTCTACTGTTCTTTAATGGTCAGGACTCCCACAGGACCATCACAGAGCAGGTATTATTTGGGTGGTGGATCATTCTCAACACTGCAGTGACAATGACGTTCTGGTGGTGTGTTAGTGTGTGTTGTTTTGGTATAAATGCATCAGACACAGCAGCGCTGCTGGAGTTTTTAAATACTGTGTCCACTCACTGCCCACTCTATTAGACTCTCCTACCTAGTTGGTCCACCTTGTAGATGTAAAGTCGGAGACAATCACTCATCTATTGCTGCTGTTTGAGTTGGTCATCTTCTAGACCTTCATCAGTGGTCACAGGACGCTGCCCATGGGGCACTGTTGGCTGGATATTTTAGGTTGGTGGACTATTCTCAGTCCAGCAGGGACAGTGAGGTGTTGAAAAACACCAGCAGCGCTGTTGTGTCTGATCCACTCATACCAGCACAACACACACGAACACACCTCCACCATGTCAGTGTCACTGCAGTGCTAAGAATGACCCACCACCCAAATAATACCTACTCTGTGATGGTCCTGACCATTAAAGAACAGGGTAAAAGCAGGCTAAAACAGTATGTACAGAAACAGATGGACTACAGTCAGTAATTGTAGAACTACAAAGTGCTTCTACATGGTAAGTGGAGCTGATAAAATGGACAGTAAGTGTAGAAACAAGGAGGTGGTCATAATATACATATACTGTATATACTTGCCACAATTCTGATTGTAAAAGGTTGCAACAAGTTTAGGAGCGTAATGGCTAATGGATTTTCTTATTCGGTCCATAGAGCAGCTCAGTCTGCCACTGAACACACTTCTCTGTTTTAGTAATGTTGTGTGCAGTGGGAGATTTTTACTGTCCAAAGAAAAACTGTCTGTAAAGAAAAACACTGAGTCCTTTTCTGTCACAATTGCCAGTAATCACAACTCAATACCTACCACCACTCCAACTCTCCTGACCAGTTTGTCCAACCGTGTTAAATTCTTCATAGAAGAATGCTAGTGACCACGGATTGATAAAACATCTGGTGGAGCTTCCTGTACATTAAAGTACCCTAGCCTTCTCAGGAAACAGTCTTTGTGCCTTCCTGTATATATTATATGTGGTTTCTGACCAGTGCAGTTTTTCATTCAGCTGCAAACCTAGATTCTGACCACCTCCACTTTAGACTGACTTAATAAAGACCAACTGTGGGGGAAGCCCAGATCTACAAAAGCCCACCACCATCTCTTTACCCAGTCACAGGTTGAGGTTGAAGATGTACTCCAAGGGTTCACCCAGTTCAGCAGCACAAGACTTGATTACTCTTAAAGGCACTTTGTCCGGGCCTGCTAAAGCAGGTGTGTAGTTTTCTTAGCTCACCTTTAACCTAATCTGCAGTGATGTATGGGCAACACAGAGCAGGGGTGCTGATGACTTGGTCTGAAGTGCTGGTGGAAAAAAATGTGAAAAGAGGGTGGAGATGTGGCTGTGATGTCTGTTCTGACATCCCAGGGGAGGTGTGCCCGAGTGTGGGTGTGCATCTGAGAAAGAGAAGGATTAACAGCTGGACAGGTGTGAACAATATGGTAGGCAGGATCCTGGTGGGGGAAGGATATGGGTGTGATGTCTGGGCAGACAGCATCAGTTAATGCTGGGACAGCACAAAATGGGTAAAGATGTTTAGCTCATTCGCTCTCTCCACATTACCGTCTACTGTGTAGTTCCTCCTCTGCTTACAGCCTGTGATGGTCTTCATGCCGTTCCATACCTCCCTCATGTTATCCTCCTGCAACTTTTGCCTCTCGCAAACAGAGTTCTTTCTGTACGTTCCTCAGCTCCTCCTGGTTCTTGTCTTTAAAGACCCTCTTTTTTATTGAGGAGGTCCTTGACATTGCTGGTTATCCAGGGCTTGTTGGTAAAGCAGAGCACAGTTTTAGTAGGAACAAAAAAGTCCATGTAAATGTTCGTGTATTCAGTTACACCATGTGTGATGGCCTCAATATCCTCACCATGTGGTTCCTGCAGCACATTCTAGTCAGTGGATGCAAAGCAGTCCCTGAGAGCCTTCTCTGCTTCTGCAGTCCCTTTCCTAAAGGTTCATGCAGTTGGTGGTTCTTACTGGACGCGAGGCTTGCAGTAAGGTTGAGGATAGACCAGGTTGTAGTCAGGTTGTAGACATTTCTAGTAAGCCAATGGTGTGGTGGTGTATGCGTTGTTAACGTTGGTATAGAAAAGGTCGATTGTCCTGTTTTTTCTAGCGGGACCATCTACATATTGAAAGCAGTAAGTGTAGAAATGTAATGAAAGTGTCCAGCTGATGTGTTAGAAGTTTCACAACGGTAGTATGACGTCAAGCGCTGTCCAAGTGTTATATATCTTGCTCTTTTCCAATCACTTAGCACCAGCTCTACATCCCCTATATTTATGCTTCAGGTTATCCAGGATGGGGTGCGTTATGCTGACACGACCCATTGTTTGAAGTGCTAGTAGGTCACCCCTCAAGGACACAATGTTTACGTCACTAGCTTGAATAAAAAGAAGCTCCATATCCATAGAATACAAAAATCACACTAAAACGTGTATAATTTTTCTTCATCGGGGTGACATCTGAATTATAGAAGAAAGAATAAAAAAGCTGATAGATCGGAACACAAGACCGACGGCTGTTTTTGGGCAGCGAGATCATCCCTGCATAGAGGAGTTTTTCTCTCTGGTGCAGTCAACTGGCTGGTCCTTAAATACCCCCAGCGTCCACAACCCTTCAAAAAGAGACATAGGTGACTGGTTGTAGAAGAAAACAAAAGATGAAATGAGGCTGGTAAGCATTAGACAGGGACTGGGGATTTTTTTTATCAACTGTCTCTTCTTCTCTCGGCAGGCCTTGTCGGTCTTTGGAAATCAGCGTTTCCCAGTCAAGCCTCTCCAAAGCAATGAAAGAGAAAAAAAGAAAACTTGTGTGTAGATGAAGAACTGCAAGAACCACTAAACGTAATAAGTAAACTAATGCTGAGATGCATTGTTAACTTGCAATTTAATTGCTGCACTAGATTTTTGTGCTTTAAAATTCAAATTTTAAATGTGCTTTAAAATTTTTAAAATATCCTTTTTTTATAAGACGTTTGACAAAATGTTGTAGAACTTATCTTTAAATCATACAAATCAATTATATAATATGATAACATTTGAAAATTAGACTTACATGTATTCTGATGAATCAATGTCATGGCACCCACTTCAGGGAACCACTGCTCTAAAGCAATAACCATTAGTAGATCTTATTACTTGCCTCTAAAGCAATGTAGATTGATGCTGCCTCTTTTTCCTTTTCTTCTCTTGTGTTTGTGAGGGTCTCCAGTTGCCTCTGGAGAATGCAATTAGCCAGCTGCAGCTGCTGTTCTTTGTATTGCAATTCTTGATGTTCCTGCTCTAAAAGAGCCTAAAACAGAAAAATATGATTAAGTACTTAGTAAAATACAAAGTCCAAATAGTGTGTGAATAACGCATTTTAATTGTCTAGTAATATGAATTGCATTAAACAAATGATCCTTTTCTTAATCTCAAGGTTGTAACAGTCATAACTAAAACTTTTTTTAAGTTTGCATTAAGTTGCAAGACTTCCAATGCTGCTGCAGAATGATTTGTCTATTGTGAGACTTTGAACATGTATTAATGCTTATTTTAGCCCCCAAAAAACTAGCATTGTGAGTGCAGTTATTTATTTATTAATTTATTTATGGTTTTAACGTTATGTTTTACACACTTCGGTTACATTTATGACAGAAACATTAGTTATTCGTTACACAACATTTATCAGTTCACAAGTTTAAAGTCAAACACAGGCGTGGACAATTTTTGTATCTCCAGTTCACCTCACTTGCATGTCTTTGAACTGTGAGAGGAAACAGGAGCTCCCGGAGAAAACCCACGCAGACACGAGGAGAACATACAAACTCCACACAGAAAGTACCCGGACCGCCCCACCTGGGGATCGAACCCAGGACCTTCTTGCTGTGAGGCGACAATGCCATACGGTCACATTTTAAAAGGAATATCCAATTCAAATTAGATTAACTTTTTTTAAGTTATTTTAAAACCATCTTGGATGAGCTGTAATTTTCTCAAATTGAATGAGGGATAAACAGAAGTATTTGTTCTGGGCCCCCAATATGTTACCAATGACCTAAAGAAGAGACTTGGGTCAATGGCTATACAGACAAATCCTTACCCCAGAAACCTCCGTGTTATTTTTTATTCTGAGTTGAATTTCTCAATGCATGTAACAAAGCTGGTACATGCTTGTTATTTTCAATTGAGAAACATCGCTAAAATCAGAAAAATGCTCTTCTTTCAGGACACAGAGAGAATTATTCAAGCTTTTGTATCATCACGCCTAGATTATTGTAACGCTCTTTTTACTTGTCTTAGTCAAGGGGAGATGGCATGGCTGCATTGTCCCTAGGACAAAGCGGAAATGGAAGGGAGGTTTTCCACGTATGCTCCTAAGTTGTGGAATACCCTGCCTTTGGAAATTAGACCCAGACTCCTTTTGCTGGGTCAAAGGAGATTTTTAAAAGAAGGCTTCAGACATATTTTTATACCTTAGCCTTTGAGAATGTACTCTAGATGACGTTTCCTGTTTTATTGTTTATTAGATGAAGCTGCACTGTTTGTATGGTTTATGTCTGTTTTTATTCCACCCATAGATGTAGCTGGGTTGTTTTTCAGGTTTTATATGTATTTTATGTGTTTTATTTTTGTTTTATTTCTTTTATTCATATCGTATCTTATTGATTGTGAAGCACTTTGTAGCTTGTCTTAAAAACATATTTAAACATAAGACATTTGAGCTTCATTTTAGATGGAGCTTATATAACTAAACAAGTAAAACTGAAAAAAATAATTTTAAACTCAAGTTGTAAAATGTAATAAACAAAAATGGAAATTTATTGTGAGCTGGTATTTCCCCCTTTGGCTAAAATAACCTCAATTAGACGTTTCCTATAACCATCTACCAGTCTCTGACATCAACTGGGAAAAAGTTTTTCCCACTTCTCCATGCAGAATTTCTTCAGCTGTGTGAGGTTTGAGGGGTTTCTTGCGTGCACAGCTCGTTTCAAATCACCCCACAGCCTCTCAACAGGATTAAGATCCGGGCTTTGACTTGGCCATTCCAGAACTCTCCATTCCTTTCTTTTGAGCCATTCATTGGTGGAATTACTGAAATGTTTTGGTTCGTCGTCATGCTGCATGGTCCACTTCCGCTTCAGTTTTTAGAGAGATGGTCTTACATTTTCTTCAAGCACTCGCTGATACAGTGAAGAATTCATCGTGGATTCTATAATGGAGAGCTTGCCAGGCCCTGCCCAACCATGACATTTCCACCTCCATGCTTTACAGTTGGTATGAGGTTCTTGTGCTCTAATGCTGTGTTTGGTTTGCGCCAAACATGTCTTCTGTTACTGTGCCCAAATAATTCAGCTTTGTATTCATCTGTCCAAAGCACACTGTTCCAGAAGTCCTGGTCTTTGTCTAGGTGTTCTCTGGCAAACTTTAGTCTTGCCCTGATGGGTTTTTTTTAACAGCAAGGGTTTCCTCCTTGCAGACCTCCCATGAAAATCAAACTTGTGCAGTCTCTTTCTGATGGTAGATGCATGTATCTTGCTATCAACTGTAGCAAGAGCTACCTGTAGATCCCGTGATGACATTGTAGGATTATTGGAGACTTCTTTACGCACCTTGTGGTCTGCTCTTGGGCTGAACCTGGCCATGTTGGCAGCTGTGAATCACTTGTAAATTATTTTCCGGACAGGGGAATGGCTAATTTCTAATTGTTTTAAGATCCTTTTAAATCCCGTCCCAGACTCAAATGCATCTACAACATTCTTTCTGAAGGCCTCAGAGAGCTCTTTAGGTCTCACCATGGTGATATCACTCACTTCAACAATCAAGAGCAAACCAACTAATGTCTAAGATTTAAATAAAACTCCAATGTCCTTTAACGATGGTCTAATCATTGTAGCTGATGTGATGCACCGGATTCTAATTTTAGACATGTTAAGTAGTAATAAATGTGGGGGTGTCCTAACTTTTTCCTCACTATAAATTTCCATTTTTGTTCATTACATTTTACAACTTGTGTTTAAAAGTATTTTTTGTTGTTTAGTTGTATAAGCTCCATCTCTCAGTACTGTTCAAATGAAGCTCAAATGCTCATATGTTTAAATATGTTCAAAAAGACACGGGGTTTTCATGGGGTGTCCTAACTTTTTCACATGACTGGAACAGTAGCAGGTTTCCAATAAGTGCTTCTTCAAACCTAAAAGCTACTTCTTTTTTAGTTTTAGATAGGAGATGTAAAATAGTAATTTACTCTTGCCTGTTGAGCACTGCCTTTAAATGTTTAATTCAGTTAAGCTTGTTGAACATGTTATTTAAAAAACAAACTGGTATTAAAATAGAGAGACTTCTCTAATCTTCTCAGTTGTAACAGGAGCCAATCTTCTAAGAAGGCTTTTTACAAGACTCAGGCAGTCAAGAAAGCCTCAAACAATGTTCCAGTTTATTCCAAAGCTGTTTAGTGGGGCTGTGATCCGGACTGTCTGCAGGCCATTGAATTTTTGTTTTTAAATCAAGCTTTCCTTTATGGCTTTATATACATTGGCGTTGTGCACAGAGCTGCTGGAACAGAAAAGGGGCTTCCCTAAACTGTTGCTGTTGAAAGTTATATTATTTGGAAGCATATTCTTTTATATATAATTGATTTATTACACCAGTTAGCATCTGTTATGGCTTAAACACATAAATTCAAAAAATTAAAGGGGTTTAAAAGTGTTTTAGAGTGTGCAAGCGACCCAAAAAGAGTTTGCGGAAAAAACGGATGTGCTTGCCGAAAACATGGTAGAGGAAGAAGTGTTCTTAACACTTAAGATCGAATACTTTGAGAATAGATCTCATCGCAATAATATTCAAATTAGTGTCCTTGACGGTGCTGAAAATGGACAACAAATCTGTTGCCACAGTTGTTGGCAGCAATAACTTTGAATCACTGAAACTTATATTAATATTAATGGAAATATTATGGTCATATTAATCCCTCAATTAAGCAACCATGGTAAAAACATAGTCAATGTACAATTCTGCCACATAGTGGGGTCTGTGATTCAAAGTTTATCAAAGTATTCAGGACCATGTAGTAATATCCACCTGTTGACTTTTAAGATTAATTTAGTATTTTGTTAAATAAGTAGTTTGTTGCAATCAGTCCAAGAAAAAAAATAAGGTGATGTCATTAATATTTACAAGTATATGTAAACTGCAAACTTCAAGTGTACTATTTAAAAGAATGTGAAAAAAAATTATTAGAAAAGAAACAATAATAAGCAAGTTTACCATAGATGATTCTAGATCCATCTTATGTACTTGCAGCTCTAAAATCTCTGAGGACATAGTTTCAGAGGCACATTCTGTTAGTTTGCGGAGCTCCTCTGTTTTGCTGCTTAAGGTGCAGGACTGCAACTCCAGCTTGTGTCTCAGTTGTTTGTTAAGAAGCTCAGCCTCTTCTAGATCACCCTTCATTTTCTCCATCTACAAAAAATGTGTTACTTGCAAGAAAGGAAAAAAAAGTGTCTGCACATCAATACTTCATCTTCTGCAATGTTAATGATCTATTCATGCATTTTCTCTTTTTCTTCCAATCTAGTCATATCCAATTACACAAATGTATCTTTCCTCCACTGCTGCAGACCCTTATGCTGACCGGGAAGGACTGTACCTAACACCCCTCCAACATGTGCAGTTACCAACAGCTTCTATTCAACAGCCAGAGACAGGTTCACAAAAACAACAGTATCCCATACAGAGAGTTACACACTGCTGTCTATCATTTATAATTTCTGTGCCTGCACTTCTGACCAGCCAGCAAAGGCCACAATTGCAGCAGTACTCAAGTGCCCTGACCCCATATGTTTAACATGCATTCTAGACACATGCAAAGGTGTGAATGTCCTTCCTGTTTATTTGTGAATTGATTAACAAAAATAAATATTGATGTAAACAGTGAATGTTAAATTTATTAAAATATCTTGCAAGGGAGAGCATAGTAGTTAGTAACTAGTATTGTCCAGTCTCAGTTTATTAAAATGTATTTATTTATTTAGATGTTCTATGCCGTGCTTACACAGTGGTTATATTAACAGCAGAAAAGGTAGGTAATCCTCATATTTCAGTTTATATTCCTTGTCAAGTGTTGTTCTTATATATTCTCATAGTCTTTGGTATTGCAATACTTTATCATTGCTGTAAGTATTTAGGACATTCAGATAGTATATGTTTAGTAGAAACGGGTATATGGCAGGTATCACAGGGTGGAGGAGAATACAGCAAAGTCTTACATCGTAATTTATACTGATGAGCTGTATTTGTATTTTACTCAAAAATCTGTTTACGGTCAGGTGGTGGGGTGACAGCGTTTCCATTGCTTGTAAGCAGTACCTTAAGTCAGTACATATCAGTGCCCAGAATGAGTGAATGATTTTTGGTATTTGGCAATGTCAAAGATGATGTTAGGCTTTACTAGTTTTCAAGGCAAGCGAGGGGCATTATCATGCACCTGGGAGAGGTTGCTGAGATCTAGGGTAAGTGCACTAAGGTGATGCTTGATATTTATCCCAAAAAGTTGTATGCTTTTTGGGTTGGCACAATACAGAGAAGGGTACAAAGGGTTAATTTATGCGCTATATGCTGGGTTCAGTGGGTTACTTCCAAGCTGGACAACTTATGGAGTGCAAGCTTTAAACGTCTGTATGTCAAAGAAGGTTCTTGGGCTTCCACATATAAACTCTGTACAGAGGAACTTCTGAAGGCCCCTAGGGCTATTTAAAATTAAACAGAGTAAGATGTTAGGTTATGCAAGTCTCATTTAATTCAGAGAGATGAAAAATCTAAAGTTTACCTCTGTTTTTAAGCCTTTGATTTCTGTTGCTTTATTCCTTTCCAGCATTGCTTGCTGCTGTTCCAAAAGACCTTTTTGTTGACTTTTAACAATATCAAATTCTGAACGAAGACTGTCCAGTATTCGACCCTTCAACTCAACTTCTCTGTGAAGGGAATATTTTTCTTGCTCAAGGCCCTGTTAATATTAAATGTATTTGTAAATAACCTTAAAAGTGACTCAAATTATGCCACATTATTTGAATACAATAATAAATACAGTAGACCCTTGACTTACGAACCATACAAACATTTTGGGTTACGAGCTTTTTTTTTTTTTTTCAACTTGACAAACCGAAATTCACACGCGAACAAAACATGTGACGTCACGAACAAGTTCACTCCTACCATCTCTCTCTCATATATATATATATATATATATGTAGTGAGCAAACATTCAGATGGTGGACAGTGTTTTTTTTTTATGTTTTGTAAAATTCAATATCAAAATGGCCCCAAAGAAGGTGCAGAGAAAGCATAGTGGTGAGAAAATTAAAAAATCTATTACTATTTGTTTTGTTGTGTAATTACTCCTGCCAGTAGATATCACTGTGTATCAGGCAGAGGGGACAGTGAGTGAGAGAGAAGAAGGAAGTGGGCTGAGTAAAGTATTCTTTTTTTCGTGCAATTACACCTACAAAATACACTATTGAAAACAGAAGGAAAAATTTTTTATGTACAGTACTTCTGTGTATTGTTGTTTATTATTGTTTATTACAGTAATGTTTATTCTATCATTTAGGATTTAAGGGAAAATATACTTGTATTTATAACAAAAGAGACCATTTAAAACATTACAAAGGTTAGGTAAGGGGGTGAGGTTTGGGAGGTCTGGAACCGATTAATTCTATTTACATTATTTCTTATTGGGAAAATGTGTTTAACTTACGAACATTTTGACTTAGGAACAGCCCTTCGGAACCATTTAAATTCGTAAGTCATGGGTCTACTGTGTTATAATATGATAAAATACCATAATACAACAGCAACTTAAGCTCTCCAAGACATTTCAGTTATGCATTAACTGTTACATATGCAAGTATTGCTAAAATGGTATAAACAAAAATACTTAACTTTATGAATAAGCAGATTACATGTACATTTAAAAAGGCGTTATTTTTGCACATCTGTAACACATCTTTAAACAAAATTACTTATGTCATATGGAAAAATTGAACACCAACTGGCCCCGAATGGAAAAATAATGGATCACTTAATAAACAGCAATAAACCAACAAATTTATTGGTTTAGTTAAACTACAAACAACTGATTACCACAAGCCCTGTTAAAATTAAATACTGTGGACTGATGAGTCAAAAATTCATTTTGCAAGGAGTAGGCCAAATTTCCTTTAGAAAAATATGGAAAAAATTACTCAAGACTCGAGGTTGCCGTTGTTGGGGGAGACTGCCAGCTGTTAAATTTAGTGGAGCAATAATTTTTTTATATAGGTAAGATACTGTAGGTGTAGCATTATCTTTTTTCTGTTTAAAATTAAATGATATTTTTTTGTTTCCCATGTTCATTCTCCTTTTTTCTCCAAACATTTAAAAAAGAAAATCATAAGTGTCATAATCAAATCATAATACTTAAGTATTAAAAGTGAAAATTGAATACATGAATGTTAAATCTTGTGAATATGTTCATTACCAAATGATACATTGAAAAAATTCTCAGTAAGATTATTAATATATCAGTGCCCCTGGGGCCTGAATGACTATTTCATAAATGATTTGGCAGGCTCTGGTTGGCATCAAAAAGAACCAATGCTTAATAATATAGACTTTCCAATGCTGTTTTAACGCCATGTTTAACATGTGTGGTATTTATGGCATGATCTGTGTTATGTTTAGTGTTTATTATTTATTGTCTTTATTTTGAGAGTCCATTCTATGTTTTCATTTTAATAGCTGCAAAAGTTGTTTAGAACTCTACTTTGGTGTATTTGGGGCATTCTTTCAAAATATGCTTTAGTGATTAATGACATCTTTCACAGGTTGAAATCATGTATTGGTGAGTTATTATGGTGTACTTTTTGTCTGCATTGTCAATGATTATAATCTTTCTGATTTTCAGGGGGTTATGCTGTTGTGAGGGTTCTGTGCTATTACATTCAGCTTTAGTTAATCTATGTATGGTTTAGATTCTGGGGTGGCATGGTGGTTCGGTGGGTAGCACTGTCGCCTCACAGCAAGAAGGTCTGGGACCTTTCTGTGTGGAGTTTGCATGTTCTCCCCATGTCTGTTTCCTCCTGGAGCTCCGGTTTCCTCCCACAGTCCAAAGACATGTGAGTGAGGTAAATTGGAGATACAAAGTTGTCCATGACTGTGTTTGACATCAAACTTGTGAACTGATGAATCTTGTGTAACGAATAACTGTGGTTTGTCATGAATGTAACCAAAATGTGTAAAACATGATGTTAAAATCCTAATAAATAAAGTTCAGAATCCAAGTGGTTGGATTATGTTTTTGTCTATTGTTTCTGGTTGAAGGCTGTGATTGGTGTATTATTTTGTATACTGATTTCTAGGATTGTCCATGGTTCTGGGGCTAATTTTAGTCTTCCAAGATCTAGTAATGGTTCTTGCACTTCCGTGTAGAAGCTTGGGATGGAGGATGTAATGTGAGTTTTGGTCTAATGTCAAACCTAGGTATCTTAGTAGTTTCTGTTGTTTTGATGAGCTCACCACCTACGAGTTCAGTGTCTGGATGTAGAAATCTTTTTGGCAAGTGGATGCATGCTTTGTTTTTTGATATTCTGCAGCCATTCATGTGCGACCATTTGTGAATTTTATTGATGCAGGTTTTAAGTCTCAGCTTCAGTCTTAGTTCCTGTATCCTATACATAGATTGTTTATGTATAGACTATTAAAGATAGTGGGTGGTGTGTCTTTTATTATATGTCTTTTATTGTATTATAGTATATGTCTTTTATATAGGATACATTCTAGTGGTACTTTTGCTGCCGGAATATGGTCTGTAGAGCATGTGTTGTTTATTTAGTCTGTTATTTATTAAAGTTGGGAGGCAGCCTCTAAGTCCCATTTAATATAGTCTGGTTAGGTTGTCCAAGGTGCTCCTAATTCTTTGGAAAATACTTTGTGTTTCTTTGAGTACATTGTAAGTTTCCATATACCAAACTAGGCAGTTATTACGCAGATTGGCAGGTCTTTATACACTGATCAGCCATAACATTAAAACCACCACCTTGTTACTACACTCACTGTCCATTTTATCAGCTCCACTTACCATATAGAGCACTTTGTAGTTCTACAATTACTGACTGTTGTCCATCTGTTTCTCTACATACTTTTTTAGCCTGCTTTCACCCTGTTCTTCAATGGTCAGGACCACCACAGAGCAGGTATTATATGGGTGGTGGATGATTCTCAGCACTGCAGTGACAATGACATGGTGGTGGTGTGTTGTGCTGGTATGAGTGGATCAGGATTTAAAATACTGTGTCCACTCACTGTCCACTCTATTAGACAGACACTCCTACCTAGTTGGTCCACCTTGTAGACGTAAAGTCAGAGACGATCGGTCATCTATAGCTGCTGAAACAAGGAGGTGGTTTTAATGTTATGGCTGATCAGTGTATTTTCCAAGTTCTGATGATCTTTACCCAGTTTGGGAATTGGTATTATTGTAGCTTTCTTCCACTCCACTTGGATGTTTCCCGTTTTCCATATGTGGCTGTATATTCCTATAAGTAGCTTTTGTGTTATTGGGGTGATGTTTTCAACATTTGGTAATGTATATTTTCAGGGCCGGCTGTGCGAATTCGAATTGTGTTTGTTTTGAAATTTATTGATGTAGTTCCACCACTGTGAAAGCTTGGTTGTATACCTATTTGTTATTAGATCCGATCTGTTCCTTTTAGGTTTTTATGATATTGAATCCATGGATGTTTTTACTTTAGATTTTTCAAATAGGGTTCCATACTTTATCTGTTGGTGTGTTTGTGGTAATGTTATTTGTGAACAATTTGCAGATTGATGAGTTTGTTTGTTAAATTTCCAAGGGTTTCTTTTCTTTTTTTGTTTCCAGCGATGTCTTTGTTAAGGTGACCTCCACTATATCTTTTCGGGTTTCTGTGAACCATTTGATAGGATCTCTATTTCATGCAGGAGTGACTTTTTCATCTCTATATCTTTGCTTCTGTTCTTCGCATATTGTGGTCCAATGTGTTTGGCTGTTGGTGGTTGTCGACTAGTTTTTTCTGTGTATAAATTTTTTATATTGACTATATTAGTGTTTACTGTTTGTGGTTTGTCTCTGTTGAGCCATGTGGTTGATTGAGGTCAATTTGGCAGTTTGTGTGTTTATATCTGCTATATCTGTGAAGGATTTTGTAAATTTGAAGCCTGGGAAGCCTTTTTCTGAGGCAGTCTGCAGGCCTCCAGAATTTTGGCATCTTGATTTTTTTGGTGCATGGCAATTTATGTTCCTCTTTCCCGCCTTTTTGTATTGCAAAAATTGTGACAGTTTAGTTAGTATCATGTCACATAGCACATATCTAGGCCAATTACCTAAAGGTCCATGAGGGTTCAAACTAGTTGTTACTTCCACTTTGCATTTTGGGTTTAGTACTAATATTGCATGGTTTTCTCTTTATTATCCTTACTCCCCACCCATGTCGAAGCCCAATTAAGGGTTGTGCAGAACCGTGGACTTCTAGTGGTTGCATACGAGACCTATAATGATAAAATACTCAAATTTACCAGATGTTCTCGACATTCAATTGACCCTAAGCTAGCACCTCATAGAATCTCATGGAAGCTTACGGCAAAAAACAGCACCTTAATCAATCACATCTTACAAGTAGCCTGATGGGACAGAGAGTATATTGTACCCTGGGTCCTCACAGGGGCAATTAGCTATATAAGTCTAACCTTATCAAAGACACAGTATAACAGAAGTTTCTTATCTGTGTAACTGTAAATATAGAGTTATAACAGTCGATGATATGAATGAATACCTAGCAGTGGGATGTAAATAGATTGTCTGTTTATTAGGATTTTAATGCCATGTTTTACACTTTGGTTACATTCATGACAGGAACGGTAGTTACTCATTACACAAGGTTCTTCAGTTCACAAGGTTATATCAAACACAGTCATAGACAATTTGGTATCTCCAGTTTATCTCACTTGCATGTCTTTGGACTGTGGGAGGAAACCAGAGCACCCAGAGGAAACCCTTACAGGACCTTCTTGTTGTGAGACGACAGTGCTACCCACTTAGCCTGACGTAAATAGAAATCTAATGAAAAATATCCATGGCTCTAATATGGTGTTATAATGTATGGTGTTTTACTTATTATCTTGTCAAAATTGTACCTCAATTATAGCTGTCATCTCAATTCGTTGCTCCTCCAACTTATTCTGCAGATCCACTTTGTCATTCAAAAGTTGAAGTCCATATTGAGCTGCTTTCTGAAGTGCTTCCTCTGCTTCTTCCAATTTTTGTTGCAAACACTGAATCCCACTTTCAAGTGACATCTTTTGCATGGAGTTCCTTAAACATAATTAACACATATTTTAAATGTAATTATCATAACAAATAAGCAGTTTTATCAAAAAGAAAATTACATATCTACATTGAGAAAATGTAATTAAAAACCTACGCCATTAAAGTGATCATAGAAACCAAACATTGAGAAACATTGAGTTGTTCTGGTTATATTAGCACATACTGTACATGCAACGGTGCTTACTAATTAATAAGATTTCAATTAAATTCAAGCCAAGTCTGAGCATGAACTAGGCATCAACATTCGGACCATTCCCATATCATCGGATTTCAGTAGCCTTAGTAACGCTTTTTCATTGTGGCAATGTCTTGGTGAAAGCACTCGTCATGTTTATCACTAACATAAGATACAGGCAAATGTGTTCAAGAAGCAAAATCTTTGATGACCAGTGTAATCAATCAACCATTTAGTGTGGCTGTATATTTGGGATTGCTGTCTTGTTGAACAGATTTAGTTCCTTAAATAAAAATCCCAGTCAATTGCAATGTGTTTTATATGTATTTTATATTTAACTGAAAGCATGACAAATATGAGATTTTTAATGTTTTACTTAATCAACTCTACTGATTTTCATAAATATACCATAATGTTAATTCTAAATTAAATGCAACAGGTGACAAAAATACATACAAAAGCAATGTAAGATGGAAATGAATTAGGTATGAAAACTAATGAAGGCATCAGACGTTTACAAGAAAGAATGTGCAAGATACACAATTTTGCTAAAGTCAAATAAAAAATCTAAAAAAAAAAAAAAAAAGTATCATTGCTTTACTCAGTTTGGGCGGCACGGTGGCTTAGTGGGTAGCACTGTCGCCTTACAGCAAGAAGGTCCTGGGTTCGATCCCAGGTGAAGCGGTCTGGGTCCTTTCTGTGCGGAGTTTGCATGTTCTCCCCGTGTCCGTGTGAGTTTCCTCCGGGTGCTCCGGTTTCCTCCCACAGTCCAAAAACATGATGTCACCAGGCTAATTGGAAACACTGAATTGTCCTATACACACCTAGCTACTAGATGCACAAACCAGTGCATTGAAGTGCCGGTCCCAAGCCCGGATAAAATAGAGAGGGTTGTGTCAGGAAGGGTATCCGGCGTAAAAATTGTGCCAAATCAATGCGAATAATGATCCGCCGAGAGCCGACCCCGCAACCGAAAGGGACAAAGGCCGAGGAAGAAGGAGAAGATTGCGTTACTCAGTTTAAATCGGAGATGCACTGACACAAACTCTCCAACTTGTCCTGATATGATGGTGGGTTAGTACCAATGGCTTGAGTTACTTACACATCTGTGAAGGCGTAATTAACGGTGAGAACTATATGCATTGTGGAGCAACATTCAAATCTAAACAATGTCTTTTTTATAAATAAAAAAAAAAAGAAATGACACATTACGCACATTAGAATTTGGCCTTTACTACTTTCATGGCAGGATGTGTCTGTTGGTAGTCAGATTTAAGACCATAGTGTGTTTTAAGACCCTGGACTGCTAAAAAGCTGAAGTGTTAAACAAGAACAAGGGAAGAGATCCAACAATTGGTGTCCTCAGTTTCCAGATAATTGAAAAAGGGTGTTAAAATGTAAGATGCGCAACAAATTGACACGTACTCTAACTTTTTTTTTTAATTAGATGCAGCCATCAAATTTACACACTTTATTGAAATTAACTTGTTACAGCAGTACATGAGAAGAATGGGAAAGGCCAGAAGAAAGACAACTAGGAAAAACCTTAAAAATGTAATACATAAGTACAGACTTAAGAGCTTCCAGTTACATGACAAATTGCATAACATGCAGTTTTTTTTAACTAAAAAGTTTCCATTTAAAAAAAAGTAATGTACTTATGTATTATATATTATATATGAATGCAATATACATGTAATACATTACATATTGTGTATACTTATATGTTATTGCATCTTGTATTGTACTTATATTGGTGGTGGGGTGATGAAATAAAAAAACTGTGTCATGAGTTATTGTTATAGAATCTGATGGATGGTCATTTGTTATCGGGCCTGGTTGTTACTGTAATCTCTGATAGCTTCTGGAATGAAGGAACTGAACTTCCTACATGGGGGGGAAGGGGAGTCTGGTGCTGAAGGAGCTGACAAACATTGTCCTTTCTCCCACCTCCTCCATGGATTCAAGAGAACAGTCCAGAAAAGAGTTCACTTTCCTGAACAGTTTGTTGTTAAAACCCATTTTCATATTAGACCAAGATAATAATACAGCAAAATAACCCTTATTATTAAACCAAAATAACCCAAGTGAGCTCAAACTGCTTATTTAAACGATCATTTAAAGCAGGGGTCTTCAACGCGCGAGTACTTGCCCGAGGGGCCGCGAGCGGCTGTCCGGGGGGGGCGTGGCACTACGAGATTATTATTATTATGAACCGGTGGCACACGAGACCGGCGGAGGACGCGGTAGGCGTGTGCGTGTGCGTGTGCTCGTGCTCTTATGGTTGACTCATTTGCCTATAGAAATTAATCACAGAACTTTGAAATATTCATTTTTGATGTCTTAAAAATCGAGCCTTAAACAATAAAAGTAACAAAAAGCATTCTGGAAAATACAGGAAAATATATTTAAATGTGAAAAAAAGATTAATCAACGTAAAATCGCCGTGTTTAATACGTTTTTGTTTCGATTCCGTACCGTACTTTTTACACGCAAGTGTGACTTTTTGGTCTTGATCTCAATGGCCAGGCTGACTTTGCTTAATTCCAATACCCAGTCAGCACAAGTTTGACTAGTCACTTTAAAATATCCACAAGCAAAGCTTTTAACATAAAACCCAATATACACCGCTTAACTAGCTGCCTTAACAAAAACGTTTTAAAAATAAAACCAACTATCCTCCGCTTATCTAGCTGCCTAAAACAAAGAGCGACAATAAACCTAAACAAAACAGGAACATGACTCGATTAAATTTTCAACAAGGTTGCTGTCTTTACTGTTTTGCTAGTTTCACCAATATTATACAAATTGGCGCGACTTTCAGTAGTATAGAACAGATATAGTGTTAAGGGTGCTTAGTTATTTCACTGAAGACATTAGCTAACTGTATGGAAAAACACAAGAGTTTATGTATTATTATATTACGATTATACAATAATAAAAAAAACAGCTACCTCGCTCAGTCGGGAATCAGTCGATTAAGGCCAAACGAATTTGAATTCTTTTTTCTTCTTTCTTTAGTTAACGTTGCACATCAACCAAAATGCATTATATTCCGCCACCTATTGTTCAGGAGAAATGTTTAATTTTGTTATTTATATTTTGTTGTTATAAATAATTTTGTAAATTATTTTACAAATCAGTAGTATTATTGTTACTCCAATAATTATTATGTTATTGGACTTTTTGTATTTTATAAAACGCAATGATTAATGATGATGTATTCTGAAAAATGCAGTACTTTTTAAGTCCTTCACAAATGTAAAAAAAAAATTGTGTACTGCTGGAGAAAATAAGTGTCCAAGTCATAAAAACAAAAACTAAATGATGACTTGGAAAAAGAGCAACAAATTATAACCCCAAATCAGAAAAAGTTGGGCATGGCATGGAAAAAGCAAATAATAATATACATTTACTTTGAATTTTATTTGATTGCAGACAGGATGAACCTGAGATATTTCATGTTTTATCTGCTCAACTTTATTTCATTTATTAATAAACCTTCATTCCTGCATTTCAGGTCTGCAACACATTCCAAAAAAAGTTGGGACAGTAAAGCATTTACCACTTTGTAATGTTGCCATTCCTTTTCACCACACTTAAAAGACTTTATGGCACCGAGAAGACCAAGTGATTTAGTGTTTCAGCTTTTATTTTGTCTTGTCTTAAGATGTCTCGTCTTAAGATGTGCAACAGTATGCAATTGTTGTCACAATTTTCCTTTCAAAATTCACTATTGGGGACAGGTTAGGACTGCAAGTAGGCCAGTCCAGTACACATACTCTCTTCCTCCGCAGCCATGACTTTGTACTGTGTGCAGCATGTGGTTTTGCATTGTCTTGTTGAAAAATGCATGGATGTCCCTGAAAAGGATGACATCTTGAAGGCAGCATATTATGTTGCTTTAAGATCTCAATGTACTTTTCTGCATTAATGCTGCCATCACAGAAGTGTAAATGGCCTTTGCCAAGGACACTGACATGACCCCATACCATGACAGACCCTGACTTTTGGACTTGCTGATAACAGTCTGGATGGTCCTTTTCGTCTTTGGTCTTGAGCACACAGCGTCAATTTATTTCCAAAAAAGACCTGGAATGCTGATTCATCTGACCACAATACACATTTCCACTGTCATGGTCCAACCTAGATGCCTCTGAGCCCAGAGAAGTCGACGCCGCTTCTGGACGCTGCTTTTTTGCACAGTAAAGTTTTAAGTGGCATTTGTGCATGTAACTCTGTATTGTAGTGCTGGACGTGATTATATCAGCTATTGTTGAGTGGCGGTTCTTGATGCAGTGCCGTCTGAGGGACGCAAGCTTTAGTTTGCGCCCTTGGCTTTTATGCACTGCAATTCCTCCTGATTCCTTGAATGGTTTAATGATATTATGCACTGTAGGGGGAGAAAAATCCCTTCTAATCTTTCTTTAAGGTTCACTGTTTGTAAACATTTCAATCATTTTCTCACACATTTTTTCACAAACTGGAGATTCTCTGATCATCTTTGCTCCTCAAAGACTCTGACTCCTCAAAGCCTTTCTGAATGCTGCTTTTGTACCAAACTATGATTATAATCACTTGTTGACATCACCTGTTTAAAATCGCATAATTATTTAGTTTTTTCACCTCATTACTAGCCCTAAATTGCCCCTGTCCCAACTTATTTTGGAGAGTGTTGCAGGCCTGAAATGCAGAAACAAAGGTTTATTAATAAAAAAAAAATTAAGTTGATCAGATAAAACATGAAATATCTTGGGTTCATCCTGTCTGCAATCAAATAAAAGTCAAAGTAAATGTAAGGAACACTGCATTTTTATTTTATTTGCATTTTCCATACTGTCCCAACTTTTTCTGATTTGGGGTTGTAGAAACAATGGTATCTATAAAGACACACCTGAGTTCCAGATGTCAGCTCTGGTGGGCACCCACAACTGTTGTTTTCATTTGATTTAATTAAATTAATCATTAAGCATAAATGTATACAAATATTATGTATAAATATTAAACATTTTTTAAAGAAATGTTGTCCCATGCAGAGTGACCAGTTCCTGCAAAAAAGTTCTAAAGTTCCTTTCTGATAGGTTTTTCATTAGCCTATATTTTTCACTTATTTTTACAAGGTCACATTAAAGATTGAAAAGGTGTGATTCTTAGGTTTACACAAAGAAAGACAATGCACTTTGAAATATGTAAACATTGTACACCGACCAGGCATAACATTATGACCACTGACAGGTGAGGTGAATAACACTGATTATCTCTTCATCAAGGCACCTGTTAGTGAGTGGGATATATTAGGCAGTAAGTGAACATTTTATTCTCAAAGTTGATGTAGTTTTATTCTAGTAAACATTTTAATGTCAAACATGCCAGTGAGACAACAGCACTCCCGCGTTCCTTATCTTATTTTAATTAGAAATGCCCTTCTGCCTCAGAACAGAAGTCCTTCCAAAGTGGACAGTGATAGAGATGAGCAGAGTGAACAGTGGTTGATTGCACATTCCATGCACTGCCTATCCGACAACAGACTCTCACTTGTTCTCTTACGTGACTTTAAATAAAAGAAATAAACATGCTGACGACATGCGCACAGTTAACATCTAAATAAACTAGGCTACCATTTAATTTTAGCAACTGTTAGTATACACAATCATCATAAATACCCAAGGCTACTCTGTCCAGTGACCTCTTAAGATTTAAAGTAACTAAATTAACAGGTTTCTTTAACATATACAGTATTATGGCTAATGCAATTTTAGTAACTACATGTAACACATAACTGTATGTGACAAAAAAGACAAGTACCAACACAATTACTTTAAACTTCAGACAGATGTTTGATCTTGCTTAGCATGTCAGAGATCAGGCAAAAGCAATATTCTGCCACAAATCTAACTGAAAGCGTAGTACAGCATACAGAACCAGCTAGAATACAGCATTGTGAATATATTAGTATTTGACCAATAACAACACATTTAAGAGAGGGCAAACTCAATTGGAATTATGCCCTTCCCATTTGGAGTTTTTTTTAATCCTGCAAATGGATACATATTTTGAAGAATAGCCAGTGACATGCATTTACATGCACACTTACAGGGGTTGGACAAAATAACTGAAACACCTGGTTTTAGACCACAATAATTTATTAGTATGGTGTAGGGCCTCCTTTTGCGGCCAATACAGCGTCAATTCGTCTTGGAAATGACATATACAAGTCCTGCACAGTGGTCAGAGGGATTTTAAGCCATTCTTCTTGCAGGATAGTGGCCAGGTCACTACGTGATGCTGGTGGAGGAAAACGTTTCCTGACTCGCTTCTCCAAAACACCCCAAAGTGGCTCAATAATATTTAGATCTGGTGACTGTGCAGGCCATGGGAGATGTTCAACTTCACTTTCATGTTCATCAAACCAATCTTTCACTAGTCTTGCTGTGTGTATTGGTGCATTGTCATCCTGATACACGGTACTGCCATTGGATGCACATGGTCCTCCAGAATGGTTCGGTAGTCCTTGGCAGTGACGCGCCCATCTAGCACAAGTATTGGGCCAAGGGAATGCCATGATATGGCAGCCCAAACCATCACTGATCCACCCCCATGCTTCACTCTGGGCATGCAACAGTCTGGGTGGTACGCTTCTTTGGGGCTTCTCCACACCGTAACTCTCCCGGATGTGGGGAAAACAGTAAAGGTGGACTCATCAGAGAACAATACATGTTTCACATTGTCCACAGCCCAAGATTTGCGCTCCTTGCACCATTGAAACCGACGTTTGGCATTGGCACGAGTGACCAAAGGTTTGGCTATAGCAGCCCGGCCGTGTATATTGACCCTGTGGAGCTCCCGACGGACAGTTCTGGTGGAAACAGGAGAGTTGAGGTGCACATTTAATTCTGCCGTGATTTGGGCAGCCGTGGTTTTATGTTTTTTGGATACAATCCGGGTTAGCACCCGAACATCCCTTTCAGACAGCTTCCTCTTGCGTCCACAGTTAATCCTGTTGGATGTGGTTTGTCCTTCTTGGTGGTATGCTGACATTACCCTGGATACCGTGGCTCTTGATACATCACAAAGACTTGCTGTCTTGGTCACAGATGCGCCAGCAAGACGTGCACCAACAATTTGTCCTCTTTTGAACTCTGGTATGTCACCCATAATGTTGTGTGCATTGCAATATTTTGAGCAAAACTGTGCTCTTACCCTGCTAATTGAACCTTCACACTCTGCTCTTACTGGTGCAATGTGCAATTAATGAAGATTGGCCACCAGACTGGTCCAATTTAGCCATGAAACCTCCCACACTAAAATGACAGGTGTTTCAGTTATTTTGTCCAACCCCTGTACATACACACTTATAAATAGTGAGGTGTTTATAAGCATGCTTCTCTGTTTAGTAATAAGTGTGATTGCAGTACACTGTTAGCCCGGACTTTATATCTAATCAAACATTTTTAGTACAACATACATAAAATATTTAAGTTTTTTTTGCCCTACTATAAAATGCAGAGTACATTGTACTCATTTGAGTTTACATTTAAATGTGCTAAAAGATTTAAGTTTACTAAACAAAAAAAAAAAGACTTTTCTATCAGATTAACTTAAAGAAGTTAAGTTAAGGTAATTCAACAGAAAAACGCCAACCATTTACGTGTAAGTCCGCCTTTTTTCAGCTTGCTGTTGGTGAATCAGGCAAAAATGATTTTCTTGTGTTCGGGTAGCCATTTGTTTTAACTTTTATATCCTATTGTTGCAAATTACTTTTTACTTTTCATTTAAGGCTTTTTGCAAAAGTAAACTTGTCTTTTGTGAAGTGGAACCTTTGTTAAACTAAATGGACGAACATTTTATTTCTCATTATGCTATTTTTGAGTAGCATGTACACCAGTCTGATGGGACTTTTTCATCTTCCGTCTAATTTTGGTAAGTGTTGTACTTTACTTAACAATTTTGTTTCAAATAAATGATCTTAATGTTGACACTAAATAAATAATCAAACAGCGCTGCTTTATTTCCCCATGTTTAGGCTACATGCTAGCATGCTAGCCTTCATACGAAGCAAAGAGTGTGCTGGCTTGCTTAATTTTATTCCTTAAATGAATGGTATTAATGTTGATATTAATACTTCTGTTTCTTGTTTTTTGTATTTTTTGTTTTAGAGAGCTGCAGCCAAACGTTAAGAAATCAGCTTGCTGTGTGAAACTGAGTACAGGTTCATGGTTACTGTGAAGAGCTGATTGTGTTTCATCAGAACTTTATATACAGCTTGTACAGTTTTTAAGATGTTTTATTGACATGTTGTATTTTAAGTAAATACTTCTGAAGTGAAATAAAGAAAAAGAATGTTATTATTCTGTCTGTTTTTCTATAAACATTTCTAATTGATATGTAAAACGTAATTAACATGAAAACTAAGAAGAAATCAATATTTTTGTCCATTGAGCTCAAGATAATAAGTAGAATTATTGGGGAAACCAGTTGGTATAACAAAAAAAATAAAGTTTAATCAACTTGCCTTTTAGATGTAATAACTTAATGATTTAAGTTATGCTAACTCAAGTTTTCATTATAAATTACTTAACTTTTTTAAGGCAAGCGGTTTCCCCAAATTTTTTAAGTAGGTTGAACTCATCCGGGCTTACAGTGTAGGACATGAGACTTGATCAACAGGTAGTAGTCAATTTCCCTACTCAGGGGTTCGAGCTCAGCTTGATAGGTCTAATACTCTGTATAATATACAGACAAAATAATTTTTTTCCCTTGATTCATTGTCTCATGCCCTACAAAAAGTCTCTGTCCATTTAGATTTTGAGCAAATTTGCATAATCCGCGAAATCATAAAAATTTTTGAGCAGGGACAAGTCTCTGAATTTTCACCCCACATACAAAAAAGTGGTATGAAAGCCTGCTTAAGAATTGGCATCAGCAGCTATTGTCCAGACTACAGAAACCTGACTGAGCAAATCATTAGAATAAGGTTCTGAATATCAATATAGGCAACTAAAGCGCATTTAAAAAAGCTCAAAGCTTTTTTGAAATATGATGAGGCCAACCTTAAAAAATAGATGATCTGTCGACTGAAATAATAGATATCAAGCCACAAATATGTGGGCACCCCTGGCATAGGAGGTTCTCAGGCTATGGCAATAATATGGTGAAACTGCATTGCTAGGTGGTGCAGGAACATGCAGGATAATTTTATGCAATAATGTTAAGTAATAATGTTTTTGATCCCCACAGAGGAGCAGTCAGCCTCCCCCGCCCAGGATACAACAGGAACTGGTTTGCGTTTAGTTACTAAAAATAATTTGGGTATGTGGAAGTCCACTTCAGCTTGTTTGCATTATCTTTCTTGTTATATTGTATGTTTTTGTTTTGGTCTTGCTATTACCTTGTATTTTTCTTCAAAGTTAAAAAGCAGAGATTGGATATACAGATTAAAAAAAGAGGAAACTAAAGATATTAGAGGCAGAGCATTGACAATCAAAAAATCTGAAAGTATTAGACCTATTAAAAGAAACCAGACACAAATTGGATGATCTTTTAACCTACAAAACAGAGGAAGCATTGCGATTTATAAAAAGGAAGTATTATGAAATGGGTAACAAAGCAAGTCCCCTGTTGGCTTTTCAGCTGTGCAAAGCCAAATCTAATAGAATAGTGCACAAGATAAAATGTCCAGATACTAATCAGATGTTGACTCAACCAAAAGATATTGCAGAAACCTTTCTTACATATTATAGAATGTTGTACAAGGAGGAAGAAATGCCTTATAATAAAGAAAAGATCATATTCTTACTTAACTCAGTTAACCTGACTAGATTACCAGTAGACCAGGCCAATATGATGACACTACCCATTACAGAAGAAGAAATCAAAGACACTATTGTCAGACTCAAAAAAGTCCCTAGGGGTAGATGGCTTCCTGGGAGAATACTTTAATTTTTTTGTAAACGAGTATATAACTATGCCCTTACAGAAGGAAGCCCACCTGGGTCATGGTTAGATGCAATAATAAGTATTATTCCAAAGAAAACAAAGATCCAAATCGGTGTATGTCTAATCGCCCAATTAGCCGACTCTGTGTAGATCTTAAAATCTTGATCTCCATTATAGCAAATAGAATACAAAAACATATCGGTAAACTTAAAAGGTGTAACACTGAAAACCTCTGTGTGCTCTGGTGCTCCTGATGTGCCACGCCCCCTTCTCCATGAGCACACTCTGTCTTCTGCCACGCCCTAGCTCATGATTGGTTCCCCTGAACTGATTAGCTCCAGGTGACTCTGTCATGTTTTCATGCTCCATGTTCCTTGTTGGTATGTTGTGTTTCTGTTCATGTTTAGTTGACCTATTTAGTAATGTTTGCTATGTTTGCTTTGTTCACTTCGTTTGCCTAGATTTGTCTTGTCTTAGTTAGCTGTGTTTAGTCTAGTTTCGCTGTGTTTGTTCTTTACTGTCTTTTGTTTAATAAATATCCTTGTTTAGTTCATCTCTGCGTGTGTGTCTGCCCCTTTGTCTCATCCCTTAGCCCCGCGTTACAAAAGGATACCCCGTCAATGCTCCTCAGCCTAGGTGCGGAAAAAGCCTTTGACAGGGTCGACTAAATAAGACCCTTAGTTATATGGGCTTTAATTATACATTTGTTAAGTGTATTAACATGTTTTATAAAAACCCTAGATCTAGAGTAAGATTGCTCAGAGTTTTTCTCTCTGGGAAAGTATTGAACCACTGGCTGAATTGATAAGAAATAATCCCCTCGTACAGATAATGTTCGCAGATGATGTATTATTATTCTTAGAAAGCCCTGTTACTTCTATACCCGCCCTCCTACATAGCCTTAGTGAATATAGCTCAGTGTCAGGATATAATATTAATACAAACAAATCAGAAGCCATGATGATAGTCGAATAATGACCCTCTCAATTAGATGACCTGGTATCTTTTAGAAGACCAAAAAAATGGTTTTAGATATCTGGGTGGTGTTCTTACATCTAAAACAACACAATTATTTTCTTCAAATTATGACAAATTCATTAATGAAATAAAAAAAGATCTAACTAGATGGGATACATTACCCCTATAATTTCTTGGCAGGATAGTCAGTGAAAATTAACATCTTGCCAAGATTGCTCTTTTTATTGCAGTCCCTACCTATTTCAGTACCACAAGCTACAACCCCAAATCAGAAAAAGTTGGGACAGCATGAAAAAAAAAATTTTTTCTTACATTTACTTTGACTGTTATTTGATTGCAGACAGGATCAACATGAGATATTTCATGTTTTATCTGCTCAACTTTATTTCATTTATTAATAAACCTTCATTCCTGCATTTCAGGTCTGCAACACATTCCAAAAAAAAGTTGGGACAGTAAAGCATTTACCACTTTGTACTGTTGCCATTCCTTTTCACCACACTTAAAAAGACGTTTTGGCACAGAGGATACCAAGCGATTTAGTGTTTCAGCTTTTATTTTGTCCCATTGTTCCTGCAAACATGTCTTAAGATGTGCAACAGTGGTCGTCGGTGTCACATTTTTCCTTTTTAAATTCTCCATTGGGGACAGGTCAGGACTGCAGGCAGGCCAGTCCAGTACCCGTACCCTCTCTTCTGCAGCCATGCCTTTGTAATGTGTGCAACATGTGGTTTTGCATTGTCTTGTTGAAAAATGCATGGACGTCCCTGGAAAAGATGACGTCTTGAAGGCAGCATATGTTGCTCTAAGATCTCAATGTACTTTTCTGCATTAATGCTAGCATCACAGAAATGTTAATGACATTTGCCAAGGGCACTGACACGACCCCATACCTTGACAGACCCTGGCTTTTGTACTTGTTGCTGATCACAGTCTGGATGGTCCTTTTCGTCTTTGGTCCGACGCACACAACGTCCATTTTTTCCAAAAAAGACCTGGAATGCTGATTCATCTGACCACAATACTTGTTTCCACTGTGTGATGGTCCATCCTAGATGCCTCTGAACTCCGAGAAGTCGACGCCGCTTCTGGACATGGTTAACATAAGGCTTTTTTTTTGCACAGTAAAGTCTTAAGTGCCATTTGTGCATGTAACTCTGTATTATAGTGCTTAACAAAGGTTTGCCAAGTAATCCCTCACCCTTTTTTGGAATGTGTTGCAGGCCTGAAATGCAGGAATTAAAGTTTATTAATAAATGAAATGAAGTTGAGCAGATAAAACATGAAATATCTCAGGTTCATCCAGTCTGCAATCAAAAAAAGTCAAAGTAAATAAATGTAAGGGACACTTTTATTTCATTTGTATTTTCCATACTGTCCCAACTTTTTCTGATTTGAGCTTGTACTTTCAAGTTGGGAAATAGATGTCAAAATGTATTTGGCAAAACAGGAGACCAAGAATCCGACTAAAAACACTGACGGCATCAAAAGATAAAGGAGGGCTGAGTTCACCTAACCTAAAACTCTATTACTGGGCAGCCAGGCTCCAAGCAGTAGTGCTATGGATGGTCAATGATCTAGAAAATAGATGGATCTCTATGGAACAGAACCATCTATACTAGGAGTACCACTATCCACCCCTCCATACCTTAAATAACAATCTTGGAAAAAATTAAAAATAGATAATGTATGGATCAAACACACACTGAAAGAGTGGGCTTCAGTCCAAAAGCAGTTAAAGGGAGCTGCAGTTTTGTCATGAGCTATGCCCATTGTAGGAAACATTGAGTTTCTTCCTTCCATGTGGGACAGTGCATATAAAAGATGGACTAAGAATTTGCTAAAAACAATCAAACTGTTATATAATGCATGTTTTGTTGATGGTTGCAAGAAAAATAATTACTATTAATTAGATGAAACCTGATTCCCCCACCATTGGTCAATGGTTACAAAAAGTCAAGCATGTTTATATGATGAAACAAATGACTGCACAGCTACAACTAAAACTACCCATTTTTATATAGACACCTGTTTTTATTTACCTTATTTAGATGGCCCACTTTCTGTTGTCTGTTTTTTTTTTTCTCTTTTTGAGTATACTTGTGTTTACATATATACACTATATTGCCAAAAGTATTCACTCATCTGCCTTCACACGCATATGAACTTGAGTGACATCCCATTCTTAATCCATAGGGTTTAATATGATGTTGGCCCACCCTTTGCAGCTATAACAGCTTCAACTCTTCTGGGAAGGCTTTACACAAGGTTTAGGAGTGTGTTTATGGGTCAAGTTGGAACAGGAAACTGTTCCCACAAAGTTGGGAGCATGAAATTGTCCAAAATCTCTTGGTATGCTGAAGCATTAAGAGTATGGCGTCACATCAATGTCAAAACTAGCGCGCGCAACTTTTAACATTTCGCGCGTGTAAATATCCCTCTCGCGAGCAAAAAAAGAGGAATCGCGTGTGCACTGCTCATAAAATCGCTCTCGAATGTTGTTTTTCTGCTCGATTTCATTGTTGTGCGCGCGCGCGAAAGCAAATTATGCTCGGCTGCGCGCACGCGAAAGCAAATTGTGCTCGGCTGCTCTTTCTGCGCGAGAGCAGTTTTTGCGCTCGAGTTTTGAAAGGGGCGGTTTTGACAGTTTGGGGGCGGAGTCAGGGCCTCGCATACGGGAAGATAAACTTCCGGTATTCAGACGCCGGTCGTCAACAAGCAGATATTGTTAGGCATGGCTCTCTTTTACACTTGACTTCAAGATTAATCTCGTCTGACAGTGAACGATTTAGACCAACCCACGCATTGCTTGTACTGCTTCTTCTAGCAAGAGGGAGAAAGGATTTTAAATATAAACTCCAGCGACATTGACAAATATGAAGGTAAGTACGTTTGCAAACATTTCCTTATAACCATGCAAGTAGGCTAGTTGTAAACTGGTTAGTGGTTGTTCTACTAGACTAGACAAACACTACATCTAGCTTGACAGACCAGTATTGAGATTCATGTTTTAGTCAGCTTTGAAGCATACCGTTACAATTTTATTTTGATGCATCTTCTCCTTGCACAGTGTCAGGTTATACAGTACAAGCTCTGATATATGTATTATGTATGTGTGTGTGTGTGTTCAATTCCCAGGTGGAGTGGTCTGGGTTCTCCCTGTATCCATGTGGATTTCCTCCGGATGCTCATGTTTTCTCCAACAGTCCAGAAGTGTTGTAAGTGAGGTGAATTGGAGATACAAATTGTCCATGACTGAGTTTGATATTAAAATTGATTAATTGAACTGATGAACCTTGTGTAATGAGTAACTACCGTTTCTGTGTTTCTGTCATGAATGTTAACAAAGTGTGTAAAACATGACGTTAATATCCTAATAAAACATAAAACAAACTTAACATATCTGACTGGATATATTACCAATTTACCTTCTATCTTTTGATTAAGTGTAAAAAGTTTACTTTACCAATATATTAATAAGTTATCTTTTATTTATTATCAAATGTTATGTCAGACCTTTAAATTTTCATGTCATTTAATTAATTTGATGTTACAGTAATAACATGTCTTTCTCCAACAAACATTTTTGTTGTAAATGTGAGGATAAATGTAGATTTTTTTTTATTCTAATGTTTCTTACGGCAGGTTATCAAGACTTGGTCATTACAGAATTTATCATTGTCACGCTGGCAGCAATGGGCTATCAAATATATATGCAGTTCAATTCAAAACCTTGTGTTCAAAAGAGAAAAAAATGACTGTCATTTGAAATTAAATGTAAAAAGATTTTATTTCAAGCCTTTAACACCATTTAAGTGGTCTATTCATCATGAAATAAATGCTAAACAACTGTCAGATTCACAAAACATGAGAAACAGCAAAAGTGAAGCTAAACTGTTTTACACACTGAATATGGACAAGTCTTTCTTTCTTTCACTGATCAGCCATAACATTAAAACCACCTTGTTTCTACACTCACTGTCCATTTTATCAGCTCCACTTACCATATAGAAGCACTTTGTAGTTCTACAATTACTGACTAACTGACTGCCTGCATGCTTTGTTAGCCCCATTTCATGCTGTTCTTTAATGGTCAGGACCCCCACAGGACCACCACAGAGCAGGTATTATTTGGGTGTTGGATGATTCTCAGCACTGCAGTGACACTGACATGGTGGTGGTATGTTAGTGTGTGTTGTGCTGGTATGAGTAAATACCCCGTGGGCAGCGTCCTGTGACCCAGATGAAGGTCTAGAACAGGGGTCATCAAACTACGGCCCGATGCTTTAATTTGACCGGCCCCTTTAACCACAGCAGCAATACATGTTGTCTGGCCACTGTTCATCTTCGAACTCACAGTATTATAACGGGGGGGGAAAATAACAGAGGTAAAAAAATTGACCACCCAGAGTCTCAGTAGATTATACGGCAGCGATCCAGCGGGTGGCGGTCCAAGCATGAGGGGAGTGATTGGCGCATCAATAGAGAGATGAGTGACCGCAGCCACTGAACTGTGTTGCGAAGCAGTTAAGTGGGATTTCGTTGTGAAAATCCTCGTGTCCTGTGTTAATTTTATTAAAGCTAATGCTCTTAACTACAGGCAGTTTCAGGAATTCTTGTCTGAGCTGAAGGTGTGCTTTACTGAGATCCGCTGGCTGAGTCGGGGCGAGTTTTGAAATGTTTTAACGACCTGCTCCCGGAGATCAACGCATTTATGCATCCAAAATCAAAACTCAAGCACATTGTTTAATTTTTATGCTTCTCTTTCCATTGCTCCCCGATCTCAATAAAACATGCACTCAAAGTAACTACCGTTTTCGAGAGCATCTACATCTGTGTGCAGACTTTTTCGAAGTTGAAACACCTTAAATCTCAAATCAGATGCAGACTCACTGATCAACATTTATTAGCTATTATGACTGGCAGTAACAAATATGGAACCTGACGCTTACTGTCGTCAGGCAAAAGCAGGCTCACAGTTCACACTGATTTTTTAAGGAAACACTGTATGAGGTAGGATAATGGAAATTATTAAAATAAATAAAATTTCTGCATTATCATGAACTACAATTATACAAAGCCCAGACAATACATCCAGTAAATAGCTTTTTTGGGTGTGTTTACTATTTCACCCGCGGTCCGGCCCCCCGAAACACTGAAGAACAGTAATCTGGCCCTTCGGTTAAAAAGTTTGAGGACCCCTGGTCTAGAAGATGATCGACTCAAACAGCAGCAATAGATGAGTGAAGGTGGACCAACTAGTTAGGAGTGTCAGGAGTGTCTAATAGAGTGGACAGTGAGTGGACACGGTATTTAACTCCACTCATACCAGCACAACACACACTAACACACCACCATCATGTCAGTGTCACTGCAGTGCTGAGAATGATCCTCCACCTAAATAATACCTGCTCTGTGGGGGTCCTGATTATTAAGAACAGAAAGGAGGCTAACAGAGTATAGAGAGAAACAGATGAACTACAGTCTGTAATTGTAGAACTGATAAAATAATCAAATAGTGTAGATATAAAAGATATGTTTACATAATAAAAAAGCTTTTGTTGGTTTTTTATGCTTTTGTTTAAACACAGAAATAGCGTATAAACTATAATATACAGTATATTTACAATATTTAAATGTACACGTTATTTTAAAATTTTTTAGATAAAGGCGAGTGTTTAGCTTGCTTTGTCAAGTGGTCCAATCTGATGGTTCACATGCAGGCAAAACACAGTAAACAGAAATGGACATAGCGATCACTGTGTCGAACAACTTATGCTCTTTTACCCGTCGAACCACCTCGATCTTGTTTTTAAAACGCAAACTCTATATATTCACCGCTATACGACATGTTGTGTTTAAAACTTTGCCGGGGTTCTCACACACCAGAATCTAACCTGCCCGATTAAGGCTAAACGGAAACACGTCACAGAGCTTGTGTGCATAGAGCCAATAGCATTCGCTGATAGAGACGGCCCTGACTCCGCCCCCAAACTGTCAAAACCACCCCTTTTAAAACTCGAGCGCAAAAACTACTCTCGCGCAGAAAGAGCAACCGAGCACAATTTGCTTTCGCGCGCGCGCAGCCGAGCACAATTTGCTTTCGCACGCGCGCACAACAATGAAATCGAGCAGAAAACAACATTTGAGAGCGATTTTATGATCAGTGCGCACGCGATTCCTCTTTTTGTGCTCGCGAGAGGGATATTTGCACGCGTGAAATGGTAAAAGTTGCGCGCGCTAGTTTTGACATTGATGTGACGCCATATAAGAGTTCCTTTCACTGGAACTGAGAGGCCGAGCCCAACTCCTGAAAAACAACTCCACATCATAATCCCCCCTCCACCAAACTTTACACTTGGCACAATGCAGTCAGACAAGTACACTCAAAAAACTAAACTCATGCTGTTGTTGCTTTTACTCGGGTTTCTTTCATTGAAGTAACTTAACAAATTTGTGTTGGTGAGTGAAACTTGAGTCAGTTGTGTTGTTTCTATTAAATACAGTTGGGTTGTCAGATTGACTTAATATGTGCATGTTTGGTCAATGCAACACTGTGAAGTAAACTCAACAGGCTTCGTTACTCTCTACATCCGGGGCATTCGTGGCTGTCTGTGAGCTCTCTTCAGCGAGGCAATTTTCTTTTGGAGGGAAGCTGTGCAAGTGCGGTGAGTATTTGTCATATTTATGTATAATTCTGAGCTGTAGTAGCTGTTTTATTAACAGCGTTTTGTATGATATGGGTCATTTTGATAAGCGAAACCTCCCTGTGTAAACAGATACCAGACTAGTTAGCCTATTAGCAAAGTTAGCATTAGCGGTTTTCAAACGCTCAGTTTGCACTTGGAATTCGCATTTAAAGTATTTTAAACCATTTCGGTCACATCCCAGTGCATGTTGTAACCTCATGTAATGTATATTTAATTTTTATATCCAGTTACTTATATTTTTCGTGCATTGTGTGAATCGCCAACAAAGCTAGCGCTACTAGCTAGCAGCATTAAACAGGTCAGTCTTTTCTCAATTTTGAGAAACGTTAATGTTGTTAACGGCAACGTTGTGCATTTTATTGATAATGCAGTTGAATTAAGTGTCTTCAAAAGCATCCAAGATGCAAATGGTTTATGTAGCTTAATGAACTGTGTTAGCCGTTTAAGCCGAGTCCACTTTGGCAGTTTTATTGTAATCTGAAGTTATACAAAAGTCGCTTATTTTGAGGCAACGCAACAGTTCTGAGTGAATTGGACGATTTCCCGCAGGACAGACACTACGCATGCTCAGAAGCTCTTCTAATGAATGTGGGATGGCGAGGGATGAGAGCTTGGTAAAAAGCAGTGAGATTGAGAATCGAGCTACATCCGAATACTTATCTTAGTAAGTATGTCTTTCTAACAGTTTGTTAAGTGAATATGTGGTTAGACTTTGATATTGATAGTTTTAGAGTACATTACCCGCATAATTTTAGACTCGGCACACATTAGCTAGCCAATGTTAACTAGCTTGTGAAAACACTATTGAGCTTTTCAATTACAGCTTCCAAATATACATTATATGGACAAAAGTATATTCACATTATACTTCTCTATTATAACTCTCATCCTGGCCTTAATCCTTATAAATTGTTACCTTGTCAGGTATTAATGTAATACAGAGTGTAAAATTGTGCTTGTTTTGTATGTTTTCTAGTTTCAGCTCTTTTCTAACCACAAGTTTTGTGAAGGTGTTTTGTGGCTCTTTAGTTATGGTAAGTATAATGCCATCTTGCAAATTATTGATTAGAAGTATTTAGCATAACTTATAGACCATTGAAGTTGTCATTCTGTAATTTATGACTATTTTCTCTATGAGGATTTTTAAATGGGGTTTTAGTAAATCACCTCTATCCCTCCCTGTTTAGGACAAAAATGTTCCAAACCCGTGCTTTCATAGTAAAATCCCATCTTACTTACTAAAATTTTTTTGCATTTTTTGAAGATATAATTTATAAATTTTACAGTTAAGTTTCTCAAATGTAACTTTTTGTAATAGTTTCATATCCATGGTTGACAACAGATTTTTTTGTTTTGTGGTGTGCATCTTTTAGCTAAAGGTATATTTGTTCTGTTTTTGAGGATGTTGAGGAAAACCAGGAGATGGAGCAGACAATCCTAGGAATATTTGCCATAAAGCAGGAAGGTGCAGAACCCACAGATGAGGTGGAGGATGTTAGAATTATCATTGAAGGTGTGGAGGTGCTTCGTGACCTTGGTAACATTGCAAATGCAGTCGCCATTTTATTTGGCCTCATGTACTCCCTGGACTTGAGCTACCCAACAAAAAGTACACATTTGAGGTTCTACAAAAAGTTGTGATGGAACTGGATGGCAGACATCTCTCAAGAAAGGCTCAAAAACAAACTGTTTGAAGGGACAGTGTAAACATCACATTGCAAGTTGCAATGAAGGCTTGGAGCTAAAAAAAAAAAAAAAATGTTGGATCCATAAGTTGAACTGTTATGTGTTGTAGGGAGTGGCATGGTCTTAGTTTCTAATGATTGATGTCTGAATGTTTTAACAGACTTTAGAATGTTCATAAAAGAGAGCGAGGATAAGCGTAGCAATTAAAAACTACTTGAGAGTTTGCATTTTTATGTCTGTTGGAGAAAGGGAAAAAAAACTTTAAAGTAGAGATTACCAGAGAATGGCATGAAAATTTTTTTGAGGATGTTGAGGAAAACCAGGAGATGGAGCAGACAATCCTAGGAATATTTGCCATAAAGCAGGAAGGTGCAGAACCCACAGATGAGCTGAAAGATGTTAGAATTATCATTAAAGGTGTGGAGGTGACCTTGGTAACATTGCAAATGCAGTCACCATTTTATTTGGCCTCATGTACTCCCTGGACTTGAGCTACCCAACAAACCTCAAGTACACTTGATGATCTCCGAATGTTGTGATGGAACTGAATGGCAGACATCTCAAGTGCAAATGCAGTCGCCATTTTATTTGGCCTGAGAGGGCAATAAGGTATTTCTTGAAAATGTAGCAGGAATACAAGGGTAAGAAAAACCTTATGGTTGACATACGGCGATATAGAGTGAGCCTGGAGTGAAAGTCACGAGCACCAAATTAACATTCAAATTTTACATTGCTGTTTGTGATCTGTTTAGCATGACATGTTGGTTTAAACATGTGCTGTTTTGATGAAGTTCTGGCTGTTCATCAATCATCAGTAATGTAAAATTTAATTTGGTGCTCATGACTTTCACTCCAGGCTCACTCTATATCGCCGTATGTCAACCATAAGGTTTCTCTTACCCTTGTATTCCTGCTACATTTTCAAGAAATACCTTATTGCCCTCTTATTCATGCCATTCTCTGGTAATCTCCACTTCAGTTTTTTTCCCCTTTCCAACAGACATAAAAATGCAACCTCTCAAGTAGTTTTTAATTGTTACTCTTATCCTCTCTCCCTCTCTCTCTCTCTCTCTCTCTCTCTCTCGTGAACATTCTAAAGTCCGTTAAAACATTCAGATGTCAATCTTTTGAAATTTTTCAGGGTTTCTTTCTTTTTACACCACTGAAGGTGAGGAAAGAAAAAAAGAGGAATTTGTTTACTTTATTATTATTATTTATTTTAAAGTACACTATATTGCCAAAAGTATTCGCTTGCCTGCCTTCACACGCATATGAACTTGAGTTCATCCTGAAAAACTTACCATATAGAAGCACTTTGTAGTTTTGCAATTACTGACTGTAGTCCATCTGTTTCTCTACATACTTTGTTAGCCCCCTTTCATGCTGTTCTTTATTGGTCAGGACCCCCACAGGACCACCACAGAGCAGGTATTATTTAGGTGGTGGATGATTCTCAGCACTGCAGTGACACTGACATGGTGCTGGTGTGTTAGTGTGTGTTGTGCTGGTATTAGTGGATCAGACACAGCAGTGCTGCTGGAGTTTTTTAAACACCTCACTGTCACTGCTGGACTGAGAATCATCCACCAACCAAAAATATCCAGCCAACAGCGCCCTGTGGGCAGCGTCCTGTGACCACTGATGAAGGTCTAGAAGATGAGTGACTCAAACAGCAGCAATAGATGAGCGATCGTCTCTGACTTTACATCTACAAGGTGGACCGACTAGGTAGGAGTGTCTAATAGAGTGGACAGTGAGTGGACACGGTATTTAAATACTCCAGCAGTGCTGCTGTGTCTTATCCACTCATACCAGCATAACACACCACCACCATGTCAGTGTCACTGCAGTGCTGAGAATCATCCACCACCTAAATAATACCTGCTCTGTGGTGGTCCTGTCCCCCCACATCCTGACCATTGAAGAAACATATGGGCTACATTCAGTAATTGTAAAGTACAAAATGCTTCTATATGGTAAGTTTTTCAGGATTAACTCAAGTTCAAATGGGTGTGAAGGCAGGCAAGTGAATACTTTTGGCAATATAGTGTATTTTCTATGTGGCAAATTACATTGGTTTATCATTCATATGAATATTGTTTTTTGTTTACTCTAATTTAAAATTGTTCCAATAAAGTGTTTTTTTTGTTTTTTGTTTTTTTTTACAAACTAAAACTGTTTGATTTTACAGTTTCCTGAAATTAAAAGTTTTTCAAAAGTTGGAAAGCTTAAGTTTTTGGTTTGTGCAAGTGATATGTGTGTGCCATTAAAAGTCAAACAAGTTTAAGGTTTGTTTAAAACATTTGTGACAGTTCTGCTAATGGTTGTTAGACTGAAAGGCTGACCATTTTGTATATTTCTTTCATTGTTGCCAAATCCCCCAGAATTAGTAAGTCCACTTAAAATTACTACCATTGTTGGAATGAAAACCATTTAAGTAAAACAAAGTTTAGTAGTTTCCCCACTTGTTTAAACCAGTTAATTAACCAGTTGGAAATACAAAGTACAGTTAGTTTTACTAAATTCAGTTGAGTATCAGAGGTCCAACAGTTATGTTACGTTTACATAAGTGAGTTAAGTTAGTACAATGAAATATATTTCTGTTGTCATTAATCAACACAATCAAGTAAAGCAAAAGAAAAATAATTTTGTTGAGTTTATGTTTGTCAGTTTAGTTAGCTAGACACAGACCTATTCATTAAAACTGAGCTAACCATATTAGAGTTATGTTGGTTTTACTTAATACAGTCACATCGGTTTTACTTAATATAGTTATGTTGGTTTTACTTAATAAAGTAATGTTGGTTTTACAAAAGTTAGGTATTTGAAGCTTATTAATATGATTTAATTATATCTAACACAACTCAGTTAGGTGGAAATTGTTGACATAACTGGATTAAGTAAATCCAACGAATTATTTTTTTGAGTGTACCGTTCTCCTGGCTCGTCCATCACGGCTCAGCCAGACAGAGAAGCATGATTTGTCACTCCAGAGAACACATCTCCACTGCTCTAGAGTCCAGTGGTGGCGTGCTTTACACCACTGCATCCGACGCTTTGCATTGCGCTTGGTGATGTAAGGCTTGGATGCAGCTGCTTGGCCATGGAAACCTAATCCATGAAGCTCTCTACGCACTGTTCTTGAGCTAATCTGAAGGCCACATGAAGTTTGGAGGTCTGTAGTGATTGACTCTGCAGAAAGTTGGTGACCTCTGCACACTATGCGCCTCAGCATCCGCTAACCCTGCTTTGTCATTTTACGTGGCCTACCACTTCATGGCTGAGTTGCTGTCGTTCCCAATCGTCCCAATCGAACGATGCATTATTGCTCATTTCAAACTGCAAGAGGCAGCACTCTTTATTCAGTAGCTTCTGAACCAGTAACAGAGCATGAAAGAAAGGCTAGAACAGACCACTCCCACTATATCCAAACTTGCACAGAACAGGTTCAGCACACTGAACACAAAGTAAAACCCAAAAACAGTAAATTATAAACTTAACATGAAAACGGGCACAAAATACACCAGAAAAAACATATTAACACATAATAACTTCATACAAACAAGCAAAAATGCCATTCCAATCCCAAAACACACCTTTTGACCCCTAAAATGCATCAGTTGCGGCTGCACTGCATTCTAGGATGTCAGACTCCCACGGCCGATGATGCACATAGGGGAAATGCCCCCCGCCTATTATAATGGAAAACTGGCCACATAACCACCTCCGCAAGGGCCAACTGTCCTGATGGCCCCAACACACAAAGCAATCAAAAACATAACGGTTCAGCATACATTATAGCACAACATCTTGTCAGGGCAGATGCCGCTCCCACCAAGGCCAGGCAGGCTGTGGCAGTGTAGTGGAGCCCGCTGAAGTCAAAGGGGGTTCATGTTCGGCCTCTGCCAATCGTGGCTGATACGGTGCCAGTCTATCGCAGTGAATGACCTTCGACAGATGCTCATGCATCGTGTCTGGGTCCTTCCAAGCACTTTGAAGCTTGGTGTTATGCCTTTAGGCCGTTTGGGGTTAAAGAGCCATAGCTGCTTACCCGGTTGGAGCAGCTCTCCCTAAGAACTCACATCCGACAATTGCTGGCAACTCTTTGGCCCCTTGAGCCAATGACTCTTTTGAGTGTCCGCTGCATAAGTCCAGCGAATGAGTTTAACTCTATCGTTTCTCGAACCCTATTTCTCGCTGTCCGCAGGCCAAATTATGCCACCATGGCCGTAACAATGTCGGCCCACCATAAGTAAATCAGAAAAAGTTTGGGACGGACTTCTGGTTAAGCGTGAGGATATAATTTCACTATTTTTACCCCATTTCTTTTTTATATTGTCCTTATATTTTATTAGAGGCGTGTGCAGTGCACATTTTAAGAACCATGACCACCAAAACAACTAAGAAGGAATCGTCTTTAAAACCTGACGCAACAGGTGGACCGAGTGATGAACTCAACATAGCGACTCTCACCCGTCTGCTTGACAAGCATCATAAAACTATTACGGAGGAGTTTAAGACAGTGATTGCTTCGGTGGAGGCCAAACTCATCCAGTTCCAGACCACGGTACTGGAACACAATAAAAAAATATCATCTTTAGAGACGCATGCGAACTCAGTTGAGAACCGCATGCAAGCCCTTGAAACTTCATGTGCGAGTCTCAAGCACTGATGGTCAGTAACGCACTCTAATCTGACCACATTTTTCAGTAACGAGTAATCTAACGCGTTACTATTTCCAATCCAGTAATCAGATTAAAGTTACTTATCCAAGTTACTGTGCGTTACTATTTTTGTCATTTTCCTTAGTGAAAATATATTTTTGCTTTCTTCTTGGCAGGGGCGGAGCCAGGGGGTGGCCAGTGGTTGCCATGGCCACCATAAAGTAATCTTCGGCCACCCCCCTGGCCCCCCACCACCGCTTTGCCGGCAATTTTTTTTGCGGAAGCATTTCTGCACGCAGGAGCAGCGCACCTCAGATAAGTAGTTCTTCACCAAAACAGTGCAGTAATACACTCAACATAAATGTCAACCACCAACACAATTACAGAAGTAGTACTATTTAGTAGTATTCGTGGCGCGCTACGAGTAAAAGCGCCAGCTGGCTCTGCGCATTCCAGTGTTGCCAGATTGGGCGATTATCCGCCAAATTGGGCGGATTTTGTTGGAAAACAATTTAATAGCAGGTAAATAACACTTCTATTTAAAAGAAAATCGTGTTCGTAATAGTGTTGGTCAGTCTGTATCATATTCTTGAAAGAAAATTAAAATTTGTTTTCCATGCATTCACACTAGCATGTTCTGGGATTCAATTGAGTCTCATCAGTACACACAAGTTGGCAGCCAAATGATAAAGTATTGCAAAGGAATATCTTTGAAATATTCCGCATTATATAACTAATAAAGTAACTTGTAATCTAACTTAGTTACTTTTAAAATCAAGTAATCCATAAAGTAACTAAGTTACTTTTTAAAGGAGTAATCAGTAATCAGATTACTTTTTCAAGGTAACTAAGCCATCACTGGTCTCAAGAGCATCAATGCTAAGCTAACCGAACGGCTTGTCGATTTAGAGTCTCGTAGTCATCGGAACAATATTCGAATTGTGGGCTTACTGGAGTCAGTCAAGGGTCCTCAGCCATGGTCCTTCTTCTCGGGGCTACTAATGGAGAGTTTTGATTTTTTTTCCTCACCACCGGAGGTAGATCGGGCCCACAGGACGCGGGCAGTGAAACCAAAGACGGAGGAAAAACCGAGGGCTGTCGTTATTTGTCTGCACCATTTTCAGCACAAAGACAAAATCATACATGAAGCCAGGAATAAACAGGGCACTCTTAAATACAAAGGTAACCCGATTGCTATTTATGAGGACTATTTATGCGCCCGAGGTTGTTGAACAGAGAATTAAGTATCAGGAGGTGCTTGCGGCCTTTTACAAGTTAGGCCTTAAAACAGCACTTTTATTCCCCGCGAAGCTCTCCGTGATTACTAAAGACGGTGCAAGAAAAAGATTTTCCTCGGTGGAGGAAGCGAAGGACTATGTCAGGTCTCCAGAGTGCCCCTGAGTGAGGGTGGAATGATGGACACTTTATTCATTAAAACTGACCTTTTTTTTTGTTCTGAGGCCCGCACATCCTTGAATTATAGCGACCGAGGGGCCTAGTGAAATTGCGTGCTACCGGCGTCGGGTAAAGACTTTTTCGTTATAATGGACCCTGAGGACTAGTTCAGTTCCTTTTTGGTCTTTTATTTTCAATGTTTGGATAAGCAGGTAATCTTTGAAGTGAACTTTTTTGGCTTGTACTTGCAGCTTTTTGCTGTTACAGTCACTGCTATGAAAGTATTTTTGTTATCTTTTGCATTATAGAGAAAGCATGTATTTTTTATTTCTAAACAAGTTATTTGGTCATATTTATTAATGTTCTTATAATGTTGAGGGACATTGCTTATGTTGTGTAAACTGTTAAACTGTTTTTCTTTTCCTCTTTTGTACTGTTTTAGTAGGGGTTTTAAATTGAACTGTTCAATGCGGGCAAGGTCCTGGAGGCAATGCAGTCGGCAGAGTTCCTTCTGCAACGAGCTGAGTGGCTCACTAATAATAACACAGTTTTTCTTCAGGAAACACATTTATGTTCCTCCGAGGTCATGCGCATCAAAAGGGCTTGGATGGGTCATTTTTTTCACTCCAAATACTCAGAGAGGGCTAGAGGGGCTGCAATCATTATTTATAGAGACACCATGTTTGAAGTATCACATTCGATTGTCGACCCTAATGGTCGCTACGTAATTGTTTCAGGTGTCTTACAAGGTATGCCAGTAATATTGGCCTCAGTTTATGCTCCTTTAGGGGATAATGTTTTCTTTTTTGAGAAATTTTTCTCCCATCTACCTTATGTAGACAGCCACAGAATAATCATCGGAGGCGACTTTAATCAGGTGTTAGATCCAATCCTAGATAGGTCAGTGTCCTCGTCTTCCACTCCATCCAAATCGGTTTCTACCATACTAGATAACATGGGTCAGCTGGGCTTATCAGATCCCTGGCATGCTGGTAATCCTCAGGGAAGAGCCTATTCCTTTTTCACCATACCTTTTCGAGAATCGACTTTTTCCTACTAAATAATTCAACAGGTTGGCACCTCACAATATCATACTATTGTTGTTTCTGATCATGCCCCAATTTCAGTAGATGTTAATTTTGCCCTCTGTACCTCCCCCTATAAGCCTTGGAGATTTAACCCTCTGTTTTTCTCTAATGACCAGTCTAAAGATTACCTTAGAGCACAAATTGGCTTATACTTTGACCTTAATGACAATTCGGAGGTAGGTAGTGACACCTTATGGGAAGCGTTCAAAGTTTTTATTCGAGGACAAATTTTTTCCTACACAGCACACGTCAAAAAAGTGGAAAGCTGAGTGGACTATGATATTCAGAGGCAAGAGATTGTCCAGAACAGTCACAGCTGTGATGGAAAAATGTTTTCCCTTTCGTCCTTTGGTGGTGCGTCGCCCGATCGCCCTAAGGAACGAGCCGCTCCTGTTCAGACTCCACTGAAATAAACAAAGCTTTTCTGGATCATTATGTTGATCTGTATAGTTCTGTTAATCCTCCCACTTTTCAGAAACCTACCTTTTCTTTATTTTAAAGAAATTCAGTTTTAGTCCTGATTTCATTGATTGTATTCGTCTTTTATATAATTCACCAACTGCTTCCCTTTATATAAAAGGGCTGTGCTCGCCTACATTTCCTCTGGCGCGAGGCACCCGACAGGGATGCCCTCTCTCCCCACTTCTCTTTAACTTGGCTATCGAACCTCTAGCTCTCCTACTTCGTAGTCTGAGGGAGTTTGAGGGTGTACAAAGAGGAGGTCGTGTACATAAGCTATCCTTATATGCAGATGACCTATTACTTTATATTTCGAATACTGTCACATCTCTCCCTCCTATATTGGAAACCCTTAATACTTTTGGAAAGCTCTCTGACTACAAAATAAATTAGCAGAAAAGTGAATTATTTTTTGTTAAGTCTATATTCCCATTTAGAGCAGTAGCAGTTGGGTTTAAATATTTGGGAATTACCTTTACTAATTCTTTTAAAGATCTTTTTGATAAAAATTTCACTCCTCTAATAGCTCAATGTAAGTCAGACTTTTCAAGATAGTCCTCTCTCCTATTGTCTCCTGCGGGTAGGGTGAACCTGCCCAGATTTATATATCTTTTTCAACATATTCTTGTCTTTATCAAAAAGTCTTTCTTTAGCAATCTGGATGGGCTGATAGGATTTTTTTCTGTGGGGCAATAAACCAGCACGTCTTAGGAAATCCATTCTACAACTACCCAAATTGGAGGGGCTTAGCACTACCCCATTTTCGACATTACTGCTGGGCTTGTAACATTAAGAAGCTTTTGTTTTGGATTAAGGGCGAACATTCCGTGGCGGATTGTCCTTGGGCATGGACTCAGATGGCTACATCTCAATGCTCACTGCATGCTCTGATTAGTGCGAAGATTCCTCTGCCCAATAATAAATTCTTTAACCCTGGGGTCATGCATACCATTAAAATTTGTCCCAATTTAGGAGACACTTTGGATTGCATTATGCCTCTGTCAGTGAACAATCCCATGTTTCCCCCCTCACACTCCGACCCAGTGTTCCGTAATTGGTTCGCAAAGGGTATTTATAAGATTGATTATTTGTACTGATGGCATATTTATGTCATTTTCAAACCTGTCGGCCAGGTTTAGTCTACCTAATACTCACCTTTTTCGTTTTTTCCGGGTCAGACATTATGTACAGTCCCTTTTTGCTCACTTCCCCAATCGTCCCCCTGAGTTAACTTTTGATCAAATTCTTTCCCTTGACCGGGCACAGAGGCGTCTCATCTCACATATCTATGGCATGATTAATGCCGTTCAATCACCTGTGGTAGATTCACGTAGGGAGAGGTGGGAACGGGACCTGGGGGCTGCCATCACGGATAGACAATGGGGCTCACTGGGGGAGTTCACTCATCCTCTATCTGTGCGAACCGTAGCCTAGTGGTTAGGGTACTGGACTAGTAATCAAAAGGTTGCTGGTTCAAGCATCACCACTGCGAGGTTGCTGCTGTTGCACCCTTGAGCAAGGCCCTTAACCCTCAATTGCTCAGATTGTATACTGTAACTGTACTTTAAGTCGCTTTGGATAAAAGCGTCTGCTAAATGCTGAAAATGTAAATGTAAAATGTAAATGTGCGAGACATGGATTGTTGCAATGTAAGGTGATTCATAAAGAACACCTCACAAATGAGAGACTAGCGTGTATTTTTTCTCACAGGAGCGATGCTTGTTTGTGGTGCAAACAATCCCCCGCGGATCATTTGCACATGTTCTGGACCTGTACTAAGTTGGTAGATTTCTGGCTTCAGATTTTCAACACTGAAACAGGCACTAAACCTGGATATTGATCCTAATCCTTTAACAGCCCTTTTTTGGTGTCCACCCGGGGGCGTCAATATCAGTCCCCTCGCAAAAGGTTCTTGCTGTTACCACATTATTGGCTAGACGTACCATCCTATTTAAATGGAAACATAGTCTCCCACCTACAGTGTATCACAAAAGTGAGTACACCCCTCACATTTCTGCAGATATTTAAGTATATCTTTTCATGGGACAACACTGACAAAATGACACTTTGACACAATGAAAAGTAGTCTGTGTGCAGCTTATATAACAGTGCAAATTTATTCTTCCCTCAAAATAACTCAATATACAGCCATTAATGTCTAAACCACCGGCAACAAAAGTGAGTACACCCCTAAGAGACTACACCCCTAAATGTCCAAATTGAGCTCTGCTTGTCATTTTCCCTCCAAAATGTCATGTGATTTGTTAGTGTTACTAGGTCTCAGGTGTGCATAGGGAGCAGGTGTGTTCAATTTAGTAGTACAGCTCTCACACTCTCTCATACTGGTTACTGAAAGCTCCAACATGGCACCTCATGGCAAAGAACTCTCTGAGGATCTTAAAAGACGAATTGTTGCGCTACATGAAGATGGCCAAGGCTACAAGAAGATTGCCAACACCCTGAAACTGAGCTGAAGCACAGTGGCCAAGATCATCCAGCGTTTTAAAAGAGCAGGGTCCACTTAGAACAGACCTCGCATTGGTCGTCCAAAGAAGCTGAGTGCACGTGCTCAGCATCACATCCAACTGCTGTCTTTGAAAGATAGGCGCAGGAGTGCTGTCAGCATTGCTGCAGAGATTGAAAAGGTGGGGGGTCAGCCTGTCAGTGCTCAGACCATACGCCGCACACTACATCAAATTGGTCTGCATGGCTGTCACCCCAGAAGGAAGCCTCTTCTGAAGTCTCTACACAAGAAAGCCCGCAAACAGTTTGCTGAAGACATGTCAACAAAGGACATGGATTACTGGAACCATGTCCTATGGTCTGATGAGACCAAGATTAATTTGTTTGGTTCAGATGGTCTCAAGCATGTGTGGCGGCAATCAGGTGAGGAGTTCAAAGATAAGTGTGTCATGCCTACAGTCAAGCATGGTGGTGGGAATGCCATGGTCTGGGGCTGCATGAGTGCAGCAGGTGTTGGGGAGTTACATTTCATTGAGGGACACATGAACTCCAATATGTACTGTGAAATACTGAAGCAGAGCATGATCCCCTCCCTCCGGAAACTGGGTCGCAGGGCAGTGTTCCAGCATGATAATGACCCCAAACACACCTCTAAGACGACCACTGCTTTATTGAAGAGGCTGAGGGTAAAGGTGATGGACTGGCCAAGCATGTCTCCAGACCTAAACCCAATAGAATATCTTTGGGGCATCCTCAAGCGGAAGGTGGAGGAGCGCAAAGTCTCGAATATCCGCCAGCTCCGTGATGTCGTCATGGAGGAGTGGAAAAGCATTCCAGTGGCAACCTGTGAAGCTCTGGTAAACTCCATGCCCAGGAGAGTTAAGGCAGTTCTGGGAAATAATGGTGGCCACACAAAATATTGACACTTCAGGAACTTTCACTAAGGGGTGTACTCACTTTTGTTGCCGGTGGTTTAGACATTAATGGCTGTATATTGAGTTATTTTGAGGGAAGAATAAATTTACACTGTTATATAAGCTGCACACAGACTACTTTTCATTGTGTCAAAGTGTCATTTTGTCAGTGTTATCCCATGAAAAGATATACTTAAATATCTGCAGAAATGTGAGGGGTGTACTCACTTTTGTGATACACTGTACATATGATCGCTGGGTTAAAGAGGTTTTGGCATGTGTTAAATTGGAAAAGATAAGATTTTCTCCGAAGGGATCTCTTGATTTTTTTCACAAAATGTGGGATCCTATTCTTGATTATATTGAGGATAAAATAGTCACACTAGACCCAGAGGATTAAAATATACTATAGATACTTCTTAATTTAATATACTTGCTATACCAGAGAATTATTTTTTTCCCTTCCCTCTTTTACAATGGGGGGACCTTGCCTGAAAATGGTTTGGGTGTTGGTGAAATGGTTGTTGATGGGGAGGGTGGGATAAGGGGATTAGGTGAACACAGCTCTTGTTTTATGTTTGTCCTTTTTTTCTGATTGTATTGTTGTATCACCTTGTTATAAAACTCAATAAAAAGAAAGAAACTAGAAAAAGTTGGGACAGCATAGTCAAATAGTAAAAAAACACACAAAAAAAACCCAGAGTTTCTTACATTTACTTTGACTTTTATTTTATTGTCTGAGGGATTGAAGATCAAAGGTTCAGCTTAAGCTTGCGCCCTTGGCCTTTACACACTGAAATTCCTCCTGATTCCTTGAATTGTTTAATGATATTATGCACTGTACAGGGAAAATATGCAAATCACTCCTAATCTTTTTTTGCAGTACATTGGTTTTAAACATTTTAATAATTTTTTCACACATGTTGACGAACTGGAGATCCTCCAGCCATCTTTGCTCATCAAAGACTCAGCCTTTCCTGGATGCTGCTTTTGTACCAAACCATGATTACAATCACCTGTTGACATCCCTTGTTTGGAATCACATCATTATTTAGTTTTTTCACCTCATAGCCCTAAATTGCCCAGGTCAGAGCTTTTTTTGGAATGTGTAGCTTCTATGACCCTGAAATGACTTTAGCAATGTAAATACAAACAAAGTAATAGAAATGTACAAAAACACTAAAACACTTCACTACTGTGCTTAAACCACTTTTTTGAGCTTCTCCGACGCTGGAAAAGCATTTGTCAAAGTCAAGACAAAGTTCAAAGATTTCACAAAATCAAACTCCTGTGGGGTCCTGTGCTAGTTTAAGCTTCACTGACACTGAAGTGCATTTGGCAATGTCTATATTAACTAAGTAATAAGAATGTATAAAATACTTAAACTCACCATTACTGTACTTACTTTTTTTGAGCTTCTCTGATGCTTTAAATCACACCTGGGCATTGTACCAGGCCACATCCTGGCTTTTGGCTGTCCCCAACCGACACGCATGAGGCTGGTAGTAATTACTTCAAAGTAATGTGTTGGTGAACAGACCTGTGAGTGCAATAGGTACAAAATGATATGGCTTTTTAACAAGACATGGACTTCTAAGTATTTAGAAGACATTTTCCGTAAACTCGACATACACTGATCAGCCATAACATAAAAACCACCTTCTTGTTTCTACACTCACTGTCCATTTTATCAGCTCCACTTACCATATAGAATCACTTTGTAGTTCTACAATTACTGACTGTAGTCCATCTATTTCTCTACATACCTTTTTAGCTTGCTTTCACCTTGTTCTTAAATGGTCAGGACCACCACAGGACCACCACAGAGCAGGTGTTATTTGGGTGGTGGATGATTCTCAGCACAGCAGTGACAATGACATGGTGGTGGTGTGTTAGTGTGTGTTATGCTGGAATGAGTGGATCAGACACAGCAGCGCTGCTGGAGTTTTTAAATACTGTGTCCACTCACTGTCCACTCTATTAGACACTCCTACCTAGTTGGTCCACCTTGTAGATGTAAAGTCAGAGACGATCGCTCATCTATTGCTGCTGTTTGAGTTGGTCATCTTCTAGATCAGGGGTCCTCAAACTTTTTAACCGAAGGGCCAGATTACTGTTCTTCAGTGTTTCGGGGGGCCGGACCGCGGGTGAAATAGTAAACACACCCAAAAAAGCTATTTACTATGTATACTGGATGTATTGTCTGGGCTTTGTATAATTGTAGTTCATAATGATAATGCAGAAATTTTATTTATTTTAATAATTTCCATTATCCTACCTCATACAGTGTTTCCTTAAAAAATCAGTGTGAACTGTGAGCCTGCTTTTGCCTTATTGAAGTTTCACGTGTTTATTCAGAACGAAAAACGAAACTTACACAAAAACGAAACATACAGGGCGTCACCAGGTGGCAGCACTTCACATTCTTGACCTCCATTGTGAAATTACTGAATTACAACACTCCCACTTAATTTTACAATGAAATTAAGAGTTTTTTTTTTTTTTTTAATAAACCAAATTCTATCACTTAGAATTGTTAAACCTGAACACTTTTGGAACAATAAGTCCTATTAACTAAACTTAGAAAGATTTCCCCTTCTTTACAGTTCTTACAGTTCTCTTAACTTAGTAAACAGTACACCTTATCAAAATTACACTGTGCAAAGTCCAATCTCTTTCCTAAGATACTCAAACTTTTGCTTTGCTAATGGCTTGGTCAAGATATCTGCCTTCATGTCATCTGTAGGACAATATTGTAGTTGAATTTGTCCATTCTGCACACATTCACGAATGTAGTGGTAACGAATGTCTATGTGCTTTGTCCTTGAATAATCAACTGGGTTTTTCCTTGGTTGTCCTCCAGAATCACACTAGACGTAGCATCCATTCCGAGATCACTCAGTAGTCGTGTAAGCCAGGTACATTCCTGTGCTGCTAGGCTGAGAGCGATGTATTCAGCTTCAGCTGTTGACAGTGCAACCGTTGACTGTTTCTTGCTTACCCAACTCACTGCTCCTCCACCCAGTAAGAAGACATTACCGGTTGTAGAGCGACGGTCATCTTGATCTCCAGCCCAGTCAGCATCTGAGAACCCGACTAAAGTTTTAGACTCTGAATGCTCATACTTGAGAGCGAGGCCTTCAAGTAGCGAAGAATTCTTTTCACAGCAGTCAGATGTGCAGTATTTGGATCTGCATTGAACTTTGACACAACACTCACTGCTTGTGCAATGTCTGGTCTTGTAGCCATTGCAGCGTACAGCAAACTACCTACAATGGACTGATAGGTACAGGGTTCACTGGCTTACTGATGCCATCATTTCTTTTTAACTTCACATTTGTGTCAGCTGGAGTTGTAACTGGATTGGCTTTATCCATTCCATATTTCTGAAGAATAGATTCAATGTAATGCTTCTGATGAAGAAACACACAGTTCCTTGTCTTGTCTTGGACAACAGAGATGCCCAATATGTAGGACAGCTCACCCATGTCTTTCATCTTGTAGCGGTTCTTCAGAGCAACTTTCAACTTATTCATGCTTTCAATTGATTCTGTAATCAGAATCAGATCATCAACATAAACAGCCAATATCTCTAGTTCCTGTCGAGATCTCACAAACACACAGGGGTCTGATGTGCTCTGTTTAAATTCAATATCCTTCATGAACTCTGTGAAAGCCTTACTCCAGCAGCGAGGGGACTGCTTAAGCCCATATATTGACTTCTTCAGTTTACACACCAAGTGTTCCTGGCCTGGTTTTATATACCCTTCTGGTTGCTCCATGTAGATTTCCTCCTCTAGATGTCCATTTAGGAATGCAGTTACGACATCCATCTGGTGAACATGTAGGTTATTCTGAACAGCAAATGACAGCAATGTACGAATTGAACTGAATCGTACTACAGGTGAAAAAGTCTCATCGTAGTCAATGCCATACTTCTGTGAGTAGCCCTTAGCAACAAGCCTACACTTGTACCTCTCTACTTGTCCGTCACTACGATGCTTGACTTTGAACACCCATCTTGATCCTATTGCCTTTCGATCTCTTGGTAAATTCACTAAGTTCCAGGTTTCATTTTCAAGCAGCGATTCATACTCCAAGTCAGCTGCTTCCTTCCATTCCTTTGCATCAGGACTCATCATTGCTTCCTTTAGTGTGCTTGGTTCTTTTACACAACAGACATTAGCAAAATGATCAACAGTCACTATGTCAGCAAACTCATCATATCCATACCTCTTCGGAGGCTTTCTGATTCTGCCGCCTTCTCTTGGAGCTTCGTTGACTGTTGCCTCATCAACTGTTGCTCCCCTCTCATCTGTATTCATGGTAACCTCAATCTCTGAACATGAAACTTCCACTTCCTGTTTCCAGTCAAAGTCTGATTCATTGAAGATGACATCCCGACGAATTAGAATCCTCTTTTTCTCCTCATCAAACAGGCGCCCTTGGCATTGTTTGCATATCCCACGAAACGAAGCTTCACAGCTTTCTTGTCCAGCTTTCTTCTCTCTATGTCTGGGACATGAGCATAGGCTACACAGCCAAATACTCTCATGTGACTCATGTTTGGCTTTTTGCCACACCATCTCTGGTAGGGTGTCTCTTGCTTCAGAAAAGATGTGGACGGATTTCTCCCACTGGTTTAAAAGGCTTTCTAGACAGCTTGCCCTCCACACACGCTTCACAAAAGGAAATTTCTTTCTCTGCAGAAAAGTCCATTCCGCTTACTAGAGTTTTAAGATCCTTTACCTTGGTGGTGTGTCCCAGTCGTTGATGCCATAGACTGGCTGCTACTGATGCACTTGCTGCACCATGACAGGTGGGCGAACGTCCCTCGACATCCAGCTGATACAATCCATCAGATCTCTGTGTTCCCATTCCTCGAAGATCTCCATTTTTGCCACGAATGTAGCACCTAGACTTCTTGAACTGCACTGTATTTCCTTTTCTGGCAGCAGCTCCTACTGAGAAGAGATTCCCAGATAGCTTGGAAACATACAGCACATCATACATGGTGACATCTTTGACATCACTGACTTTGAAAGTCATTTTCAGTTTGACGTTACCAAGTCCTTGGGCGTCAACCACTCTGCCATCACCCAGTTTCACTGACTGTGGTTTGGATAATTCCTGGTAGTCTTGAAGAATTTCTTTACAACAAGTCATGTGCTTTGATGCTCCAGAGTCGATTAGCCACTCGACCTGCTGCGGCATATCATTCTGATTAGCCTCTTTAGCAACAAATGCACTCTCAGACAAGTCTTCAGCATCCTCACATGTCATGCTTTTAGCCTTGTGAGTTTGATTTTTATTTTTCAAACTTCGACAATTACGCTTTAAATGTCCTTCCTTACCACACTTATAACATTTCCATTTAGATCTGTCAACTCCCACTGTCTTAGAATTAGCCTGCATATCTCCACGAACTTGTGTTGACATAGCTGATGCACCACCCGATGCAGCGCTACCGACATTACCGTTAGAATGGACTCGCTTTTGCTCTTCATTTATTAACGCTTGCTGCACAAACTGCAGTGTCAAATTGTCCATCTTTGTCTCTAACGCAGTCACAATTGTTGCATAGCTTGGTGGCAGGCTACCTAGCAGTGTTACAATCTGGTCTTCATCTTCAATTACAGCACCTATAGCACCTAGCTTGTCAGTTAACTCCTTCATTCGTTTTAAATGCTCAGTTATGGTTTCTCCTTCCTTCATTTCACACCTGTAGTATTTTTTCTTTAGAAACAGCTTATTTGCAAGAGTATCTCTCTCAAAATGTCCTTTTAGCATGTCCTACGCTTCTTTAGGAGTCTGACAGCTTGTAATCAGGTACAACTGGTGCGTACTTACATTCAGCACTAACACAGAAAATGCCTTTTCTTGCTGTTTTGTGAATTCAGCTCGAGCTTGTGCATTAGCATCTGCTGCTAAGTTGTCCGTTTCCGTTACCATGCCCCACAGTCCTTTAGCTTTCAATAGATGCTCCATTTGAAATTTCCATGTTGCCCAGTTTTCTGGTCCACTCAGCTTCTCAATAAACAGCTTATCTTCCATTGTGAATCCCACAACACCGTTTATATCACACAAACTCCGTGTAAAACAGCCGTTTTTAAACTACATGACTGGGCCCATAACCTATTGAAGCTTCACATGTTTATTCAGAACGAAAAACGAAACTTACACAAAAACGAAACATACAGGGCGTCACCAGGTGGCAGCACTTCACATTCTTGACCTCCATTGTGAAATTACCGAATTACATATTTGTTACTGCCAGTCATAATAGCTAATAAATGTTGATCAGTAAGTCTGCATCTGGTTTGAGATTTAAGGTGTTTCAACTTCGAAAAAGTCTGCACACAGATGTAGATGCTCTCGAAAACGGTAGTTACTTTGAGTGCATGTTTTATTGAGATCGGGGAGCAATGGAAAGAGAAGCATACAAATTAAACAATGTGCTTGAGTTTTGATTTTGGATGCATAAATGCGTTGATCTCCGGGAGCAGGTCGTTAAAACATTTCAAAACTCGCCCCGACTCAGCCAGCGGATCTCAGTAAAGCACATCTTCAGCTCAGACAAGAATTCCTGAAACTGCCTGTAGTTAAGAGCATTAGCTTTAATGAAATTAACACAGAACACGAGGATTTTCATAACGAAATCCCACTTAACTGCTTCGCAACACAGTTCAGTGGCTGCGGTCACTCATCTCTCATCGGCCACCCGCTGGATCGCTGCCGTATAATCTACTGAGACTCTGGGTGGTCAATTTTTTTACCTCTGTTATTTTTTTCCCCGTTATAATACTGTGAGTTCGAAGATGAACAGTGGCCAGACAACATGTATTGCTGCTGTGGTTAAAGGGGCCGGTCAAATTAAAGCATCGGGCCGTAGTTTGATGACCCCTGTTCTAGATCTTCATCAGTGGTCATAGGACGCGCCCTGTTGGCTGAATATTTTTGGTTGGTGGACTATTCTCAGTCCAGCAGGGACAGTGAGGTGTTTAAAAACTCCATCAGCGCTGCTGTGTCTTATCTACTCATACCAGTACAACACACACTAACACACCACCACCATGTCACTGTCACTGCAGTGCTCAGAAGGACCAACCAACCAAATAATACCTACTCTGTAGTGATCCTGTGGGGGTCCTGACCATTAAAGAACAGCATGAAGAGGGGCTAACAAAGCATGCGGAGAAACAGATGGACTACAGTCAGTAATTGTAGAACTAGCGCTCGGCTTGAGCGGTACAGTAACACGTCAAACAAACCAGCAGAAGTCACACTCATACTGTCCGTTTTACTTCAAATAAATGAGCATTAAAAAATCCAAGTTCAATATTTGACAATGCTTTGCTATCACTGCAAAAAGAAAGCAGACAGTAAACAGCAGCGCAGCGACCCAGATCAACCACACAGCAGCATAAAATCGTAAATGCTGCTTACCTGAGCTTCTCTTCTTCAAATTGAGACCAAATCTATATCCGTGTGTTGTTTCATTAGGGATACCGTGTCCAAGCGAGCTGTTCATCCCGACTGGAAGAGTCCAGCGCCGGCATCAGAACCGTAAACAATGAAGGGGTAAGCACAGATGTTTGTATACTAAGCTAAGGCTAAATCCACACCAGCCAGTGCTACCTAGTATCTTTCTTGCCAATGTGCAGCCACTGACAAACAAGATGGACGTAGTAAAAATCTGGACCCTCACACAAAAAAAGGCTTATGGACTGCAGCATCATGATTTTTTCAGAAAAATGGCTAAACAATGATGTTTCAAACAGCATGGTGGAACTGGAGGGGCACGCAATCTTCAGAGCTCAGCAACAGCATCGGGTAAGACCACGGTGGTCGTGTTTGCATTTATGTAAACAACACATGGTGTGGGTTTATATACCGCTGGATGCGAATGCTAACGTAGCTATGAAAGACCTTTGTGCTGCTGTTAGCAAACTTCAAACCATGCACCCAGATGAAGTCTTTATTGTTGCCAGGGACTTTACAGGTCCCAAAGAACACAGTGGCCACCATCATTCATAAATGGAAGAAGTTCTGAACCACCAAAAATCTTCCTCAACCTGGCCACCCGGCCAAACTGAGCAATCGGGGAAGACAGGCCTTGGCCAGGGAGGTGAGCAGGGTGACTCTGACAGAGCCCTAGCGTATCCTTGTGGAGATTGGAAAACACAGAAGACCCATTAGCAGCACTCCACAAATCACCAAGAGAAACAAGATTCTTTGGTCTGATGAAACAAAAATGTAACTTTTTGGCCTGAAAACCAAGTGTCACTGGAGAAAAGGTTTACCTTCCAACATGACAACGACCCAAAGCACACAGCCAAGAGAACAAAGGAGTGGCTTCAGAAAAAGTCTGTGAATGTCCTTGAGTGGCCCAGCCAGTGCCCAGACCTGAATCCAATCAAACATCTGTGGAAGGAGCTAAAAATGGCTGTGTACCGTCGCTCCCTATCCAACCTCACGGAGCTTGCAAGCATATGCCAAAAGGAATGGGCAAAAATGTCCAAAAACAAGTGTGCCAACAAGCTTTTAGCTACTTTCCCAAGATGCCTTGAAGCTGTTATTGCTGCTAAAGGTGCATCAACCAAGTATTAGGCTAAGGGTGTGTACAGATACAGTATGTAACCCCTAAATAAACGATTTTTGTCAGTAAAATAAAATTGCATATTTTCTAAATCCTGTTTTCACTTCGTAATTAGTGGCGATTGTGTGTAGATGTTTGAGGCAAAAAAAAGAAGTCAATCTATTATAGAATGAGTCTGTAACATAATAAAACATGGAGAAGGTGTAAGAGGTGTGCAGACTTTCCGTCTTGACTAACTGGATCTTCAAATTCGCGTCCACATTTCTGACAATCTCTGTTGGTCTCTCAACACGTCAGTCCTGGTCAGAAAGGCACAACAGCGCCTTTACTTCGTACGGAGTCTCAAGAAAGCCTTCTTGTGCTCCAAGCAACTGCATCTCTGTGTGGTATGGCAATTGCTCTGCAGATGACTGGAAAGCTCTCCAGCGGGTGGTTAAAAGCGCCCAGTGCATCACCTGCACCAAGCTACCACCATACAGGATATCTACAACAAACGGTGCGTGGGCAGAGCGAGAAACATCATATAGGATGTCTCTCATACTAACTTTTCATCCTGCTGCCTTCTGGCAGGCGTTTCAGGAGCCTCCACTTGGCACTTGGTGCTTGGCACCAATAGACTCAGGAAGAGCTTTTTCCCTGAGGCTGTAACCCTGTTCAACTCTTCCACACCACTTTAAAAGTATCACTGCATGTTGGATCACATTTAACTCCATGAAACCATGCACCCAGATAAAGTCTTTATTGTTGCCAGGGACTTTAATCACTGCAGTCTAAAAGCTGGACTTCCAAAGTTTCATCAGTGTGTCCTCTACACCACAAGGAGACAAAAGACTTTGCATCAGGTTTACACAAATGTAGCTGATGCCTACAAAGCTACATTTGTGAAGTGAAGTGAACTCAGAGTGAACTCTGTACTATTCACAAGTGTACCATTTTATCTGTATATACCATCGGTATTTGCAAATTTGCACATGGCAACTAAAACTAAATAAAAACTAAATAATTATGTGATTCCAAACAGGTGATGTCAGCAGGTGATTGCAGTTTTGGTTTGGTATAAAAGTAGCATCCAGGAAAGGCTTTGATGAGCAAAGATGGCCAAAGGATCTCCAGTTTGTCGACAAATGTGTGAGACCTGTACCTCGAAGAAAGATTTGCATATTTCCCTTATTGGAAGGGATTTGCATATTTCTCCATCTACAGTGCATAATATCATTAATATCATCAAGGAATCGGGAGGAATTTTAGTGCATAAAGGCCAAGGGCGCAAGCTTAAGTTGAACGCCCGTGATCTTCGATCAGCTGATATAACCACATGGGCAAGGGGTTACTTAAAATTTTACTGTGCAAAAAAGAAGCCTTATGGTAACCATGTCTAGAAGTGGCGTCGACTTCTCTGGGCTCAGAGGCATCTAGAATGAACCATCACACAGTAGAAAAGTGTATTGTGGTCAGATGAATCAGCATTCCAGGTCTGTTTTGGAAAATAATTGACGATGTGTGATCCAGACCAGAGACGAAAAGAACCATCCAGACTGTTATCAGCAACAAGTACAAAAGCCAGGGTCTGTCATGGTATGGGGCTGTGTCAGTGCCCTTGACAAAGGTAATTTATGCTTCTGTGATGGCAGCATTAATGCAGAAAAGTACACTGAGATCTTAAAGCAACATATGCTGCCTTCAAGAAGTCATATTTTCCAGGGATGTCCATGCATTTTTTAACAAGACAACGCAAAACCACATGCTGCACACATTACAAAGGCATGGCTGCAGAAGAAGAGGGTACGGGTACTGGACTGACCTGCCTGCAGTCCTGACCTGTCCCCAATAGAGACTGTGTGGAGAATTTTGAAACAAAAAATGTGACAACAACGACCCTGTACTGTTGCACATCTTAAGACGTGTTTGCAGGAACAATGGAACAAAATAAAAGCTGAAACACTAAATCAGTATCCTCAGTGTCAAAACGTCTTTTAGTTGTGGTGAAAAGGAATGGCAACATTACAAAGTGGTAAATGCTTTACTGTCCCAACTTTTTTGGAATGTGTTGCAGGCTTGAAATGCAGGAATGGATGTTTATTATTAAATAAAATAATGTTGACCAGACAAAAAATAAAATATCTCAGGTTCATACTGTCTGCAATGAAATAAAAGTCAAAGTAAATGTAAGAAACTCTGTGTTTTTTTATTATTTGCATTTTCCATGCTGTCCCAACTTTTTCTGATTTGGGGTTGTATTTTTATATTGATTTTTAACTGTTTTGCAATTGTATTTTCGTGTGTTTTTATATTATATTTGTGATATTTTCAGTGTATACGTGTCAAAAACAACCCCATTATTTTACATTAGACTAAAATACATGCAGTTCCACGGGACCATGGAACACATTAACAGATTTCCCAGACATTCTTATGGGAAAAAATACCTTGAAACTCAACGTCTTTAAAACTTAATGCAAGTCCCGGAGCCAATTGACGTTGAGTTTTACACTGTAACAGGTATGTACAAAAACACTCCTGAAGTGTGCCTAAATGCTTAAAATGCATAAGGCCATGTAATTTTCAAAGAAGTAGTCAAAAACAACCCCATTATTTTACATTAGACTAAAATACATGCAGTTCCACGGGACCATGGAACACATTAACAGATTTCCCAGACATTCTTATGGGAATGTCTGGGAATGTACAAAAATGCCAGGTATGTACAAAAACACTCCTGAAGTGTGCCTAAATGCTTCAAATGCATAAGGCCATGTAATTTTCAAAGAAGTAGTAGAAATGTAAAAGAACACTAATGTTTTTGAGTTATTGAAAATGAATTTGGCAATGTCAGTATGAGCAAATAGCAATGTAAAAAACGCTTTAACACTCAACTACTGTGCTTACAATGCCTTTTGAGCTTCTCTCACACTAAAAATGCATGTGCCAATAGGAATGTAAACAAACTACACTACTGAGCTTTATTATTTATTTGCTTTTTTGACAGTATAAATGCATTTGTCAGAGTCAATATAAACAAAGCACAAAAATATATCACTCCTGTGGTATGTCTAAAATGCTTCTTAAAGCTTCACTAATGCTGAAAACACATTTGGCAATGTCAATTTCTGCTAAGTAATAGGACTATTAAAACTTTAAAACATTTAACTTTTGTGCTAAGCAGACTTTTTCATCTAAAATGCAGTTGCCAATTGCAGTATCAACAATGTAATTAAAAATATATAAAAATAATAAAACACAACTACTGAAAATCTGTCATTATATATATACAGTGTATCACAAAAGTGAGTACACCCCTCACATTTCTGCAAATATTTCATTATATCTTTTCATGGGACAACACTATAGACATGAAACTTGGATATAACTTAGAGTAGTCAGTGTACAACTTGTATAGCAGTGTAGATTCACTGTCTTCTGAAAATAACTCAACACACAGCCATTAATGTCTAAATAGCTGGCAACATAAGTGAGTACACCCCACAGTGAACATGTCCAAATTGTGCCCAAATGTGTCGTTGTCCCTCCCTGGTGTCATGTGTCAAGGTCCCAGGTGTAAATGGGGAGCAGGGCTGTTAAATTTGGTGTTTTGGGTACAATTCTCTCATACTGGCCACTGGATATTCAACATGGCACCTCATGGCAAAGAACTCTCTGAGGATGTGAGAAATAGAATTGTTGCTATCCACAAAGATGGCCTGGGCTATAAGAAGATTGCTAACACCCTGAAACTGAGCTACAGCATGGTGGCCAAGGTCATACAGCGGTTTTCCAGGACAGGTTCCACTCGGAACAGGCTTTGCCAGGGTCGACCAAAGAAGTTGAGTCCACGTGTTCGGCGTCATATCCAGAGGTTGGCTTAAAAAAATAGACACATGAGTGCTGCCAGCATTGCTGCAGAGGTTAAAGACGTGGGAGGTCAGCCTGTCAGTGCTCAGACCATACGCCGCACACTACATCAACTCGGTCTGCATGGTCGTCATCCCAGAAGGAAGCTGACGCACAAGAAAGCCCGCAAACAGTTTGCTGAAGACAAGCAGTCCAAGAACATGGATTACTGGAATGCCCTGTGGTCTGACGAGACCAAGATAAACTTGTTTGGCTCAGATGGTGTCCAGCATGTGTGGCGGCGCCCTGGTGAGAAGTACCAAGACAACTGTATCTTGCCTACAGTCAAGCATGGTGGTGGTAGCATCATGGTCTTGGGCTGAAAAAATCCAGAAAAAAAACATTAAATAAAAGTTATATATTAATTTGTATTTAATTAAGGGAAATAAGTATTTGATCCCCTACCAACCAGCAAGAATTCTGACCCCCACAGACCAGTTATGTGCACAAAAGGCACACAAATTAGTCCTGTCCCTGTATAAAAGACACCTGTCACAGAATCAGTTTCTTCCGTTCAAATCTCTCGACCACAATGAGAAAGACCAAAGAGCTGTCAAAGGACGTCATGGACAAGATTGTAGACCTGCACAAGGCTGGAATGGGCTACAAGACCATCAGCAAGAAGCTTGGTGAGAAAGAGACCACTGTTGGCACGATAATTCGAAAATAAAAGAAATACAAGATCACAGTCAATCGCCCTCCCTCTGGAGCTCCATGCAAGATCTCACCTCGTGGGGTAAGAATGATTCTGAGAAAGGTGAGGTCAGCCCAGAATTACATGGGAGGAGCTTGTCAATGATCTCAAGGGAGCTGGGAGCAGAGAAATGCTGGATATGACCCCAGAACACAATCCCCACTGGGCATTTCTCTTCCTCCAAACACGGCGAGTGGAGTTGATGACAAAGAGCTCAATTTTGGTCTCATCTGACCATATCACATTCTCCCAAGCTTTCTCTGAATCATTCAGGTGTTTACTGGCAAACTTCAGACGGGCCTGTACATGAGCCTTCTTGAGTAAAGGGACTTTGCGGGCACTGCAATCCAAACTCTCAATCCATTACGGCGAAGTGTGTTACTAATGGTTTTCTTGGTGACTGTGCTCCCAGCTCCCTTGAGATCATTGACAAGCTCCTCCCGTGTAATTCTGGGCTGACCTCACCTTTCTCAGAATCATTCTTACCCCACGAGGTGAGATCTTGCATGGAGCTCCAGAGGGAAAGCGATTGACTGTGATCTTGTATTTATTCCATTTTCGAATGATCGCACCAACAGTGGTCTCTTTCTCACCAAGCTTCTTGCTGATGGTCTTGTAGCCCATTCCAGCCTTGTGCAGGTCTACAATCTTGTCCCTGACGTCCTTTGATAGCTCTTTGGTCTTGCCCATGGTGGTCGAGAGATTTGAAGGGAAGAAACTGATTCTGTTACAGGTGTCATTTATACAGGGACAGGACTAATTTGTGTGCCTTTTGTGCACATAACTGGTCTGTGGGGGTCAGAATTCTTGCTGGTTGGTAGGGGATCAAATACTTATTTCCCTTAATTAAATACAAATTAATTTATAACTTTTATTTAATGTTTTTAAAAGGTTTAAAAGGTTTAAAAAGATTAAAATACTAAAATACTCTTTTAGACATAGGTTAATATTCATGTATAAAACACTGTGACACTTAACTACTGTGCAAAAAAACTATTCTTAAGCTTTTTTATGCTGAAAATGAATTCTGCAATGTCAATCTTAAGTAATAGGAATATTTTTAAGCTTTGTTTTGTCAATGTCAATCTCAATAAATAAATAGCATTATACAAAAACTCTCCACTAATATGCTTTGAATGTTTTTTTTTTACTTCTCTGGCCCTGAAAATGCATGTGGTAATGGTGTTGGTGTTGGATGCTTAACACCGTTTGCCATTACGGTACTAGACACAGACAAATACAAGAACTTGAACAATGCAGTCACAACAGTCACATCTGAAACTTTGCTAGCAAAACTGCAAAAGCAGCAAGAACTTTTTAATAAAGTTTTACACATCCAGGACTGGAGCAGTCCTGACTAGCTTTAGCCAACAAGGACTGAAAAAAATAATGCAATTAGACAATTAGACACTGTTTTGTGCTTCCCTGAAATATTGCGTATTGTGCTTAAAATACTGTTTTGAGCATTACTGAACCTGAAAATGCATGTGGCAATGTCAATATTAATGAAGTAATAAGAATGTAAAAAAACACGAAAATGCTTGTGTAGTTTTCTTTAAAACACTGTTTTGAGCTTCTCTAAAGCTGGAAAAGGCAATGTCAATATCAACAAAGTAACAGTGATGTACAAAAACAGTTAATCCAAAAGGTGTTTTAAGCATCTCTCAGGCTGAAAATGCATATTTTTTAAACATTATTTTCTTGGTACCAAGGATTAATAAATCAATTGTTCATCATTTAGAGATTTCATTGCCATTATGAAAAAGATAAAAGAAAGAAATAAAGACACTTTTCATGGGATTTGAACCCCAACTCTCACAAATGCGTTACACTGCCATCAGCAATTTATCCTCTTGAGCCACTATGGACTGATATGTAAATGTGAATTTAAATGTACTAAAATAGCTAGTTCTGCTGGGGGTTTTTTTCCCTTTAAGAAGAAGATTTGTTTATAATTCGAATTATTTTACTTATAATAATTATAATATAATAGTATTGATTATTTTTACGCTTATTTCAATATTATTGTCATTTCTATGAATGTTTTTGTTGTTGGTGGTGGCGGTGATATGAATATATATTATTAGATTGAATAATAATGACATTATTTCGGTCACAGCGCTCATATTTTGGTCTAAATTTACAAAGTTTGTGAGTTTCTCCACATTTCTTGCTGTGGAAATCAGAGCGAACACGTCGGGAAACATTGTAGTTCAGACAACGGTGGTTTAAACCAACGTGGTTCGAACTACTGTGGTACCACAACATGTTACGACAGTTTCGGGAAACAGTCGTAATTCGGATGTTTGTTAGTTTAACGATGCATCGTACTATGGTAGTTCAATGCTAACCTCCGTGGTTGTTCAGGAAACGCACCCCTGGTTAGTAAGCACGGCTGTGCACCACTATGTCCAGGATAAAACACATAAAAAGGCGCCAAGCTAGCTGATACGTAGCAAAGCTATCTAGCCAACTAACTTTACTAGCACTAGCTAATCCGAGCCACAACCTAGTCAATAATTTTTTTCTTTAGCTCCAGTAACGTTACACAGCAGAAGCGCTGGTGAAACCAACATAAACATCAACTTCAACTCATCCTCTAAAGCTAAGTACCTTTCTTTGTTATAATGGCCCCTGCAGGAGCTTTATATCCCTGTTCCGAGTGCAACATGTTCAGTTATTCCTTCTCCGTGTTTAGTGATAACTTTATATGTGATAAGTGCAGATTAGTTGTTAGTCTGACGGAGAAGATATCAGTGTTAGAAGGGCGCATTCGGGCGTTAGAACAGACTACTACTAGTGAGTGTTTAGATACAGCTGTAGCAGTCCGGCAGACTCCGGCATTAGAGTCCTCACAGCGGGGCGACTGGGTGACGTCTACGACCAGGATGGCGGCGCGAGCACATCGCGGGACCCTGCGTCTATACCAGATTTCGCGATTTTGCAGTATTTTCCTGCTCATTTTGAGTCTGTTCATACAGAACAGCTTTACTTTAACATCCTACACCCGACAGGAACTTTTGGACATCGGTCGAAGTTACTCCGACAGTTTTATCACCAATCTTCGACTCATCCCTGAGATCTCCAAAACACCGGAGGCTACGCACTCTAACCGGCCGGGCGGAAGTGCTCGCAGGCGGCGTCGAGAACGTAAACAAAGGCGAGGGAAGCGCGGAGGACTAAAAGCTAAGCTAAAGCTAACACTGCATTGGCTTTCGTTACCCAGCATTTTCCTCGCAAATGTGCGGTCTTTGGTGAACAAAATGGACGAGATACGACTTCGCATCACCTGCAGTAAGAGACTTATGGACTGTAATGTCATGATTTTCACAGAAACATGGCTAAATGGCGGCGTACCCGACAATGCTATCGAGCTAACCGGACGCTACACACTCCGGGCAGATAGAACAGCAGATGACTCCGGTAAGACCAGAGGTGGTGGACTGTGCATTTATATTAACAAAGCTTGGTGCACGAACTTTGTCACTGTTGGAAAACACTGCTCGGCTAACATAGAATATCTCATGGTCAAGTGTAGACCTTTCTATCTGCCTAGGGAGTTCACTTCTACTATTATAACCGCAGCCTATATCCCCCCGGATGCTAATGCCAAGCTTGCTATAAACGAACTTTATTCAGCCATCAGCAAACAACAGACTGCGCACCCAGAGGCTGCATTTATAGTTGCAGGTGATTTTAATCACTCAAACTTAAAGACAGCACTGCCAAAATTCCACCAGCATGTTTCCAGCAATACAAGAGGAAACAAAACTCTGGATCATGTTTATACAAACATTGCTGAGCTTACACTGCGACCCCCCTCCCCCACCTGGGACAGTCAGACCATCTTTCTTTTTTTCTTTCTCATTCCTAAGTACTCTCCACTCATCCAACGTGTGAAGCCATTAACATCAACCATCAAGGTGTGGCCAGCGGGGACAGACGCTGTACTTCAGGACAGGTTTCAACACACGGACTGGAGAATGTTTGCTTCACAGGCTACTTGTGGCTCTCACACAGATATCGACACCTACACCTCCTCTGTGCTGAATTATATCAAAACCACCACTGACAGTGTTACCACACAGAAACAGATAACCACGTACCCAAATCAGAAGCCATGGATGAATAAGGAGGTGCGTCTTCTGCTGAAAGCCCGCAACATCGCCTTCAGAACAGGTGACGCACAGGCCTACAGCACATCCAGGGCGAACCTGAGGAGGGGCATCAAAAAGGCCAAGCACTGCTACAAGCTAAAGGTTGAGGAACACTTCAACTCCGACCCCCGACGCATGTGGCAGGGCATCCAGGTCATCAGCAACTACAAGCCCAGCAACTCCATCCCGGTAACTACAGATGTCTCCTTCCTGAACGAGCTAAATGACTTTTATGCTCGCTTTGACAGATACAACAGGGAGACGGCTACCCAGACCAGACTCTCTGCAGACCACCAGCCCCTCTCACTCTCCTCCACAGACGTCTACACTGCACTGAGCCAGATCAACGCACGCAAAGCTGCTGGTCCAGACGGCATTCCCGGGCGAGTGCTGAGAGCATGTGCGGAGCAGCTGACTGGAATCTTTACAGACATTTTCAACCCGTCCCTCACCCAGGCAACTGTACCTACATGCTTCAAATCCACCTCCATCGTACCAGTGCCGAAACACTCCAGCCCGACGTGCCTGAATGACTACCGCCCTGTAGCACTCACACCCATTGTTATGAAGTGCTTCGAGCGACTGGTCCTGGCACACCTGAAGAACTGTCTCCCACCCACACTGGACCCACATCAGTTTGCATACCGCAGCAATAGGTGTACAGAGGACGCAGTCTCCATGGCGCTGCACTCTGTGCTTACACATCTGGACAATAGCAACACATACGCACGAATGCTGTTTGTTGACTTCAGCTCAGCATTTAATACCGTAATCCCTTCCAAGTTAGTCACTAAACTTGGAGATCTGGGTATTAACACCTCCCTTTGTCACTGGATTATGGACTTTCTTACCAACAGACCTCAGCATGTTAGGTCAGGCCACACCTACTCCATCACCATCTCACTCAATACAGGCGTACCACAGGGCTGTGTGCTGAGCCCATTCCTCTACTCCCTTTTCACCCACGACTGCAGGCCTGTGCATGGATCCAACTCCATCATTAAGTTTGCTGACGACACCACGGTGATTGGACTCATCAGTAACAACGATGAGACAGCCTACAGGGATGAGGTACAGCATCTGGCCACATGGTGTGAGGACAACAACCTGCTTCTCAACAACAACAAAACCAAGAGCTCATCGTGGACTTCAGGAGGGAAGGAGGAGGCACGCATGACCCCATCCACATAGACGGAATAGCTGTTGAACGTGTCTCCAGCTTCAAGTTTTTGGGGACCCACATTTTGGAGGACCTGTCCTGGACCACCAACACCTCCAGCTTGGCCAAGAAGGCTCACCAGCGCCTCTTCTTCCTGAGGACACTCAGGAAACACCATCTGTTTTCGGCCATCCTGGTGAACTTTTACCACTGTGCAATAGAAAGTATCCTGACCAGCAGTATCACAGTCTGGTATGGAAACTGCACTGTTGCGAACCGCAAGGCACTGCAACGAGTGGTGAAAACGGCCCAGCGCATCACAGGGACTCCACTTCCACCCATTGAGGACGTCCAGAGGAAACGCTGTCTGCGTCGAGCTCGCAGCATTCTTAAGGACTCCTCCCACCCTGCACACAGACTATTTGCCCTTCTGCTCTCTGGCAGGCGCTTTAGGAGCCTCCGGACAAGGACTACTAGACTGAGGAACAGCTTTTTCCCCAGAGCTGTCTCCATATTGAACTCTGTCCCCCGTTAACCCCGTTAACATGATAATTTTTATCCTCTTTCCGCTTGTATTTCACTGGTACATACCTCATTTGTAAATCTCATAAATACTGTATATATCTGTTTATTATGTTTTTACGTACTCATTCCTTGATCGTGTCCATAGCACCTTAATCACTTTAACCTGCATAGCACCTTAATATTAATCTGCACCTTAATATGTACATTGTTTTCAGCTACATATCTTGTTTATAGTATAGTTTATAGATCCTGTTTATACCACTGCTATTTACCCACTGTAAATAATGTATATCATAAATACTGTTAATTCTGCACTTTCTGCTATTGCACTTCTGGTTAGATGCTAAACTGCATTTCGTTGCATTGTACTTGAACATGTGTAATGACAATAAAGTTGAATCTAATCTAATCTAATCTAATCTCAGTTGCACGTGTCCAACAGGTTTTCCCCACTCAGTGACCCACCCGCTGAGAAGCCTGTTAATGTAAGTGCTCTGGATAATAGGAGATTCTCAGCTCCGACACGTGCGTATTGCGACCCCCATAGAGACACCAGCAACCATAGTCACTTGTATTCCGGGGGCCAGGGCGCCTGACATCAGAGCAAATCTGAAAGTGCTGGCTAATGCTAATCGTAGATTTTCGAAGATTGTTATCCACGTCGGCACTAATGATGTTTGTTTACGGCAGTCTGAGGTTACTAAGAGTAATGTTAAAGAGGTGTGTGAGTTAGCTAGGTCGATGTCTGAGGCAGTAGTGTGCTCTGGCCCCTTACCGATTCGACCCAGTGGCGAAACCTACAGCAGGTTGTTGTCGCTGAACCGCTGGATGTCTAAATGGTGCTCAGAAAACTGCATTGATTTTGTAGATAACTGGTCCACCTTTGAGGGAAGGCCTGGTCTTTTGAAGCGGGATGGTGTCCACCCCACGTGGGAGGGTGCTGCTCGCATTTCTTGCAGCATAGGTGACAGGCTTTACCACCGCGTTAGTGTAGTGGCAGATAGTGTTAAATGACTATCCAGAGCCAAGACCAGGCAGCAGACAAACAGGCCTAACCAACTGTCTGCGAGTCGCCATCGGACGTCACCTGGAATCCTTAGGTCACAAACCATTGAGACTGTGTCTGTTTACCGTGGCAGGTGTAAGCCAAAACAAAATCAAAAAGTTTGTCATAATAACTTAATTAAAATTAATGTAAATGAGCATCATGAAAACCATAGTAAGGCTAAACTAAAGTTAGGACTTCTAAACATCAGGTCACTTGCATGCAAAACAGTAATTGTAAATGAAATAATTACAGATAATTGTCTTAGTGCACTTTGTTTAACCGAGACCTGGGCTAGATCTGATGAGTATCTAGGTTTAAATGAAGCATCTCCTCCGGGTTACAGTTATGAACATAAGCCACGTCTTAGCGGTCATGGTGGAGGAATAGCCACAATTCATGATAAAGACATAGGTCTTACTGTAAAATCATCTCCCCTAACAAACTCGTTTGAAGTTCTTATCTCTGACATAACCAATAAATGTTCATCTGATAAAACTAGTATGTTTAAGCTGGTTACTGTTTATCGACCCCCTGGTCCTTACTCAGAATTTCTTAACGAATTTGCCGTTTTTCTTTCTAAATTAGTTTTATCAACTAAAAAAGCTTTAATTGTTGGTGACTTTAATATTCATTATGAGGATAAGTGTAATCCACTCAAAATTGCGTTTGATTCTATTTTAGAATCTCTAGGCTTTACCCAAAATGTAACAGGACCCACTCACCGCTGTAAACATACCTTAGATTTAATACTTACTTATGGTATAAACATAGACAACCTGGAAATTGTACCACAGAATGACTTAATTTCTGATCACTCCCTACTAATTTATGAAGTGTCCCTGTCCAATAATATACAGCAACCACATCGTTTTAAATGTAAGCGCACTATTACATCTGCAACTGCAGCAGCATTCATAAACTGCCTACCAGAATTACCAAATATACCAGCATCAGAACCTAAAGAACTAGATTAGGCAACTCAAAACCTAGAAACCGTATTGCGCACAACCATAGATAACGTAGCCCCACTCAAAACTAAACTGATTAGGGAGAAAAAACTTGCTCCTTGGTACAATGACCACACGTGCACTTAAACAAGCAGCACGGAAATTAGAACGCAAGTGGCGTCACACTACACTGGAGGTGTATAAGATTGCTGGGAAAGATGCTCTAACTGAATATAAACATGCACTTATAAAAGCTAAATCTTTATATTATTCGTCCCTAATAGAGAAAAATAAAAACAATCCTAGATTCCTTTTCGAGATTAACTAAAAACGTCAATGAAACTGAATCTAATATACCACCTGACTGTACCAGCGATGATTTTTTAAAATTCTTTAATGACAAGATAGAAAAAATACGACTTCAGAGTCAAAGTGTGTCACTTGCCAATGTTAAGTATGGACTCACTCCGAGCAGCATTGATGATAATAGTAACGAGTTAATCCAACTAAATTCCTTTAATCCAATCTCCCAAAATGAACTAACTGTGTTGATTAAATCATCGAAGTCATCATCGTGTATACTCGATCCTGTTCCAACTCGTTTACTTAAAGATTTACTCCCAGCTATTGTAGAGCCCCTGCTTACATTAATTAATGCATCCCTTAGCCTTGGGTACGTACCTAAATTGTTTAAAAGTGCCGTTATTAAACCGCTGATTAAAAAACCTAATCTTGATCCACATGTTTTATCTAATTATAGGCCAATTTCAAACCTTCCTTTTGTCTCTAAAATATTAGAAAAAGTCGTTTCCAAACAATTATGTTCTTATTTGAATGAAAATTGTATTCATGAAAAATTTCAATCAGGATTTAGACCCAATCATAGTACCGAAACCGCATTAATTAGTGTAGTTAACGAGTTGTTAATGTCTTCTGATAATGGATGTGTCTCTTTTCTTGTTCTATTAGATCTTAGCACAGCGTTTGATACGGTCGATCATAACATTTTACTGGATAGGCTAGAAAATACAGTAGGTGTTAAAGGACTCGCACTCTCTTGGTTTCAATCATATCTGACTGACCGCTCGCAATTTGTTTATGTAAATAATAAATGCTCGGAAACTACAAAAGTAAAGTGTGGTGTTCCACAGGGGTCGGTACTGGGACCACTATTATTTACACTCTATATGCTTCCACTAGGTGAAATTATTCATAAACATGGCATAAAATTTCACTGCTATGCAGATGACACACAGCTGTATATATCAGCCAAACCAAATGATACTGACACAATCAGTAAGATAGAAGATTGTGTAAATGACATAAAAAACTGGATGTCGTGTAATTTTCTTTGACTTAATTCAGATAAAACTGAGGTTTTACTTGTTGGCTCTAAAGCTGCAAGACACAAGTTGTCTAACCTGGTGCTAAACCTAAACACTTTCTCTGTTACTCCCAGCCCAGATGTAAAAAACTTGGGTGTCACACTAGATTCAGATCTTTCCTTTGATACACACATTAATAATATTACTAGAGTTGCTTTCTATCATTTGCGTAATATCTCTAAAATAAGAAATATACTATCTGTTAATGACGCCGAAAAACTGATCCATGCGTTTATAACTTCTCGGTTAGATTATTGTAATGCTCTTCTAACTGGATGCTCTGGTAGATCCATACACAAACTCCAGTTAGTTCAAAATGCAGCAGCTCGAGTGCTAACTACAACTAAAAAATTTGATCATATTAGTCCTGTTCTATCATCTCTACACTGGCTGCCAGTTAAATTCCGCATTGATTACAAAATACTTTTACTAACCTATAAAGCGCTACATGGTCTGGCTCCACAGTATCTGAGTGAACTTATTAATCACTACAACCCAGCGCGTCCACTTCGTTCACAAGATGCAGGGTTACTTATAGTTCCTAAAATTAAAAAGACCACAGCTGGTGGAAGAGCATTTTCTTACAAAGCTCCACAACTTTGGAATAATCTTCCTGCCTCTATTCGGGATTTGGACACAGTCTCAATGTTTAAGTCTAGACTGAAAACATATTTATTTTCTCAGGCTTTTGATTAGTATAGACAAAGGTGCAGAGCTTGGGGGTTCTTGGTCATAGAAACTTGTGGTGATCAGGGATGTTGGGTTGCTGTCGTTCTGCCTCTCCTGTCCAATCACTCAGGTTTGGGTAGGAGAGGTGGGCGCTGATGTGAAAGCCTTCATGACCTTGTTACCTGCTTGCTCTCCCTTTTAGTTATGCTGTAATAATTAGGGCTGCCGGAGTCTAAAACTCTCTGTAAAACTGTTTTACTCAACTAGCATTGTACATTATTAACTATATTCTTTGTTGTTTTACTCCAAAGGCATTCTGATGGAAACCTGTTTACCCACCGAGGTTAAGGATTAAAGTCGAGACTGCCATGACAACTATGCTGCTCCTGCCGGATGTGACGGGTCTGGAGTAATTGCACCAAGAATGACAAGAACTCACTACAGACTTTATTGAAGACTAGAGCGAATAACAACTCTATTATTATTTATTTATCTATTTATTACCAGTTATAACTTTTAGATCATTTAATTCTGTGTTTGTATGCTTTGTGTAAATCGTGTATTTAATTAAAGTATCCTCCAGACCACCCAAGAAGGATGGGCCCTGCTGAGTCTGGTTCCTCTCAAGGTTTCTTCCTGTAATTTTCAGGGAGTTTTTCCTTGCCACAGTCGCCCTCGGCTTGCTCAACAGGGGTTTTTGTATCTGTTGGTCCTGGATTTTGTAAAGTTGCTTTGAGACAATGTCTATTGTAAAAAGTGCTATATAAATAAAGTTGACTTGACTTGACTTGAAAGAAAAATATAACTATATCTGTAATTATTTCACGGTGTCAACGTCTTTAAAAAGAAATACAAATTCTTTAACACTCAGCAGATCGACATAGTGTAATAACGCACAAAATAAGTCGTTATTGAACTTTGAAAATAGATTTCTAACGAATTAGCTAGCTAGTTAACATAATCTTTACCACTATTAGCTTACCCGAGCACGCACGCAGCCGTTTCGTTCAAAGGCAAACCAAAGTTTATTTCGCCCGTTAACGTTACGTTATACGCGTTACTAGGGATGCATCAATACCATTTTTTACCAACCGAGTACAAGTACAAGTACATGTGTTTTTGTACTTGCCGATACCGATACCAATACCTATTTAGAATGATGGAATTAATGAGTTAATGGAGTTAATGAGTTGGAGGTTAATAAATATTTTTGCAATGTTGGTGTTTAGTTGTTATGTTTTGTAGTAACGATCAGGTCAGAAATAGAGAGCTCTCGGCGAGCCGGTCGGATCGAGTTGCTGGATAGTTCACACTTAGCGATCGAGAGCCGAGTTTTGATCGCTGAGCGAAAGCCGAGTTGCTCCCGAGCCGGCAAATCTAGCGCCGACCAGTCACCGAGCGAAAATCAGGGCAAAAGTCGTGTAGTGTGAACTAGGCATAACGCAGCAACGTGCACTAGGCACACGGTATCAGATGTTTAGTATCGGAGCCTCATTTGCGAGTACGAGTACAAGTTAATGAGCGAGGTATCGGGCAAATACCCGATACCAGTATCGGTACTCATGCATCTCTACGCATTACAGCACAAAACAACGCAACCACCATTTAAAATATCTGCCAAATAGTTGGTGTACACAATTTCGCTTTCTATCACACATTTTAAACATCGATAAACTCACCTGCTTCCCGCCGTTAATACTTTCAGTAAACGCTATTCCAGCTTGCCAAACTCCACTCGGTGTATCAATCTGCACTCATTTTGCCTCAAACTGTAGTCCAGTCAGGTGTGTCCCTCTGCCACTGAAAGTAGTCCACTGCTGTATAACGTGTTGTTGTTTTAATCTGTATTAATATTAATGGCTTTCCGTCTGAAAAAAATTGGTTAGCCCCATGCTCCCATGGTTTTAACGTATTAAAAAATATTATTGTTCTGTCTAACTCAAAAATGGTGCCCACCTCTCGGAATCGCCCACTCTTTCCCCTTTTCTTTTTTAACTAATAACTTACAAACATAAGTTAAATGAACATTAACAAATCAGAAAAACTCACAAGTAGTCAAGACAACTTTTTTACATTATATTTTCTGAAAACTTATTAACCTGAGTTCAATATCCAAAACTTGTCATGACAATTGGAGTTGAAAAGAAGAAATGAGTTCACATAACTCATTGAGGCTGTATTGTTTTACAGTGTGGAAACAAACACTGACAGGAGAGCACATGTCAGCCATGAGAAAAGAGTGGCATTTTGATCTCTGTAAATGTTAATTTAATCATGTATCCTGATCATAGAGTATGTTTATTCAGATTTACGTTGTTACAGCAGTATTTTACAAAAAAAAATGAAATGTTCACATTATTTTTATGTATATGAAGTGCATCTTATTCTAGCTGTTGACTTGCATTAGCAAATTCATGACCTAGCATTTTCTTTCCAGAAAAAGTGAAAATTGTCATTACCGCAACATGTCATTAACAACACATTATTTGTTGTGATGGTAAAGACACTTAGTGATGGTAATGGCAGGTTTTCAGTTTCACCATCACTATCTTTTAACTGTAATAATTAAAGGTAAAGCATAATAGTTTGATTTTACAATGAAATGCATTACTTCTTTAAACTAATTTTCACTGTTTTAGTCAATATGGTCCATAAGACATCAGAAGAGAGGTCTACAGAATACAGAAAAAAGAATAAAAAAGATCCAGTGAAACATAGGAATATTTTGAAAGAGAAAAGGAGAGATACAAAATAAGAAAAGAGAAAGGAAGGCTTAAAGCAAAATCACAACTTTTAAAGATCCCAAAAAAATTTGGAAAAATACAAAGAGAGATGCTCTAGGCTTTCCAAGAGGTTTACCCAATTGAAGTCTCCAAAGCAAAAAAACAACAAGCAATTGAAACTGCAACCAATGGCCCTACAGAGGACCTTTGAAGAATGCACAAGGATATTTTGCTCTGGTCACCAAAATCACAAACTCAAAGGACAAATATGACAGGGGTGTGTATTCAGGAATAAGTCAAATAATTCTAAATAAGATGTGGATGCAGAGGAGTGTACTCTAGTCAAAATTATGAGACATGTAGGCCATAATTGCTTTTTTTGGCCTATGATATTCTGTATTGTTAGCCAATCCATCAATTTGCCTAATCCCACCACCTCAGCCACTGACGAAGAGGCACATGGTGCTGCCAGTGGATGTCTGGGAAAAACTGTGCTTATATGTTCTGATATAAAATTTGCCAACGTGGCAAATGAGCATTGTTTAGTTACAGTAAAGTGTTAATCCAAATATGTAGTCTATAAAAATTAACACTTTTCTCCTGTCTGTTTAGAGTCTGTTTAGATTATTGTTGTCATAGTCACATTTGGGGTGCGTTTCCCAAACATCGACGGAGGCTAGCATTGAACTACCATAGTACGATGCATCGTTAAACTAACAAACATCCGAAGTACGACTGTTTCCCGAAAATGTCTTACCATGTTGGTACTACAGTAGTTCGAATCACGTTGGTTTGAACCACCGTCGTTTTCAAATGTTTGCTTTGACTTCCACAGCGGGAAACGTGCAGAAACTCACAAACTTTGTAATATTAGGCCAAAATATGAGAGCTGTGACCGAAATAGCGTCACTAATGTATTATTTATTCTAATACAATCTATTCATATTGTAATCATTGATCACCACCACAAAAACATTAATAGAAATTAATAAATAAAATTAATATTTATAAATATTAACAATATAAACACTTTTTCTGTTTATTTTTTATGTATTCTGCAGTTTTGAGTCATTTTCTAGTTTTAGACAGTAGATATGTGTTGGTTTCTTTTGCTGTTAGTGTGGGTGGGGGGAAAAGGGTATTTTCATTGCAAAACAAATAAGCCGATGTTGGTATGCTAGGTAGGAAGCATGCATATATAGGAGTGTTAAGTCACAAACCACACCAAAACCTAATTTATTCGGCGTTTAAGGGAGTACTCACACAAGGTCTGTTGCCTTGTACTGAAACTTATTTGGAGTAATTTTGGCCATGGCAACACAACAAAGCAATTTTTTTGTTGCACATAGAAGATTTTTTACAGGGGCAGCTGACGTTGATAAAGTTTTTCTATTTAGAGAACAGTTCTATAGTCATTGTTGAGATTATTAGTGTGATTGCAGAATGCAAGCACACTATTGTTATTAGTGTGATTGCAGAATGCAAGCACACTATTAGTGTGATTGCAGAATGCAAGCCCACTATTGTTATTGTTATTTTCGTTTTCAATATATTATTAGTGTGATTGCAGAATGCAAGCACACTATTAGTGTGATTGCAGAATGCAAGCACACTATTGTTATTGTTATTTTCGTTTTCAATATATTATTGCCATTCCGCCCGTTTTTTGTCTCCCTTTCTTCGTCCGCAGTTTTCGAGATATCGACCCCGTTCCAGTGCCAAATCGTCCGGCCCATACGGGAATGGACTGCTTGTATACAGCTTTTGGATCGAACCAACACTGTGGGCACAGTGCCCGTTTTAAGGTGCCCGTTTTGCCCCATTGACTCCCATTCATTTTGAAAAAAATTTCGAGCTATCAACGCCGTTCCAACCCTTGATCGACCGGGTCATTAATTAGCGCCCAAATCCAAAAAATCATCCGGATACGCCCATCCGTGTGGCATTTATGCCCGTTTTTGCCCGAATTTTTGGACAAAAATCTTGACACCTTTGGCTTTCCACAGAACGTCAACGTGATGACGTAGGCGGCATCTTCAGCCCGTTCTGAGAATAGAAAATGGCGGCCGCCAAAAAAGCTGACTTATTTTGGTCTGTAACTAAAGTATTAGTGATTTTTAAGATGAAAACGCTGCACAGAATGAAATTATAGTGCAGTTACACTTAGCAGGGAGCGTCATATCGTTCGCGTTGCAACAGAAAAAAAGATATTTATATCCGTTAGCTTCAAGGCTAACGGATGCATTAAAATCAATGGGAATTGCTAAATGCTAAAAGAGGGACCGAAGTCTGAGTGCACTATGCCTGAAAGCTGTAAATGAGACACAGCCGATCATAGATTGCGCAATACCATGGCCCCTGCAGTGATAATCACATGTAAATGAATGAGTACTGATTTGTAAGCAGTACAAACGTGCAGAAATGCATTTTTTTACAGGTTTGGCTTTTCAAACACACCCAGAGTGAACTTGTGCTCACACCACAGCTTGTGCACAGATACAGTGGCCTGTCTGGGAGAAAGTATTCACACCCCACGCACCGCACCACTTCTAAACGCATGCGCGCCCCCGACCTGCGCACGCACGCCGACCGGCACACGGCAATCACACTCGCATTTTCTGCAGGAAATGCACATCTCTAGTTAGTGTGATTGCTGTAGGCAAGCACACTATTGTTATCCGAAAGTCATATTATTAGTGTGATTGCAGAATGCAAGCACACTATTGTTATTGTTATTTTCGTTTTCAATATATTATTGCCATTCCGCCCGTTTTTTGTCTCCCTTTCTTCGTCCGCAATTTTCGAGATATCGACCCCGTTCCAGTGCCAAATCGTCCGGCCCATACGGGAATGGACTGCTTGTATACAGCTTTTGGATCGAACCAACACTGTGGGCACAGTGCCCGTTTTAAGGTGCCCGTTTTGCCCCATTGACTCCCATTCATTTTGAAAAAAATTTCGAGCTATAAATGCCGTTCCAACTCTTGATGGACCGGGTCATTAATTAGCGCCCAAATCCAAAAAATCATCTGGATACGCCCATTTGTGTGGCATTTATGCCCGTTTTTGCCCGAATTTTGAGAGAAAAATTTTGACACCTTTGGCCTTCCATAACACGTCAACGTGATGACGTAGGCAACCACCTCGGACTGTTCCGAAAAAGCAACATGGCTGCCGATTTGAAAACGAACTTATTTTGGTCTGTAACTAAAGTATTAGTGATTTTTAAAGTAAAAATGCTGCACAGAATGAAATTATACTTCAGTTAGACTTGGCAGTGAGCGTCAAATCGATCGCGTTGCAACAGAAAAAAAGATATTTCTATCCGTTAGCTTCAAGGCTAACGGATGCATTGAAATCAATGGGAATTGCTAAATGCTAAAAGAGGGACCGAAGTCTGAGTGCACTATGCCTGAAAGCTGTAAATGAGACACAGCCGATCATAGATTGCGCAATACCATGGCCCCTGCAGTGATAATCACATGTAAATGAATGAGTACTGATTTGTAAGCAGTACAAACGTGCAGAAATGCATTATTTTACAGGTTTGGCTTTTCAAACACACCCAGAGTGAACTTGTGCTCACACCACAGCTTGTGCACAGATACAGTGGCCTGTCTGGGAGAAAGTATTCACACCCCACGCACCGCACCACTTCTAAACACATGCGCACCCCCAACCTGCGCACGCTTGCCGACCGCCACACGGCAATCACACTCGCATTTTCTCCGGAAATGCACTCTCTAGTTATTATTATTAGTGTGATTGCAGAATGCAAGCACACTATTAGTGTGATTGCAGAATGCAAGCACACTATTGTTATTGTTATTTTCGTTTTCAATATATTATTGCCATTCTGCCCGTTTTTTGTCTCCCTTTCTTCGTCCGCAATTTTCGAGATATCGACCCCGTTCCAGTGCCAAATCATCCGGCCCATACGGGAATGGACTGCTTGTATACAGCTTTTGGATCGAACCAACACTGTGGGCACAGTGCCCGTTTTAAGGTGCCCGTTTTGCCCCATTGACTCCCATTCATTTTGAAACAAATGTCGAGCTATCAACGCCGTTCCAACCCTTGATCGACCGGGTCATTAATTAGCGCCCAAATCCAAAAGTTCATCCGGATACGCCCATCCGTGTGGCATTTATGCCCGTATTTGCCCGAATTTTTGGACTAAAATCTTGACACCTTTGGCTTTCCACAGAACGTCAACGTGATGACGTAGGCGGCATCTTCAGTCCGTTCTGAGAACAGAAAATGTCCGCCGCCAAAAAATCTGACTTATTTTGGTCTGTAACTAAAGTATTAGTGATTTTTAAGGTGTAAACGCTGCACAGAATGAAATTATAAGCCAGTAAAACTTAGCAGTGAGCGTCATATCGTTCGCGTTGCAACAGAAAAGAAGATATTTATATCCGTTAGCTTCAAGGCTAACAAATGCATTCAAATCAATGGCAATGGCTACATGCTAAAGGAGGGACCGAAGTGTGAGCACTGTGTAAGTGCACTATGAATGAAAGCTGTAAATGAGACACAGCCGATCATAGATTGCGCAATACCATTGACTTCCATTCATTTTTTTTGAATGGTTATTTAATGGTTATTTCTATAACCTTTATTTAACCTATAAGAGCCCCATTTACTTCCATTCAGTTTTTTGAAAGTTCGAGATATCAACGCCGTTCCAACTCTAAATTGTACAGCCCACTGATGTAACCCCGACTCAGATACAGCATGGGGATTCGAACCCACGCCCACCTGCCACGCCCGGTTTTCAGCCCCATTCACTTCCATTCATTTTTTTGGAAATTTCAAGATATCAACGCCGTTCCAACTGTAAATCATCCGGGCAGTTAATGACACCCCAACCTGGATACAGCATGGTCATACGCAGCCCCGCCCGCCTGCCACGCCCACTTTTTTTATATTTCGAGATATCAGCGCCGTTCCAACTCTAATTTGTTTAGCCCACTGATGACACCCCGACTTGGATACAGCATGGTCATACACAGCCCCGCCCGCCTGCCACGCCCACTTTGTAATATTTCGAGATATCAGCGCCGTTCCAACTCTAATTTGTTTAGCCCACTGATGACACCCCGACTTGGATACAGCATGGTCATACGCAGCCCCGCCCGTCTGCCACGCCCGTTTCTGAGACGTCCGGACGTCGACGCTGTTCCGACTCTGAGCCGTCCGGCCCGTCGACGCTGCTCCCAGCTTCGATACGGCGTTCGGATAAGCGCGCACGCACGCCGACCGGCACACGGCAATCACACTCGCATTTTCTCCGGAAATGCACTCTCTAGTTAGTGTGATTGCAGAATGCAAGCACACTATTGTTATTCTTATTTTCGTTTTCAATATATTATTACCATTCCGCCCGTTTTTTGTCTCCCTTTCTTCGTCCGCAATTTTCGAGATATCGACCCCGTTCCAGTGCCAAATCGTCCGGCCCATACGGGAATGGACTGCTTGTATACAGCTTTTGGATCGAACCAACACTGTGCCCACAGTGCCCGTTTTAAGGTGCCCGTTTTGCCCCATTGACTCCCATTCATTTTGAAAAAAATTTCGAGCTATCAATGCCGTTCCAACCCTTGATCGACCGGGTCATTAATTAGCGCCCAAATCCAAAAAATCATCCGGATACGCCCATCCGTGTGGCATTTATGCCCGTTTTTGCCCGAATTTTTGGACAAAAATTTTGACACCTTTGGCTTTCCATAGAACGTCAACGTGATGACGTAGGCGACATCTTCAGGCCGTTCTGAGAGCAGAAAATGGCCGCCGACAAAAAATCTGACTTATTTTGGTCTGTAACTAAAGTATTAGTGATTTTTAAGGTGAAAACGCTGCACAGAATGAAATTATAGTGCAGTTACACTTAGCAGTGAGCGTCATATTGTTCGCGTTGCAACTGAAAAAAAGATATTTATATCCGTTAGCTTCAAGGCTAACGAATGCATTGAAATCAATGGCAATGGCTAAATGCTAAAGTAGGTACCGAAGTGTGAGCACTGTGTAAGTGCACTGTGCCTGAAAGCTGTAAATAAGACACAGCCGATCATAGATTGCGCAATACCATGGCCCCTACAGTGATAATCACATATAAATGAATGAGTACTGATTTGTAAGCAGTAGAAACGTGCAGAACTGCATTTTTTTACAGGTTTGGCGTCTCAAACACACCCAGAGTGAACTTGTGCTCATACCACAGCTTGTGCACACATACAGTGGCCTGTCTGGGAGAAAGTATTCACACCCCACGCACCGCACCACTTCTAAACACATGCGCACCCCCAACCTGCGCACGCCCGCCGACCGCCACACGGCAATCACACTCGCATTTTCTCCGGAAATGCACTCTCTAGTTAGTGTGATTGCTGTAGGCAAGCACACTATTGTTATCCGAAAGTCATATTATTATTATTATTAGTGTGATTGCAGAATGCAAGCACACTATTGTTATTGTTATTTTCGTTTTCAATATATTATTATTATTCTGCCCGTTTTTTGTCCGTGCTTCTTCTCCCGCAGTTTTCGAGATATCGACCCCGTTCCAGCGCCAAATCGTCCGGCCCATACGGGAATAGAGCGCTTGTATACAACTTTTGGATCGAACCAACACTGTGGGCACAGTGCCCGTTTTAAGGTGCCCGTTTTTCCCCATTGACTCCCATTCATTTTGAAATGAATTTCGAGCTATCAACGCCGTTCCAACCCTTGATCGACCGGGTCATTAATTAGCGCCCAAATCCAACAAATCATCCGGATACGCCCATCCGTGTGGCATTTATGCCCGTTTTTGCCCGAATTTTTGGACAAAAATCTTGACACCTTTGGCTTTCCACAGAACGTCAACGTGATGACGTAGACGGCATCTTCAGGCCGTTCTGAGAATAGAAAATGGCGGCCGCCAAAAAATCTGACTTATTTTGGTCTGTAACTAAAGTATTAGTGATTTTTAAGATGAAAACGCTGCACAGAATGAAATTATAGTGCAGTTAGACTTTGCAGTGAGCGTCATATCGTTCGCGCTGCAACAGAAACAAAGATATTTATATCCGTTAGCTTCAAGGCTAACGGATGCATTGAAATCAATGGGAATTGCTAAATGCTAAAAGAGGGACCGAAGTCTGAGTGCACTATGCCTGAAATCTGTAAATGAGACACAGCCGATCATAGATTGCGCAATACCATGGCCCCTGCAGTGATAATCACATGTAAATGAATGAGTACTGATTTGTAAGCAGTACAAACGTGCAGAAATGCATTTTTTTACAGGTTTGGCTTTTCAAACACACCCAGAGTGAACTTGTGTTCACACCACAGATTGTGCACAGATACAGTGGCCTGTCTGGGAGAAAGTATTCACACCCCACGCACCGCACCACTTCTAAACGCATGCGCGCCCCCGACCTGCGCACGCCCGCCGACCGGCACACGGCAATCACACTCGCATTTTCTCCGGAAATGCACTCTCTAGTTATTATTAGTGTGATTGCAGAATGCAAGCACACTATTGTTATTGTTATTTTCGTTTTCAATATATTATTGCCATTCCGCCCGTTTTTTGTCTCCCTTTCTTCGTCCGCAATTTTCGAGATATCGACCCCGTTCCAGTGCCAAATCGTCCGGCCCATACGGGAATGGACTGCTTGTATACAGCTTTTGGATCGAACCAACACTGTGGGCACAGTGCCCGTTTTAAGGTGCCCGTTTTGCCCCATTGACTCCCATTCATTTTGAAAAAAATTTCGAGCTATCAACGCCGTTCCAACCCTTGATCGACCGGGTCATTAATTAGCGCCCAAATCCAAAAAATCATCCGGATACGCCCATCCGTGTGGCATTTATGCCCGTATTTGCCCGAATTTTTGGACTAAAATCTTGACACCTTTGGCTTTCCACAGAACGTCAACGTGATGACGTAGGCGGCATCTTCAGTCCGTTCTGAGAACAGAAAATGGCCGCCGCCAAAAAATCTGACTTATTTTGGTCTGTAACTAAAGTATTAGTGATTTTTAAGGTGAAAACGCTGCACAGAATGAAATTATAAGCCAGTAACACTTAGCAGTGAGCGTCATATCGTTCGCGTTGCAACAGAAAAGAAGATATTTATATCCGTTAGCTTCAAGGCTAACAAATGCATTCAAATCAATGGCAATGGCTACATGCTAAAGGAGGGACCGAAGTGTGAGCACTGTGTAAGTGCACTATGAATGAAAGCTGTAAATGAGACACAGCCGATCATAGATTGCGCAATACCATTGACTTCCATTCATTTTTTTTGAATGGTTATTTAATGGTTATTTCTATAACCTTTATTTAACCTATAAGAGCCCCATTTACTTCCATTCAGTTTTTTGAAAGTTCGAGATATCAACGCCGTTCCAACTCTAAATTGTACAGCCCACTGATGTAACCCCGACTCAGATACAGCATGGGGATTCGAACCCACGCCCACCTGCCACGCCCGGTTTTCAGCCCCATTCACTTCCATTCATTTTTTGGAAATTTCAAGATATCAACGCCGTTCCAACTGTAAATCATCCGGGCAGTTAATGACACCCCAACCTGGATACAGCATGGTCATACGCAGCCCCGCCCGCCTGCCACGCCCACTTTTTTTATATTTCGAGATATCAGCGCCGTTCCAACTCTAATTTGTTTAGCCCACTGATGACACCCCGACTTGGATACAGCATGGTCATACACAGCCCCGCCCGCCTGCCACGCCCACTTTGTAATATTTCGAGATATCAGCGCCGTTCCAACTCTAATTTGTTTAGCCCACTGATGACACCCCGACTTGGATACAGCATGGTCATACGCAGCCCCGCCCGTCTGCCACGCCCGTTTCTGAGACGTCCGGACGTCGACGCTGTTCCGACTCTGAGCCGTCCGGCCCGTCGACGCTGCTCCCAGCTTCGATACGGCGTTCGGATAAGCGCGCGCGCACGCCGACCGGCACACGGCAATCACACTCGCATTTTCTCCGGAAATGCACATCTCTAGTTATTAGTGTGATTGCAGAATGCAAGCACACTATTGTTATTGTTATTTTCGTTTTCAATATATTATTGCCATTCCGCCCGTTTTTTGTCTCCCTTTCTTCGTCCGCAATTTTCGAGATATCGACCCCGTTCCAGTGCCAAATCGTCCGGCCCATACGGGAATGGACTGCTTGTATACAGCTTTTGGATCGAACCAACACTGTGGGCACAGTGCCCGTTTTAAGGTGCCCGTTTTGCCCCATTGACTCCCATTCATTTTGAAAAAAATTTCGAGCTATCAACGCCGTTCCAACCCTTGATCGACTGGGTCATTAATTAGCGCCCAAATCCAAAAAATCATCCGGATACGCCCATCCGTGTGGCATTTATGCCCGTTTTTGCCCGAATTTTTGGACTAAAATCTTGACACCTTTGGCTTTCCACAGAACGTCAACGTGATGACGTAGGCGGCATCTTCAGCCCGTTCTGAGAATAGAAAATGGCGGCCGCCAAAAAATCTGACTTATTTTGGTCTGTAACTAAAGTATTAGTGATTTTTAAGATGAAAATGCTGCACAGAATGAAATTATACTGCAGTTACACTTAGCAGGGAGCGTCATATCGTTCGCGTTGCAACAGAAAAAAAGATATTTATATCCGTTAGCTTCAAGGCTAACGGATGCATTAAAATCAATGGGAATTGCTAAATGCTAAAAGAGGGACCGAAGTCTGAGTGCACTATGCTTTAAAGCTGTAAATGAGACACAGCCGATCATAGATTGCGCAATACCATGGCCCCTGCAGTGATAATCACATGTAAATGAATGAGTACTGATTTGTAAGCAGTACAAACGTGCAGAAATGCATTTTTTTACAGGTTTGGCTTTTCAAACACACCCAGAGTGAACTTGTGCTCACACCACAGCTTGTGCACAGATACAGTGGCCTGTCTGGGAGAAAGTATTCACACCCCACGCACCGCACCACTTCTAAACGCATGCGCTCACCCGACCTGCGCACGCCTGCCGACCGCGACACGGCAATCACACTCGCATTTTCTCCGGAAATGCACTCTCTAGTTATTATTATTATTCCACCCGTTTTTTGTCTCCCTTTCTTCGTCCGCAGTTTTCGAGATATCGACCCCGTTCCAGCGCCAAATCGTCCGGCCCATACGGGAATGGACTGCTTGTATACAGGTTTTCGATCCGCTCGCCCGTTCACGTGCCACGCCCGCTTTTGTAGCGTTTTTTGGTCCCATTGACTTCCATTCATTTTTAGAATGGCATGTTCCTATACCGGCCTTCGGCTCAAATCGAGAGCTAGGATTCAGATAGAGACGCCTGTGAGTCTTCACCCACCCGACACCCCACATTACAGCTCTTCTATACAGCATTTAGACACGCTCACTTCCCACTGATGTAACCCCACTAACATACAGCTTGGGGATTCGAACCCACGCCCACCTGCCACGCCCGGTTTTTGTCCCCATTCACTTCCATTCATTTTTTGAAAGTTCGAGATATCGACGCCGTTCCAACTCTATATCATAAAGCTCACTGATGTAACCCCGACTCAGATACAGCATGGGGATTCGAACCCACACCCACCTGCCACGCCCGGTTTTTGTCCCCATTCACTTCCATTCATTTTTTGAAAATTTGAGATATCGACGCCGTTCCAACTCTAAATCGTAAAGCCCACTGATGTAACCCCAACTTGGATACAGCATGGGGATTCGAACCCACGCCCACCCGCCACGCCCGGTTTTTGTCCCCATTCACTTCCATTCATTTTTTGAAAGTTCAAGATATCGACGCCGTTCCAACTCTAAATTGTAAAGCCCCTTGATGTAACCCCGACTCAGGTACAGCATGGGGATTCGAACCCACACCCACCTGCCACGCCCGGTTTTTGGTCCCATTCACTTCCATTCATTTTTTGAAAGTTCAAGATATCGACGCCGTTCCAACTCTAAATTGTAAAGCCCCCTGATGTAACCCCGACTCAGATACAGCATGGGGATTCGAACCCACACCCACCTGCCACGCCCGGTTTTTGGTCCCATTCACTTCCATTCATTTTTTGAAAGTTCAAGATATCGACGCCGTTCCAACTCTAAATTGTAAAGCCCCCTGATGTAACCCCGACTCAGATACAGCATGGGGATTCGAACCCACACCCACCTGCCACGCCCGGTTTTTGTCCCCATTCACTTCCATTCATTTTTTGAAAGTTCGAGATATCAATGCCGTTCCAACTCTATATCGTAAAGCTCACTGATGTAACCCCGACTCAGGTACAGCATGGGGATTCGAACCCATGCCCACCTGCCACGCCCGGTTTTCGTCTCCATTCACTTCCATTCATTTTTTGAAAGTTTGAGATATCGACGCCGTTCCAATTTTAAATCGTAAAGCCCACTGATGTAACCCCGACTTGGATAAAGCATTGGGTTACGCGCGCCCGCCCGACCGGCACACGGCAATCACACTCGCATTTTCTCCGGAAATGCACATCTCTAGTTAGTGTGATTGCAGAATGCAAGCACACTATTGTTATTGTTATTTTCGTTTTCAATATATTATTATTATTCTGCCCGTTTTTTGTCCGTGCTTCTTCTCCCGCAGTTTTCGAGATATCGACCCCGTTCCAGCGCCAAATCGTCCGGCCCATACGGGAATAGAGCGCTTGTATACAACTTTTTGATCGAACCAACACTGTGGGCACAGTGCCCGTTTTAAGGTGCCCGTTTTTCCCCATTGACTCCCATTCATTTTGAAATGAATTTCGAGCTATCAACGCCGTTCCAACCCTTGATCGACCGGGTCATTAATTAGCGCCCAAATCCAAAAAATCATCCGGATACGCCCATCCGTGTGGCATTTATGCCCGTTTTTGCCCGAATTTTTGGACAAAAATCTTGACACCTTTGGCTTTCCACAGAACGTCAACGTGATGACGTAGACGGCATCTTCAGGCCGTTCTGAGAATAGAAAATGGCGGCCGCCAAAAAATCTGACTTATTTTGGTCTGTAACTAAAGTATTAGTGATTTTTAAGATGAAAACGCTGCACAGAATGAAATTATAGTGCAGTTAGACTTTGCAGTGAGCGTCATATCGTTCGCGCTGCAACAGAAACAAAGATATTTATATCCGTTAGCTTCAAGGCTAACGGATGCATTGAAATCAATGGGAATTGCTAAATGCTAAAAGAGGGACCGAAGTCTGAGTGCACTATGCCTGAAATCTGTAAATCAGACACAGCCGATCATAGATTGCGCAATACCATGGCCCCTGTAGTGATAATCACATGTAAATGAATGAGTACTGATTTGTAAGCAGTACAAACGTGCAGAAATGCATTTTTTTACAGGTTTGGCTTTTCAAACACACCCAGAGTGAACTTGTGCTCACACCACAGCTTGTGCACAGATACAGTGGCCTGTCTGGGAGAAAGTATTCACACCCCACGCACCGCACCACTTCTAAACGCATGCGCACCCCCAACCTGCGCACGCCCGCCGACCGGCACACGGCAATCACACTCGCATTTTCTCCGGAAATGCACTCTCTAGTTGTTATTGTTATTTTCGTTTTCAATATATTATTGCCATTCCGCCCGTTTTTTGTCTCCCTTTCTTCGTCCGCAATTTTCGAGATATCGACCCCGTTCCAGTGCCAAATCATCCGGCCCATACGGGAATGGACTGCTTGTATACAGCTTTTGGATCGAACCAACACTGTGGGCACAGTGCCCGTTTTAAGGTGCCCGTTTTGCCCCATTGACTCCCATTCATTTTGAAAAAAATGTCGAGCTATCAACGCCGTTCCAACCCTTGATCGACCGGGTCATTAATTAGCGCCCAAATCCAAAAAATCATCCGGATACGCCCATCCGTGTGGCATTTATGCCCGTATTTGCCCGAATTTTTGGACTAAAATCTTGACACCTTTGGCTTTCCACAGAACGTCAACGTGATGACGTAGGCGGCATCTTCAGTCCGTTCTGAGAACAGAAAATGGCCGCCGCCAAAAAATCTGACTTATTTTGGTCTGTAACTAAAGTATTAGTGATTTTTAAGGTGAAAACGCTGCACAGAATGAAATTATAAGCCAGTAACACTTAGCAGTGAGCGTCATATCGTTCGCGTTGCAACAGAAAAGAAGATATTTATATCCGTTAGCTTCAAGGCTAACAAATGCATTCAAATCAATGGCAATGGCTACATGCTAAAGGAGGGACCGAAGTGTGAGCACTGTGTAAGTGCACTATGAATGAAAGCTGTAAATGAGACACAGCCGATCATAGATTGCGCAATACCATTGACTTCCATTCATTTTTTTTGAATGGTTATTTAATGGTTATTTCTATAACCTTTATTTAACCTATAAGAGCCCCATTTACTTCCATTCAGTTTTTTGAAAGTTCGAGATATCAACGCCGTTCCAACTCTAAATTGTACAGCCCACTGATGTAACCCCGACTCAGATACAGCATGGGGATTCGAACCCACGCCCACCTGCCACGCCCGGTTTTCAGCCCCATTCACTTCCATTCATTTTTTGGAAATTTCAAGATATCAACGCCGTTCCAACTGTAAATCATCCGGGCAGTTAATGACACCCCAACCTGGATACAGCATGGTCATACGCAGCCCCGCCCGCCTGCCACGCCCACTTTTTTTATATTTCGAGATATCAGCGCCGTTCCAACTCTAATTTGTTTAGCCCACTGATGACACCCCGACTTGGATACAGCATGGTCATACACAGCCCCGCCCGCCTGCCACGCCCACTTTTTAATATTTCGAGATATCAGCGCCGTTCCAACTCTAATTTGTTTAGCCCACTGTTGACACCCCGACTTGGATACAGCATGGTCATACGCAGCCCCGCCCACCTGCCACGCCCATTTTTTTATATTTCGAGATATCAACACCGTTCCAACTGTAAATCATCTGGCCAGTTAATGACACCCCAACTTGGATACAGCATTGTCATACGCAGCCCCGCCCGCCTGCCACGCCCACTTTTTGAATATTTCGAGATATCAACGCCGTTCCAACTCTAATTTGTTTAGCCCACTGATGACACCCCGACTTGGATACAGCATGGTCATACGCAGCCCCGCCCGTCTGCCACGCCCGTTTCTGAGACGTCTGGACGTCGACGCTGTTCCGACTCTGAGCCGTCCGGCCCGTCGACGCTGCTCCCAGCTTCGATACGGCGTTCGGATAAGCGCGCACGCACGCCGACCGGCACACGGCAATCACACTCGCATTTTCTCCGGAAATGCACTCTCTAGTTAGTGTGATTGCAGAATGCAAGCACACTATTGTTATTGTTATTTTCGTTTTCAATATATTATTGCCATTCCGCCCGTTTTTTGTCTCCCTTTCTTCGTCCGCAATTTTCGAGATATCGACCCCGTTCCAGTGCCAAATCATCCGGCCCATACGGGAATGGACTGCTTGTATACAGCTTTTGGATCGAACCAACACTGTGGGCACAGTGCCCGTTTTAAGGTGCCCGTTTTGCCCCATTGACTCCCATTCATTTTGAAAAAAATGTCGAGCTATCAATGCCGTTCCAACCCTTGATCGACCGGGTCATTAATTAGCGCCCAAATCCAAAAAATCATCCGGATACGCCCATCCGTGTGGCATTTATGCCCGTATTTGCCCGAATTTTTGGACTAAAATCTTGACACCTTTGGCTTTCCACAGAACGTCAACGTGATGACGTAGGCTGCATCTTCAGTCCGTTCTGAGAACAGAAAATGGCCGCCGCCAAAAAATCTGACTTATTTTGGTCTGTAACTAAAGTATTAGTGATTTTTAAGGTGAAAACGCTGCACAGATTGAAATTATAAGCCAGTAACACTTAGCAGTGAGCGTCATATCGTTCGCGTTGCAACAGAAAAGAAGATATTTATATCCGTTAGCTTCAAGGCTAACAAATGCATTCAAATCAATGGCAATGGCTACATGCTAAAGGAGGGACCGAAGTGTGAGCACTGTGTAAGTGCACTATGAATGAAAGCTGTAAATGAGACACAGCCGATCATAGATTGCGCAATACCATTGACTTCCATTCATTTTTTTTGAATGGTTATTTAATGGTTATTTCTATAACCTTTATTTAACCTATAAGAGCCCCATTTACTTCCATTCAGTTTTTTGAAAGTTCGAGATATCAACGCCGTTCCAACTCTAAATTGTACAGCCCACTGATGTAACCCCGACTCAGATACAGCATGGGGATTCGAACCCACGCCCACCTGCCACGCCCGGTTTTCAGCCCCATTCACTTCCATTCATTTTTTGGAAATTTCAAGATATCAACGCCGTTCCAACTGTAAATCATCCGGGCAGTTAATGACACCCCAACCTGGATACAGCATGGTCATACGCAGCCCCGCCCGCCTGCCACGCCCACTTTTTTTATATTTCGAGATATCAGCGCCGTTCCAACTCTAATTTGTTTAGCCCACTGATGACACCCCGACTTGGATACAGCATGGTCATACACAGCCCCGCCCGCCTGCCACGCCCACTTTTTAATATTTCGAGATATCAACACCGTTCCAACTGTAAATCATCTGGCCAGTTAATGACACCCCAACTTGGATACAGCATTGTCATACGCAGCCCCGCCCGCCTGCCACGCCCACTTTTTTAATATTTCGAGATATCAACGCCGTTCCAACTCTAATTTGTTTAGCCCACTGATGACACCCCGACTTGGATACAGCATGGTCATACGCAGCCCCGCCCGTCTGCCACGCCCGTTTCTGAGACGTCCGGACGTCGACGCTGTTCCGACTCTGAGCCGTCCGGCCCGTCGACGCTGCTCCCAGCTTCGATACGGCGTTCGGATAAGCGCGCACGCACGCCGACCGGCACACGGCAATCACACTCGCATTTTCTCCGGAAATGCACTCTCTAGTTATTATTATTATTATTCCACCCGTTTTTTGTCTCCCTATCTTCGTCCGCAGTTTTCGAGATATCGACCCCGTTCCAGCGCCAAATCGTCCGGCCCATACGGGAATCAACTGCTTGTATACAGGTTTTCGATCTGCCCGCCCCTTCACCCGCCACGCCCGTTTTTCCGGAAATTTTGTCCCATAGACTTCAATTCATTTTTGAAAAAATTTTGAGATATCGACGCCGTTCCAACTCTATATCGTCCGGCACGTTATTGAAATAACTTCTTGTTTTTTGCTTTTCGATCCGCCCGCCCGTTCACCTGCCACGCCCTCTTTTTTACCGTTTTTTGGTCCTATTGACTTCCATTCATTTTTTCTGAATGGTTGTTGAATGGTCATTTCTACAACCTTTATTTAACCTATAAGAGCCCCATTCACTTCCATTCATTTTTTGAAAGTTTGAGATATCGACGCCGTTCCAACTCTAAATCGTAAAGCTCACTGATGTAACCCCGACTCAGATACAGCATGGGGATTCGAACCCACGCCCACCTGCCACGCCCGGTTTTTGGTCCCATTCACTTCCATTCATTTTTTGAAAGTTCGAGATATCGACGCCGTTCCAACTCTAAATCGTAAAGCTCATTGATGTAACCCCGACTCAGATACAGCATGGGGATTCGAACCCACGCCCACCTGCCACGCCCGGTTTTTGGTCCCATTCACTTCCATTCATTTTTTGAAAGTTCGAGATATCGACGCCGTTCCAACTCTAAATCGTAAAGCTCACTGATGTAACCCCGACTCAGGTACAGCATGGGGATTCGAACCCACGCCCACCTGCCACGCCCGGTTTTTGGTCCCATTCACTTCCATTCATTTTTTGAAAGTTCGAGATATCGACGCCGTTCCAACTCTAAATCGTAAAGCTCACTGATGTTACCCCGACTCAGATACAGCATGGGGATTCGAACCCACACCCACCTGCCACGCCCGGTTTTCGGCCCTATTCACTTCCATTCAATTTTTGAAAGTTTGAGATATCAACGCCGTTCCAACTCTATATCGTAAAGCTCACTGATGTTACCCCGACTCAGGTACAGCATGGGGATTCGAACCCACGCCCACCTGCCACGCCCGGTTTTTGTCCCGATTCACTTCCATTCATTTTTTGAAAGTTCGAGATATCAACGCCGTTCCAACTCTATATCGTAAAGCTCACTGATGTTACCCCGACTCAGATACAGCATGGGGATTCGAACCCACACCCACCTGCCACGCCCGGTTTTCGGCCCTATTCACTTCCATTCAATTTTTGAAAGTTTGAGATATCAACGCCGTTCCAACTCTATATCGTAAAGCTCACTGATGTTACCCCGACTCAGGTACAGCATGGGGATTCGAAACCACGCCCACCTGCCACGCCCGGTTTTTGTCCCCATTCCCTTCTATTCATTTTTTGAAAGTTTGAGATATCAACGCCGTTCCAACTCTAAATCGTAAAGCCCCCTGATGTAACCCCGACTCAGATACAGCATGGGGATTCGAAACCACACCCACCTGCCACGCCCGGTTTTTGGTCCCATTCACTTCCATTCATTTTTTGAAAGTTCGAGATATCAACGCCGTTCCAACTCTAAATCGTAAAGCCCCCTGATGTAACCCCGACTCAGATACAGCATGGGGATTCGAACCCACACCCACCTGCCACGCCCGGTTTTTGTCCCCATTCACTTCCATTCATTTTTTGAAAGTTTGAGATATCAACGCCGTTCCAACTCTAAATTGTAAAGCCCACTGATGTAACCCCGACTCAAATACAGCATGGGGATTCGAACCCACACCCACCTGCCACGCCCGGTTTTTGGTCCCATTCACTTCCATTCATTTTTTGAAAGTTTGAGATATCAACGCCGTTCCAACTCTAAATTGTAAAGCCCCCTGATGTAACCCCGACTCAGGTACAGCATGGGGATTCGAACCCACGCCCACCTGCCACGCCCGGTTTTTGGTCCCATTCACTTCCATTCATTTTTTGAAAGTTTGAGATATCAACGCCGTTCCAACTCTAAATTGTAAAGCCCACTGATGTAACCCCGACTCAGGTACAGCATGGAGATTCGAACCCATGCCCACCTGCCACGCCCGTTTTTCGGCTCCATTCACTTCCATTCATTTTTTGAAAGTTCGAGATATCAACGCCGTTCCAACTCTAAATTGTAAAGCCCCCTTATGTAACCCCGACTTGGGTACGGCATGGGGATTCGAACCCACACCCACCTGCCACGCCCGATTTTCGGCTCCATTCACTTCCATTCATTTTTTGAAAGTTTGAGATATCAACGCCGTTCCAATTCTGTATCGTAAAGCTCACTGATGTAACCCCGACATGGGTACAGCATGGGGATTCGAACCCACGCCCACCTGCCACGCCCGGTTTTGGGTCCCATTCACTTCCATTCATTTTTTGAAAGTTTGAGATATCGACACCGTTCCAACTCTATATCGTGAAGCCCACTGATGTAACCCTGACTCAGATACAGCATGGGGATTCGAACCTACGCCCACCTGCCACGCCCGGTTTTTGGTCCCATTCACTTCCATTCATTTTTTGAAAGTTTGAGATATCGACACCGTTCCAACTCTATATCGTAAAGCCCACTGATGTAACCCCGACTCAGATACAGCATGGGGATTCGAACCCACGCCCACCTGCCACGCCCGGTTTTTGGTCCCATTCACTTCCATTCATTTTTTGAAAGTTTGAGATATCAACTCCGTTCCAACTCTGAATTGTAAAGCCCCCTGATGTAACCCCGACTCAGGTACAGCATGGGGATTCGAACCCACGCCCATCTGCCACGCCCGTTTTTGGTCTCATTCACTTCCATTCATTTTTTGAAAGTTCGAGATATCGACGCCGTTCAAATTTTAAATCGTAAAGCCCACTGATGACACCCCAACTTGGATAAAGCATTGGGTTACGCGCGCCCGCCCGACCGGCACACGGCAATCACACTCGCATTTTCTCCGGAAATGCACATCTCTAGTTAGTGTGATTGCAGAATGCAAGCACACTATTGTTATTGTTATTTTCGTTTTCAATATATTATTGCCATTCCGCCCGTTTTTTGTCTCCCTTTCTTCGTCCGCAATTTTCGAGATATCGACCCCGTTCCAGTGCCAAATCGTCCGGCCCATACGGGAATGGACTGCTTGTATACAGCTTTTGGATCGAACCAACACTGTGGGCACAGTGCCCGTTTTAAGGTGCCCGTTTTGCCCCATTGACTCCCATTCATTTTGAAAAAAATTTCGAGCTATCAACGCCGTTCCAACCCTTGATCGACCGGGTCATTAATTAGCGCCCAAATCCAAAAAATCATCCGGATACGCCCATCCGTGTGGCATTTATGCCCGTTTTTGCCCGAATTTTTGGACAAAAATCTTGACACCTTTGGCTTTCCACAGAACGTCAACGTGATGACGTAGGCGGCATCTTCAGCCCGTTCTGAGAATAGAAAATGGCGGCCGCCAAAAAAGCTGACTTATTTTGGTCTGTAACTAAGGTATTAGTGATTTTTAAGATGAAAACGCTGCACAGAATGAAATTATACTGCAGTTACACTTAGCAGGGAGCGTCATATCATTGGCGTTGCAACAGAAAAAAAGATATTTATATCCGTTAGCTTCAAGGCTAACGGATGCATTAAAATCAATGGGAATTGCTAAATGCTAAAAGAGGGACCGAAGTCTGAGTGCACTATGCCTGAAAGCTGTAAATGACACACAGCCGATCATAGATTGCGCAATACCATGGCCCCTGCAGTGATAATCACATGTAAATGAATGAGTACTGATTTGTAAGCAGTACAAACGTGCAGAAATGCATTTTTTTACAGGTTTGGCTTTTCAAACACACCCAGAGTGAACTTGTGCTCACACCACAGCTTGTGCACAGATACAGTGGCCTGTCTGGGAGAAAGTATTCACACCCCACGCACCGCACCACTTCTAAACGCATGCGCGCCCCCGACCTGCGCACGCCCGCCGACCGGCACACGGCAATCACACTCGCATTTTCTCCGGAAATGCACTCTCTAGTTAGTGTGATTGCAGAATGCAAGCACACTATTGTTATTGTTATTTTCGTTTTCAATATATTATTGCCATTCCGCCCGTTTTTTGTCTCCCTTTCTTCGTCCGCAATTTTCGAGATATCGACCCCGTTCCAGTGCCAAATCGTCCGGCCCATACGGGAATGGACTGCTTGTATACAGCTTTTGGATCGAACCAACACTGTGGGCACAGTGCCCGTTTTAAGGTGCCCGTTTTGCCCCATTGACTCCCATTCATTTTGAAAAAAATTTCGAGCTATCAACGCCGTTCCAACCCTTGATTTACCGGGTCATTAATTAGCGCCCAAATCCAAAAAATCATCCGGATACGCCCATCCGTGTGGCATTTATGCCCGTTTTTGCCCGAATTTTTGGACAAAAATCTTGACACCTTTGGCTTTCCACAGAACGTCAACGTGATGACGTAGGCGGCATCTTCAGCCCGTTCTGAGAATAGAAAATGGCGGCCGCCAAAAAAGCTGACTTATTTTGGTCTGTAACTAAGGTATTAGTGATTTTTAAGATGAAAACGCTGCACAGAATGAAATTATACTGCAGTTACACTTAGCAGGGAGCGTCATATCATTCGCGTTGCAACAGAAAAAAAGATATTTATATCCGTTAGCTTCAAGGCTAACGGATGCATTAAAATCAATGGGAATTGCTAAATGCTAAAAGAGGGACCGAAGTCTGAGTGCACTATGCCTGAAAGCTGTAAATGACACACAGCCGATCATAGATTGCGCAATACCATGGCCCCTGCAGTGATAATCACATGTAAATGAATGAGTACTGATTTGTAAGCAGTACAAACGTGCAGAAATGCATTTTTTTACAGGTTTGGCTTTTCAAACACACCCAGAGTGAACTTGTGCTCACACCACAGCTTGTGCACAGATACAGTGGCCTGTCTGGGAGAAAGTATTCACACCCCACGCACCGCACCACTTCTAAACGCATGCGCGCCCCCGACCTGCGCACGCCCGCCGACCGGCACACGGCAATCACACTCGCATTTTCTCCGGAAATGCACATCTCTAGTTAGTGTGATTGCAGAATGCAAGCACACTATTGTTATTGTTATTTTCGTTTTCAATATATTATTGCCATTCCGCCCGTTTTTTGTCTCCCTTTCTTCGTCCGCAATTTTCGAGATATCGACCCCGTTCCAGTGCCAAATCGTCCGGCCCATACGGGAATGGACTGCTTGTATACAGCTTTTGGATCGAACCAACACTGTGGGCACAGTGCCCGTTTTAAGGTGCCCGTTTTGCCCCATTGACTCCCATTCATTTTGAAAAAAATTTCGAGCTATAAATGCCGTTCCAACTCTTGATGGACCGGGTCATTAATTAGCGCCCAAATCCAAAAAATCATCTGGATACGCCCATTTGTGTGGCATTTATGCCCGTTTTTGCCCGAATTTTGAGAGAAAAATTTTGACACCTTTGGCCTTCCATAACACGTCAACGTGATGACGTAGGCAACCACCTCGGACTGTTCCGAAAAAGCAACATGGCTGCCGATTTGAAAACGAACTTATTTTGGTCTGTAACTAAAGTATTAGTGATTTTTAAAGTAAAAATGCTGCACAGAATGAAATTATAGTGCAGTTACACTTAGCAGTGAGCGTCAAATCGATCGCGTTGCAACAGAAAAAAAGATATTTCTATCCGTTAGCTTCAAGGCTAACGGATGCATTGAAATCAATGGGAATTGCTAAATGCTAAAAGAGGGACCGAAGTCTGAGTGCACTATGCCTGAAAGCTGTAAATGAGTCACAGCCGATCATTGATTGCGCAATACCATGGCCCCTGCAGTGATAATCACATGTAAATGAATGAGTACTGATTTGTAAGCAGTACAAACGTGCAGAAATGCATTTTTTTACAGGTTTGGCTTTTCAAACACACCCAGAGTGAACTTGTGCTCACACCACAGCTTGTGCACAGATACAGTGGCCTGTCTGGGAGAAAGTATTCACACCCCACGCACCGCACCACTTCTAAACGCATGCGCGCCCCCGACCTGCGCACGCCCGCCGACCGGCACACGGCAATCACACTCGCATTTTCTCCGGAAATGCACATCTCTAGTTAGTGTGATTGCAGAATGCAAGCACACTATTGTTATTGTTATTTTCGTTTTCAATATATTATTGCCATTCCGCCCGTTTTTTGTCTCCCTTTCTTCGTCCGCAATTTTCGAGATATCGACCCCGTTCCAGTGCCAAATCATCCGGCCCATACGGGAATGGACTGCTTGTATACAGCTTTTGGATCGAACCAACACTGTGGGCACAGTGCCCGTTTTAAGGTGCCCGTTTTGCCCCATTGACTCCCATTCATTTTGAAAAAAATGTCGAGCTATCAACGCCGTTCCAACCCTTGATCGACCGGGTCATTAATTAGCGCCCAAATCCAAAAAATCATCCGGATACGCCCATCCGTGTGGCATTTATGCCCGTATTTGCCCGAATTTTTGGACTAAAATCTTGACACCTTTGGCTTTCCACAGAACGTCAACGTGATGACGTAGGCGGCATCTTCAGTCCGTTCTGAGAACAGAAAATGGCCGCCGCCAAAAAATCTGACTTATTTTGGTCTGTAACTAAAGTATTAGTGATTTTTAAGGTGAAAACGCTGCACAGAATGAAATTATAAGCCAGTAACACTTAGCAGTGAGCGTCATATCGTTCGCGTTGCAACAGAAAAGAAGATATTTATATCCGTTAGCTTCAAGGCTAACAAATGCATTCAAATCAATGGCAATGGCTACATGCTAAAGGAGGGACCGAAGTGTGAGCACTGTGTAAGTGCACTATGAATGAAAGCTGTAAATGAGACACAGCCGATCATAGATTGCGCAATACCATTGACTTCCATTCATTTTTTTTGAATGGTTATTTAATGGTTATTTCTATAACTTTTATTTAACCTATAAGAGCCCCATTTACTTCCATTCAGTTTTTTGAAAGTTCGAGATATCAACGCCGTTCCAACTCTAAATTGTACAGCCCACTGATGTAACCCCGACTCAGATACAGCATGGGGATTCGAACCCACGCCCACCTGCCACGCCCGGTTTTCAGCCCCATTCACTTCCATTCATTTTTTGGAAATTTCAAGATATCAACGCCGTTCCAACTGTAAATCATCCGGGCAGTTAATGACACCCCAACCTGGATACAGCATGGTCATACGCAGCCCCGCCCGCCTGCCACGCCCACTTTTTTTATATTTCGAGATATCAGCGCCGTTCCAACTCTAATTTGTTTAGCCCACTGATGACACCCCGACTTGGATACAGCATGGTCATACACAGCCCCGCCCGCCTGCCACGCCCACTTTTTAATATTTCGAGATATCAGCGCCGTTCCAACTCTAATTTGTTTAGCCCACTGTTGACACCCCGACTTGGATACAGCATGGTCATACGCAGCCCCGCCCACCTGCCACGCCCATTTTTTTATATTTCGAGATATCAACACCGTTCCAACTGTAAATCATCTGGCCAGTTAATGACACCCCAACTTGGATACAGCATTGTCATACGCAGCCCCGCCCGCCTGCCACGCCCACTTTTTGAATATTTCGAGATATCAACGCCGTTCCAACTCTAATTTGTTTAGCCCACTGATGACACCCCGACTTGGATACAGCATGGTCATACGCAGCCCCGCCCGTCTGCCACGCCCGTTTCTGAGACGTCTGGACGTCGACGCTGTTCCGACTCTGAGCCGTCCGGCCCGTCGACGCTGCTCCCAGCTTCGATACGGCGTTCGGATAAGCGCGCACGCACGCCGACCGGCACACGGCAATCACACTCGCATTTTCTCCGGAAATGCACTCTCTAGTTGTTATTGTTATTTTCGTTTTCAATATATTATTGCCATTCCGCCCGTTTTTTGTCTCCCTTTCTTCGTCCGCAATTTTCGAGATATCGACCCCGTTCCAGTGCCAAATCGTCCGGCCCATACGGGAATGGACTGCTTGTATACAGCTTTTGGATCGCACCAACACTGTGGGTACAGTGCCCGTTTTAAGGTGCCCGTTTTGCCCCATTGACTCCCATTCATTTTGAAAAAAATTTCGAGCTATAAATGCCGTTCCAACTCTTGATGGACCGGGTCATTAATTAGCGCCCAAATCCAAAAAATCATCTGGATACGCCCATTTGTGTGGCATTTATGCCCGTTTTTGCCCGAATTTTGAGAGAAAAATTTGGACACCTTTGGCCTTCCATAACACGTCAACGTGATGACGTAGGCAACCACCTCGGACTGTTCCGAAAAAGCAACATGGCTGCCGATTTGAAAACGAACTTATTTTGGTCTGTAACTAAAGTATTAGTGATTTTTAAAGTAAAAATGCTGCACAGAATGAAATTATACTTCAGTTAGACTTGGCAGTGAGCGTCAAATCGATCGCGTTGCAACAGAAAAAAAGATATTTCTATCCGTTAGCTTCAAGGCTAACGGATGCATTGAAATCAATGGGAATTGCTAAATGCTAAAAGAGGGACCGAAGTCTGAGTGCACTATGCCTGAAAGCTGTAAATGAGACACAGCCGATCATAGATTGCGCAATACCATGGCCCCTGCAGTGATAATCACATGTAAATGAATGAGTACTGATTTGTAAGCAGTACAAACGTGCAGAAATGCATTTTTTTACAGGTTTGGCTTTTCAAACACACCCAGAGTGAACTTGTGCTCACACCACAGCTTGTGCACAGATACAGTGGCCTGTCTGGGAGAAAGTATTCACACCCCACGCACCGCACCACTTCTAAACACATGCGCACCCCCAACCTGCGCACGCTTGCCGACCGCCACACGGCAATCACACTCGCATTTTCTCCGGAAATGCACTCTCTAGTTAGTGTGATTGCAGAATGCAAGCACACTATTGTTATTAGTGTGATTGCAGAATGCAAGCACACTATTGTTATTGTTATATTCGTTTTCAATATATTATTGCCATTCCGCCCGTTTCTTGTCTCCCTTTCTTCGTCCGCAATTTTCGAGATATCGACCCCGTTCCAGTGCCAAATCGTCCGGCCCATACGGGAATGGACTGCTTGTATACAGCTTTTGGATCGAACCAACACTGTGGGCACAGTGCCCGTTTTAAAGTGCCCGTTTTGCCCCATTGACTCCCATTCATTTTGAAAAAAAATTAATTAGCGCCCAAATCCAAAAAATCATCCGGATACGCCCATCCGTGTGGCATTTATGCCCGTTTTTGCCCGAATTTTGGGACAAAAATCTTGACACCTTTGGCTTTCCATAGAACGTCAACGTGATGACGTAGGCGGCATCTTCAGGCCGTTCTGAGAGCAGAAAATGGCGGCCGACAAAAAATCTGACCTATTTTGGTCTGTAACTAAAGTATTAGTGATTTTTAAGGTGAAAACGCTGCACAGAATGAAATTATACTGCAGTGACACTAAGCAGTGAGCGTCATATCGTTCGCATTGCAACAGAAAAAAAGATATTTCTATCCGTTAGCTTCAAGGCTAACGGATGCATTGAAATCAATGGCAATGGCTAATGCTAAAGGAGGGACCGAAGTGTGAGTGCACTATGCCTGAAAGCTGTAAATGAGACACAGCCGATCATACATTGCGCAATACCATTGACTTCCATTCATTTTTTTTTAATGGTTATTTAATGGTTATTTCTATAACCTTTATTTAACCTATAAGAGCCCCATTCACTTCCATTAATTTTTTCAAATTTCGAGATATCAACGCCGTTCCAACTGTAAATCATCCGGGCAGTTAATGACACCCCAACCTGGATACAGCATGGTCATACGCAGCCCCGCCCGCCTGCCACGCCCACTTTTTTAATATTTCGAGACAGGGCCGGCGCTAGGGGGGGGCTGAGGGGGGCATTGCCCCCCCAAATTGTGTCTTTGCCCCCCCAAGCAGGGGCGTAGCACCAAATTCTGGGCCTCATGCAGAAGAAGTGACCGTGGGCCCCCTTCGAACCGCGGCCGCTCTTGGTGAACCAGCGCGTCTTCCGCCACGCCCCCCTCCCCTTGGTGAACCTGCGCTCGGTTGAATGGACCTGGTGCGTCTGCCGGACTGCCGATCCACATCGGGTGCTCTACTTCTACGTTTCTCTTCTCATTGTGTCCTCTATCACCCTCACCCGATTTGGGGCCCTAGTGACTCTATCCCACTTTGCCCCCCACTACGACGCACCTAGGTTTTACTGCCCCCCCAAGCAAAGCGGTCCAGAACCGGGGCTGTTTCGAGATATCAACGCCGTTCCAACTCTAATTTGTTTAGCCCACTGATGACACCCCGACTTGGATACAGCATGGTCATACGCAGCCCCGCCCACCTGCCACGCCCACTTTTTTAATATTTTGAGATATCAGCGCCGTTCCAACTCTAATTTGTTTAGCCCACTGATGACACCCCGACTTGGATACAGCATGGTCATACGCAGTCCCGCCCGCCTGCCACGCCCACTTTTCTAATATTTCAAGATATCAGCGCCGTTCCAACTCTACTTTGTTTAGCCCACTGATGACACCCCGACTTGGATACAGCATGGTCATACGCAGCCCCGCCCGCCTGCCACGCCCGTTTCTGAGACGTCCGGACGTCGACGCTGTTTCGACTCTGAGTTGTCCGGCCCGTCGACGCTGCTCCCAGCTTAGATACGGCGTTCGGATAAGCGCGCACGCACGCCGACCGTCACACGGCAATCACACTCGCATTTTCTCCGGAAATGCACTCTCTAGTTGTTATTTTCGTTTTCAATATATTATTGCCATTCCGCCCGTTTTTTGTCTCCCTTTCTTCGTCCGCAATTTTCGAGATATCGACCCCGTTCCAGTGCCAAATCGTCCGGCCCATACGGGAATGGACTGCTTGTATACAGCTTTTGGATCGAACCAACACTGTGGGCACAGTGCCCGTTTTAAGGTGCTTGTTTTGCCCCATTGACTCCCATTCATTTTGCTATCAACGCCGTTCCAACCCTTGATCGACCGGGTCATTAATTAGCGCCCAAATCCAAAAAATCATCCGGATACAGCCATCCGTGTGGCATTTATGCCCGTTTTTGCCCGAATTTTTGGACAAAAATCTTGACACCTTTGGCTTTCCATAGAACGTCAACGTGATGACGTAGGCGGCATCTTCAGGCCGTTCTGAGAGCAGAAAATGGCGGCCAACAAAAAATCTGACTTATTTTTGTCTGTAACTAAAGTATTAGTGATTTTTAAGGTGAAAACGCTGCACAGAATGAAATTATAGTGCAGTGACACTTAGCAGGGAGCGTCAAATCGTTCGCGTTGCAACAGAAAAAAAGATATTTTTATCCGTTAGCTTCAACGCTAACGGATGCATTAAAATCAATGGCAATGGCTACATGCTAAAGGAGGGACAGAAGTGTGAGTGCACTATGCCTGAAAGCTGTAAATGACACACAGCCGATCATAGATTGCGCAGTACCATTGACTTCCATTCATTTTTTTTATGGTTATTTAATGGTTATTTCTATAACCTTTATTTAACCTATAAGAGCCCCATTCACTTCCATTCATTTTTTGAAAGTTTGAGATATCAACGCCGTTCCAACTCTAAATTGTAAAGCCCACTGATGTAACCCCGACTCAGATACAGCATGGGGACTCGAACCCACGCCCACCTGCCACGCCCGATTTTCAGCACCATTCACTTCCATTCATTTTTTGGAAATTTCGAGATATCAACGCCGTTCCAACTGTAAATCATCCGGGCAGTTAATGACACCCCAACCTGGATACAGCATGGTCATACGCAGCCCCGCCCGCCTGCCACGCCCACTTTTTAAATATTTCGAGATATCAACGCTGTTCCAACTGTAAATCATCTGGCCAGTTAATGACACCCCAACTTGGATACAGCATGGTCATACGCAGCCCCGCCTACCTGCCACGCCCACTTTTTAAATATTTCGAGATATCAGCGCCGTTCCAACTCTAATTTGTTTAGCCCACTGATGACACCCCGACTTGGATACAGCATGGTCATACGCAGCCCCGCCCGTCTGCCACGCCCGTTTCTGAGACGTCTGGACGTCGACGCTGCTCCCAGCTTAGATACGGCGTTCGGATAAGCGCGCACGCACGCCGACCGGCACACGGCAATCACACTCCCATTTTCTCCGGAAATGCACTCTCTAGTTGTTATTTTCGTTTTCAATATATTATTGCCATTCCGCCCGTTTTTTGTCTCCCTTTCTTCGTCCGCAATTTTCGAGATATCGACCCCGTTCCAGTGCCAAATCGTCCGGCCCATACGGGAATGGACTGCTTGTATACAGCTTTTGGATCTAACCAACACTGTGGGCACAGTGCCCGTTTTAAGGTGCCCGTTTTGCCCCATTGACTCCCATTCATTTTGAAAAAAATTTCGAGCTATCAATGCCGTTCCAACCCTTGATCGACCGGGTCATTAATTAGCGCCCAAATCCAAAAAATCATCCGGATACGCCCATCCGTGTGGCATTTATGCCCGTTTATGCCCGAATTTTTGGACAAAAATCTTGACACCTTTGGCTTTCCATAGAACGTCAACGTGATGACGTAGACGAGATCTTCAGGCCGTTCTGAGAGTAGAAAATGGCGGCCGCCAAAAAAATCTGACTTATTTTGGTCTGTAACTAAAGTATTAGTGATTTTTAAGGTGAAAACGCTGCACAGAATGAAATTATAGTGCAGTTACACTTAGCAGTGAGCGTCAAATCGTTCGCGTTGCAACAGAAAAAAAGATATTTCTATCCGTTAGCTTCAAGGCTAACGGATGCATTGAAAGCAATGGCAATGGCTACATGCTAAAGGAGGGACCGAAGTGTGAGCACTGTGTAAGTGCACTATGCCTGAAAGCTGTAAATGAGACACAGCCGATCATAGATTGCGCAATACCATTGACTTCCATTCATTTTTTTTAATGGTTATTTAATGGTTATTTCTATAACCTTTATTTAACCTATAAGAGCCCCATTCACTTCCATTCATTTTTTGGAAATTTCGAGATATCAACGCCGTTCCAACAGTGGCGGAGCCAGACAATTTTCATAGTGGTGGCCAGACTGAGACCATTGCTCACACAGGGGTGGCACAGAAACTGATAACTTTTTTTATGTGGTCAATCACTCATTTACCTATACAGGCAGTAAGTGCCATGTAGAATTACATCACGAAGAATAATAAGCTTTTTTTCTCTCTTCATTTCCCCTGACAAGTGAAAAACCAAAATATAGCCTATAACCTTAACATTATGAGGAAGAATTTCAAAGATATTCCTTTGCAATACATTATCATTTGGCTGCCAACTTGTGTGTAATGATGAGACTCAATTGAACCCGAGAACATGCTAGTGTGAATGCATGGAAAACAAATTTAAATTTTCTTTCAACAATATGATACAGACTGACCAACACTATTAAGCCAAATCAGCATTGAAAATAGACTTTACATTTAACAGCCTTCTACAATGCTGGAGCTTCTTAAAACGGAATATATTCTTTTAAATAGAAGTGTTATTTAACTGCTATTAAATTGTTTTCCAACAAAATCCGCCCAATTAGGCGGATAACCGCCCAATCTGGCAACACTGGAACGCGCAGAGCCCGGTTGCGCCTTTATTCGTAGCTCGCCACAAATACTACTAAATAGTACTAGTAGCACTATGTAGTACTGCTTCTGTAATTGTGTTGGTGGTTGACATTTATGTCGTGTATTACTGCACGGTTTTGGGGGAGAACTACTTTGAGGTGCGCTGTTGAATTGAGTACCTGCGTGCAGAAATGCTTCCGCAAAAAAAGTTGCCGGCAAAGCGGTGATGGGGGGGCCGGAGGGGTGGCCGAAGATTCATTTATGGTGGCCATGGCCACCACTGGCCACCCCCTGGCTCCTCCCCTGCGTTCCAACTGTAAATCATCCGGGCAGTTAATGACACCCCAACCTGTATACAGCATGGTCATACGCAGCCCCGCCCGCCTGCCATGCCCACTTTTTTAATATTTCGAGATATCAACGCCGTTCCAACTGTAAATCATCTGGCCAGTTAATGACACCCCAACTTGGATACAGCATGGTCATACGCAGCCCCGCCCGCCTGCCACGCCCACTTTTTTAATATTTCGACATATCAGCGCCGTTCCAACTCTAATTTGTTTAGCCCACTGATGACACCCCGACTTGGATACAGCATGGTCATACGCAGCCCCGCCCGTCTGCCACGCCCGTTTCTGAGACGTCCGGACGTCGACGCTGTTCCGACTCTGAGCCGTCCGGCCCGTCGACGCTGCTCCCAGCTTAGATACGGCGTTCGGATAAGCGCGCACGCACGTCGACCGGCACACGGCAATCACACTCGCATTTTCTCCGGAAATGCACTCTCTAGTTATTATTATTATTAAAACATTAAATGTGAAGCCATGTCATCAATCATTTTGTCAGCTCATACTAACAGTGTGTACTCAAATGACTGACTTACAAAATTAACCCATATTATTTTATTGTTATATCAGATTCAGGAAAGCTTTTGAGATTTTATGAGCCTTCACCTAAGTAAAGGTAAGAACATTAACAAATATGTATCATTCAAAATTCCAATTTCTTGTTGAAGCTGTTGGCTAGCTTATAGTATCATAATATTTTTATAGTTCACTCTAGATGGTTTATGCTACAAATGATTGTGTTGTTGTTTTGTCCTTTTTTTACAACGACATGAAGTGGATTTGTAAAATTTGTCAAAAAGAGGTTTTGAGAAGAAGAGACCTTTTTAAACATTATCAAATTGATTTTGACTGCTTAAGGCACCAGCCCTGTCCATACTCTCAATGCTTTTGCACCTTTAAGACTCACAGTGCCCACCTGTACGGGACCTGATGGAGAGATGGCCTGCCCTTTTTGACGTTCGGGTGATTTTTCAAGTGATTTTATAGTTACATGATTACATAAGGTTTTTATTTTATTCCCCGAATATCACTATATGGATAGTAGCCTGTGTGTGACAATGAATGAACATTTCATAATGTATTACAATTTTGTTAATAATTAGTGTGATTGCCTATGGGCAAGCACACTATTGTTATTCGAAAGTCATATTATTATTCCACCCGTTTTTTGTCCGGCTTTCTTCGTCCGCAGTTTTCGAGATATCGACCCCGTTCCAGCGCCAAATCGTCCGGCCCATACGGGAATGGACTGCTTGTATACAGGTTTTCGATCCGCCCGCCCGTTCGCCCACCACGCCCGTTTTTGTAGCGTTTTTTGGTCCCATAGACTTCCATTCATTTTCGAAAAAATTTTGAGATATCGACGCCGTTCCAACTCTAAATCGTCCGGCCCGTTAATGACATCACTTCTTGTAGAAAGCTTTAGGATCCGCCCACCCGTTCGCCCACCACGCCCGTTTTTTACCGGTTTTGGCCAATCTTTCTAGCTTTTTTTCTACAATTTTCGAGATATCGATACCGTTCCAACTCTAAATCGTCCGGCTTGTAAATTACAACAATGCTTGTTCACAGCTTTTGGATCCACCCTCCTGTTCGCCCGCCACGCCCGGTTTTTTGTCAAATTCACTTCAATTCATTTCTTGGAAATTTTGAGATATCAACGCCGTTCCAACTGTAAATCATCCATCCAGTTAATGACACCCCAACTTGGATACAGCATGGGCATACGCAGCCCCGCCCACCTGCCACGCCCGTTTTTTTATATTTCGAGATATCAACACCGTTCCAACTCTAAATTGTTTAGCCCACTAATGACACCCCGACTTGGATACAGCATAGTGATACGCAGCCCCGCCTACCTGCCACGCCCGTTTTTTATATATTTACAGATATCAACGCCGTTCCAACTCTAAATCGTCCGGCCCATCGATGACACCGGGACATGGATGCAATTTTTGGATAGGCACCCTCGCCCGCCTGCCACGCCCGTTTTTTTTTTATGTCGAGATATCAACGCCGTTCCAACTCTTAATCGTTCGGCCCACTGATGACACCGGGACATGGATGTAATTTTTGGATGGGCACACCCGGCCGCCCGCCACGCCCGTTTTTGAGATATCCAGATATCAACGCCGTTCCGACTCTGAATGGTCCGGCCCGTTGATGCCGCACCCGGCTTAGAAACGGCGTCAGGATACGCGCGCACGCCCACCAGCCGACCGCTACACGGCAATCACACTCGCATTTTCTCTGGAAATGCACTCTCTAGTTATTATATCTTGCTTTTAAGGTGAAAGAGAAATTCAAAAGGTTGACTGCCGTTCATCTGGAATCACAATTCCATTCTAACTTGGACAAATACACAGATAGACTCCTTAGTTTGTTTCACTACAAAGGAGGAAATGCTGCATGCAAAATGCATGACATATTGATGTTACTGGATCAGGTAATTTGGTTGTGTTTGCTGATATAGTAGGAATTTTTAAAATGTTAACCATGGTGTTTAACCATGAATTCATTTACAATTTTTGTGTGTTTCTTGGCCATTCAGGATGCTAGTGTGGGCAATCGTAAAGAGGTAGTGATTCCTGACTTGATGGTATACCTCTCTGAGAATGCTGAGCAATCATTACAAATTACCAGGTTAGTGTGGTACGTTTGTTAGTGTGTTAAGTTTTTGGAGGTGCAGTCATTAGCATGTTATGAGAAGACCAGTGGGGAAAAGACTTATGCAAGCAGTATCATATAATAAGTTTTTTTCTCTATGTTTATTTCACCGCACACTGCAGATGGCAATCCTTCAGAAGTAGGGATCGTTTTAGAGGGTGTGCAATTGATTGCACGTTTACAAGTGTTCTGAATGCATGTGTCATCTTACTTGACCTGATGTATGTGGTCAATCAGAACTATCCAAATCCATTGATTACAAATGTATTTTGATGTTTTTTAAATAACATTTCTTAAAATAAACTGTTGTTTATACATTTTATATATATATTTTTTCCTGTTATTATCTTTGTGGCATTAGTAGCAGTATTAGTGGTGTTAGTAGCTGGAATATTAACTCACAGTATTATTACTCACAGTCATCTTAAAACATAAAGTAAGTTAAAAAGAAAATGCTTAATTTTACTAACTGGATAAACACATTTTTTATGTAAAGACAGAGAAGTGAAAACCAGATTTTTAGTACTAACATTTTAAAGGTTATAGTAAAAATGACCTAAAATCTTAAGTAGAGTATACACAAAAATAAGCATGCAAAAATGTGGCACTATATTTTAAAGTAAAATTAACATAATTTTTTACAAAAACAAAAACACTCGTATGTTGTGCATAAAACAATGTTTTGAGCTTCTCAATATAAACTAATTAACAGGACTGTACAAAACCACTAAAAAACACACGTTTATTGTATTTAAAATATTGTATTGAAATAGTCTAAAGCTTAAAATGCATCTGGCAATGTCAATATAAACTAACAGGAGTGTACAAAAACACTAAAACACTCGTGTATTGTGCTTAAAACAGTTTTTAGCTTGTCTGCAGCTGAAAATGCATCTGGCAATGCTAATATAAACTAATTAATAGGAGTGTACAAAAACACTAAAACACTCAATGTTAATATGATCGAATTGATAAATTATGTATTAAATGTAAAACATAGTTTTGAGTTTGAAAGGGGTGTAGTGCTTAAAACACTAATTTAAGCCTCTCTCAGGCTGAAAATGCTTTTGGCAAAGTCAGAACCAATAGGAATGTACAAAAATAACTAAACCACTGGTGTAGTGTTCCCTGCGTTGAAAATTAAAGTTGCAATGTCAGTATCATGGGAATAATAGAAATGTACAAAAACACTTATTCGTTCTTTATTAGGCTTAATAAACCGTTTTCTGCTTCTCAACTTTAAATGCTTGTTGTCAATATTAAAATCAACGAAGTAATCGGAGAGTTCAAAAACACTAAACAATTCGCGTAGTTTGCTCAAAACACGGTTTTGAGCTTGAATGTCAATGTAAACTAATTAACATCAGTGCAAAAACACTAAAACACTGTTGTATTGTGCTAAAAACACTGTTTTGAGCTTCTCTGAATCTAAAAATGCATCTGGCCAAGACAATATAACAAAAACACTAAAAAAAACTCGTGTAGTGTGCTTAACAACTGAAGCTGAATATGCATGTGGCAATGTAAAAAAAACCTAAATAACAGGAGTGTACAAAAACACTAACACACTTGAGTATTGTGCTTAAAACACTGTTTTGAGCTTGTCTGAAGCTGATAATGCATCTGGCAATGTCAATAAAAACTAGTTAACAGGAGTGTACAAAAACACAAAAAAACGAATATTGTATTTGAAAGATTGTTTTGAGCTTGTCTAAAGCTTAAAATGTTTCAGTATAAACTAAATAACAGGAGTGTACAAACTAAAACTGCTTAAAAAACTTAAAACTCTGTTTTGAGCTTGTCTAAAGATGAAAATGCCAGTGGTGTATAGTAATGAAGTAATAATACTTCGTTACAGTACTTAAGTAGTTTTTTGAAGTATCTGTACTTTACTGGAGTATACAAATTTTCGTCAACTTTCACTTTTACTCCACTACATTTTCTAAAGAAATTGTGTACTTTTACTCCGTTACATTCGCTGTATGTAAATTCGTTACTCGTTACTACAGAATGAAGGTAAATTATGTGAGATGTGTGACGGACTGCACGCTGGTTTGGTGAATCTGCGCTTGTGAGTTAGACGGTGGTTAAACACATTAATGCGCATGTGCAAACGTTCTCTAAAAGCTATCGGAGTTTTCTAAAAGTGCGTCGTTCACCCAAACACACGCAGATATGGACATTTCAGAAGCTCCAACAAACTGATGTAAGTTTTTTTACAGCGGTTTTTTTTATATTATTAGCATTAACATTGTTCAGATATCTACCTACCATTTTTACCGATTACATTCGAACCACAAATAAAACGTTTCATAAATCATTACATTTGTTTGGAATTCATTGACTGCAAAACTCATGAAGACACGTCCATTATTTTTAAAAACTCACCTACGGACAAATATTTCCTCAGATAACTTCTGTATTAGACCGGCAGAGGAGAGATTCATGGTGCTGAGGAACATGCAGCACGTCTTTAACCCTTTAATCATCTCAACAAGATCTCAACTTATCCAACTTATTATTAATGATTTTTCAGCTGTTGGCTTCAAGTTAGAAATGGTGTTTTCTTAAAGTAAGAATACCAATATTTTTTTAGTTTAACACATGCCATTCAGTGAGTAGATGCAGCCCAAAAAAGATTATTTAAATTAGATTATTTTACTCAAATATTTTAGATCATTAAAGGGACAAAAGTGCCACACGTTTTGTTAAACTCTCCTGAGTTTTGCTTTAAATTAATTATGCCAAAATTATTTTTTTGTTATTGAAACATACTACTCAAATAAAAAAATGGGACAGTATAGAAAATGCAAATAAAATAGATGCAGTGTTTCTTACATTTACATCGACTCACATTCTAAAAACGTTGGAACAGGAACATTTAGGGCTAGTAATAATTTAAAAAACAAGGTGGTTTACAGGCTTAAAAGAACAATCTTTATATTTAAAATGACCGCTTCCATTTATACTAACAGCATTTACTTTTACTTCTACTTTAAATACTTAAGTACATTTAATATCAGATACTTATGATACTTAAGTACATTAAACATCAGATACTTTTAGACTTTTACTCAGGTAATATTCTAAAAGGGGACTTTTACTTCTATCAAAGTAAATTTCTGGTAATATACTTGTACTTTTACTCAAGTATGGCCTTCCGGTACTTTATACACCACTGGAAAATGCATCTGGCAATGTCAATATAAACTAATTAACAGGATTGTAGAGAAACACTAAAACACTTGTGTATGATGCATAAAACACTGTTTTGAGCTTGTCTGAATCTGAAAATGCATCTTGGCAATGTCAATATAAACTAATTAACAGGACTACTAAATCATTGTATTGTATATAAAATATTGTTTTGAGATTTGAAGCTTAAAATGCATCTGGCAATGTCAGTAAAAACTACTTGAAAGGAGTGTACAAAAATATTACAACACATGTGTATTGTGCTTAAAACACAGTTTTGAGCTTGTCTGAAACTCAAAATGCATCTAGCAATTAATTAATAGGAGTGTACAAAAACACTAACACACTCGAGTCTTGTGCTCTGGCACTCTGACACTGTCTTGAGCTATTCTGAAAGTCAAACTGCATGTGGAATTGTTAATATGATTGAATTGATAAATGACGTATTATGTAAAACATTGTTTTGAGTTTGAAAGAGAGGTAGTGTGACTTGTCTTGACCTTTCTGAGGCTGATAATGCATCTGGCAATGTAAAAAAAAAACTAATTAACAGAAACGTACAACAACACTAACACACTCTTAGTCTTATAATGCTTTTGACAAAGTCAATACCTACGAAGTAATAGGACTGTACAAAAACACTACAACCCTCGTGTATTGTGCTTAAAACACAGTTGAGCTTGTCCAAAGTTGAAAATGCATCTAGCAAAGTCAGTATAAACTAAGTACCAGGAGTCTACAGAAACATTACAACACACGTGTTTTGTGCTTAAATCACAGTTATGAGCTTGTCTGAAGCTTAAAATTCATCTTGCAAAGTCAGTATAAACTAATTTACAGGAGTGTTAAAAAACTAAAAAAAAAAAATAATAAAAACATGTAGTGTGCTTAAAACACTGTTTTGATCTTGTCCGAAGCTTAAAATGCATCTGGCAATGTAAGTGTAAACTAATTAACAGGACTGTACAAAAACATTACAACACATGTGTATTGTGCGTAAAACTACGACGGCGTATTAGCATGGCTGGATTACTGACCGGGCCAGTGGGGCCAGCGCCCAGGGGCCCTTGAGGTCAGGGGGCCCCGGGGGGGCCCTGGCCCAAAACATTTTGCGATGCCTATCAACATTTATGATACAATATATTTTTATTTCCGAGGGCCGTCCATTTTAAGGATCCTCTGACTATTAGGGACTTTGACCCCAGGGCCTCTTGGGGGCCCTAGCCATGCTTTTTTTTTGGCCCCTAGCCATGCTTTTGGGGCCCCTAGCCATGCTTTTGGGGGCCCTAGCCATGCTTTTGGGCCCTAGCCATGCTTTTGGGCCCCTTATGAAAATGGATGAGGCGTTGTGGCACTGCTCTGACTTCGACTTCTGGCTATTAGGGGTCCTAGGAAAGAGGGGGGGCATATTTTTAGAGGGTCCTGGTTATGGGGCCCTTGATCACGAGGGCCCCTGCTATGGGGCCCTTGACTTCCATAGAAGTCGTTTACCATGGCTCCTTGACTTTCTAGGGACCTACAAATTGCCAGGCAACTCTTTGCCCAGGGGCCCAGACTATCCTTAATCCGTCCTTGCGTATTAGGGCCACTTTAAAGAAAAAAAAATGTATTCGTTTTGAGATTAAAGTCGACATTATTCTGAGATTAAAGTTGAAATATTATGGTCATAGCAGCCGCCTCGTGTTAAAATGAGTGATGTTCATGATTTGGTTAAGTTATACTTTCGCATTGGTTTTACAAATAAAGAAATCCTCAATCTCCTGGCACAACAGCACCGGATTGTTATTAGCATAAGGACGCTGAAACGGATTTGCAGTAAACTGAATTTATTTAGAAGAAAGAACCAGACGGAAATCTTCTCTTTTGTTGAAGCGGAACTTGCCGGCTATCGGTGGTTACATCTCCGTGCTATTCGAAGAGGGTTTGTAGTTTCACAGGAGACGATGAGAATGATCATCAAAATTATCGATCCCGAAGGAGTGCAACGCGCTTGGCGTCTGCGCCGTCGCCAGTACTGCAACCGAGGCCCCAACGCTTTATGGCATATGGACTCGTACGATAAACTAAAGCCTTATGGCATTGCTATAAATGGTTGCATTGACGGATTTAGTCGCCATGTCATGTGGATAAAGGCGTACAACACTAATAACGACCCAAAAGTAATTGCGGGTTATTGGATAACCACAGTAGCGCGCATTGGAGACTGCCCTCAGCGCTTGCGTACCGTGCCGAATTATATTGATTGATTGATTGAGTACTTTATTAATCCCCGAAAGGAAATTGTGGTGTCGCAGCAGCAATAACAATTATTACAAAAAACATCACACAATGACATTACAATGAGGTAAATAAAAGAAAAAAAAAATTAAGACAAATGTAAATACAAGTAATATATAAAATCTAAAATTGCATATATAAACAAAATTAAATATAATAATATAAAAAATAAGAATATAAAAACATCTAACAGGACAAGAACAAAAGAAACTAAAAACTTAAAAGGGGGGAGCCTAAATGTGCAATTTAAAACTGTGCAAGTAAAAACAGTACCATGTGCAAATTGTAAGTTTAATTGTCTTTTGTGGGTGTTATAGGTTATTTGTCCTTCTCTTGCACCAGTGAGAGTTATTATAGGTTGCCACAGCTGTGAGCAGAAATGACTTCCTATAGCGCTCTTTGTTTCAGCGAAGTTGGCGGAACCTTCCACTAAAGGCACTTTGCTGTTTAATCAGCAGGTCATGTAACGGGTGTGAGGTATTGTCGTTGAGCAGCTTGAGCAAAATTCTCTGCTCAGTAACCAGCTCTAGGGGCTCCAGAGCAAACCCCAGCACAGAACCAGCCTTCCTGATAAGCTTGTTAAGCTTTTTGGAGTCGTTGGCTCTAATGCTGCTTCCCCAGCAGATGGCTGCATAGAAAATTGCACTTTCGACTACAGACTGGTAAAAAATGTGTAGCATCTTGCTGCATACATTGAAGGACCTGAGCCTCCTTAAAAAAGAAAGTCTGCTCTGGCCCTTTCTGTAGGCAGCCTCAGTGTTGCACTTCCAGTCTAGTCTGTCGTCAAGATGGACATCAAGGTATTTGTAACTTTCCACCACCTCCACATCCTCCCCCAGGATACAGAGGGGTTTCAAAGCAGTCCTAGTCTTCCTGAAGTCTAGGACCATCTCTAGGTCTATAGGTATTGAAAATGGGCATGTGAGGGAAATGCAGATGTTTTTACGCAAAAATCACTCGGACCCTTACGCAGGAGAGAGAAGTTTCATTTATGGATGCAGCACGGCAAACCAACGAATATCTTTTATTTTGGCAACAGCTAACATAAAGCATACAGAATAGTATATGTTCTCTTGAGGGATTCACGTGCACGAGTATTAAAGAGAAGCGCGGCTTTATAAAAGCTATTTTTTTCCAGGTTTTAACACAAACTTGAATATATAATATTTGCATATCACGCGTTAATACGTCGTGAACACGCATTATGTTTATTTTTTACGAATTGTCACAGCAGCATCGCCAAGCACTGTGTTTATTTATACGAGCAAAACTCATACATAAAGTTGCCAGATTGTTTTTATTAAGCTACATAATCAGAAACAGCTATAGTCTGTAATTAATCTGTCCATTAATCTACACCATGTATTAATGTAATAGCACCACCAAAAGGTATTATTTTGTTGGTAGACAATTCCAAGCACAAGTCACACTTACAGAAAAGTCCAGCAACATTGTTGTGTCACATTCAACTGTAAGAGCAAAACACACTACTATGTTAGTGCCACTGCTGTGATGATAATATTCTACTACCAAAATAGCTTTACCAACAAATCAGCTGCAATCCCATGTTGGCAGTCTTTTACCACTAATGGTCAAGTTAGGGGTTGGCTGATAAATTGTGGAGCAAGAGACAAGGCACAGTGACTAATTGTAGGTGTGCTTGGTAAACTGGTCATTGAAACCAGGTATAAGATTCTGACAATATAAAGTTTTGATAATATTTTAATGACGTATATGTTTAACTAAACTTATGACTCAACACAGGCTTTTTGAGTCACATACATTGATGCAGTTAAATGTTCTGTGCAGATTTGTTGTTGGGACAGTAGTTGAACTAAGTTTTACATATTTATGTTCATGCAGGAGGAACTAGACGAAGTTGTGAGAACATGGAACTCCCATCAAATGAGGCCAAGGCCAGGAATTCCAGGAGGACGCCCAATTTTAATGTACTGCATGCCACAGATTTATGGTGCAGGGGAGGACAAACTCAAATTTGTGCTTCCAGAAGAGGTCACTGTTTGCAAAGAGGAATGCACCCCAAAGTCCCAGTTCCCCTGTGATGAAACAGTCTTTGAGCTTTGTGCTCTTCTTATTGATGAAGATGCTCTTGTTGATGCATACCATGCAGCTGAACACTACTTTCTCTTAAGAAATCAAATACTAGATAATATCTAGAACTGAGGTTCTCAACACCAGCTATGGGGACCCACTGATGAGCTGAGCCAAGCCAGTGGGTTCTCTGAACTGAAGTTACTTTTTAACAGATTGTGTCTGTAGTTATATTAAAATAAATACTGTGTTTATATGCATGCATCTGACAAAATAAAAATTCAATAATTTCACATATATGGTGTATATCTATAGACAAGGAACAGGCTAGACAAGTATTACATACACAAACTATTTAATACTAAAATTCAAGGCAAAAACAGGGTAAATGAGAACAACAAAAATCTCCATACAAAAGAAATATACTAATGCCCTGAAAACTCTTGCCTTTTTCAAGTCCTTTGTTTTTTTATAGTATTTATTATTAATTTTGCAACTTAATACTGTATCAAAATGAACATACTAAAATGAACATAATGCAATAACAATATCATCCAACATAAAATGTTTGCATAAAATAAAATTTTCTGTTTGTATGACATGTCAAAAGCTTTTTCTTTGGACCGGAATGTATTAATTTTAAACAGAGTTTGTATTGACGCATATACACAAAGCAATATTCTGTGCAGCAAGAATGCAAACATCGCTTATGTGTATATGCGTCAAAACAAACTATGTTTAAAATTAAGACATCCCGGTCCAAAGAAAAAGCTTTTGACATGTTATTACTACACAATGTCCATCACCCAGATGTTGCTCTCACAGAGCCTGTGCAGAACCTCAAACATTTTTCAAGCTTGTTTTCATCAAGTTCTCTGATGTCTCTGATTGTTTTAAGTGTGTGGTAACTTCTGCTTGCTTTGTTGTCACTTCTTTTGGAAACTTTAACATTTTTGCCACTTTTTTTGGTGTCGGCTTCAGGTCACTGTACATTTTGGTCAGTTCCTCATAACTGAGAGTAATCTCTAGCCGTGTTATCTCATTCCAGCAGTCAATGACAAACTTTGGTTTTTGCACAAGCTCCTTAAAGAGATAGCTCTTTAAGAATTTCTGGCAGAGTGGTGGCAGTAACTCTCCTCCTGCATTCATATCTGTTGAGAATTTCCAATAGGTCATCAAAATCAACAGAGGTAAAGTCATCTAGAGCCTGACTTAGCATATCTCAGATCTTGGCAGCTCACAAACTGTAGAAAGTGTGCGTTCAGTTCACTGAACACAGTACCAAATAAGATCTCTTCAATAAATGGTGGCACCAGCTTGATTGGTAAATATTCACAATCTTGAAATCCTTTGACAAGAATTCGCCCAACTGCTGTCCATTTCACAGCATTGAAATCATGCCTAAGAAAAGGTACTTTTAAGGTTGTTCCAAGGGTACACCGTTCAAAGAATTCTACCCAAAAGCAACTGTAGACATCCCTTAGAACACCTGACCCAGTACCGGCTTCCACTGAGCTGTCAGGAAGAAGGCATCTTACCGTCATTGATGTTTCCATAATCTCAGGGTCAGAAAAAGCCTCTATCATCTCGTTGAAACTGTTTGAATAGTGTAAGACCAAAATACTAGTAGACAAAGCAGAAGGGTGGCTTAGAGGTAACTCATCAGGCACATAGATTAAAGTGTCACTGAGAGAGTCATTGTCTACTGTTTGTTGTGCACCAAAAGAAATCTCAGGATACGACAAATCTGCAAATATGGCATGTGAACTGACCTCTTCAGAAGCATACTCTGGTTCTACAGACAAAGTGATGGAATCACTGATGACACCAACAATTGTGCTTGCAACATGATCAGTCCTAGCAGGGAGTTGAGTATTCCTTGAGGATTGTGTGTCCCCTGTTTGTTCAGAAACAATGAACATGTCTGGCAAGGAGTCTTCAGATTCACCTCTCTGATCTTGCAGATCTCTGTGTGGTGTGGACATAGATCTTAGCCTGTCACTATGTGCCAAAAAATCAGGCTCTTGGAAGGCATTAACTTGATCAGGGTTGTTACCAGATTCTTCAGTCACGCTGGATTTGGTCAAGTTGCTATGTAGAAGCGCAACATAGAGAGTTTGACAGTGTTTAAAATAATTTCAACAGAGATATCCTTCAGAAGAGGATTTAGCTTGAAGTCCCAAACTTCAAAGTCAAAGTTGGATTCGGGACCTTTGCTACAGTGTATCACAAAAGTGAGTACACCCCTCACATTTCTGCAAATATTTCATTATATCTTTTCATGGGACGACACTATAGACATGAAACTTGGATATAACTTAGAGTAGTCAGTGTACAGCTTGTATAGCAGTGTAGATTTACTGTCTTCTGAAAATAACTCAACACACAGCCATTAATGTCTAAATAGCTGGCAACATAAGTGAGTACACCCCACAGTGAACATGTCCAAATTGTGCCCAAATGTGTCGTTGTCCCTCCCTGGTGTCATGTGTCAAGGTCCCAGGTGTAAATGGGGAGCAGGGCTGTTAAATTTGGTGTTTTGGGTACAATTCTCTCATACTGGCCACTGGATATTCAACATGGCACCTCATGGCAAAGAACTCTCTGAGGATGTGAGAAATAGAATTGTTGCTCTCCACAAAGATGGCCTGGGCTATAAGAAGATTGCTAACACCCTGAAACTGAGCTACAGTATGGTGGCCAAGGTCATACAGCGGTTTTCCAGGACAGGTTCCACTCGGAACAGGCTTCGCCAGGGTCGACCAAAGAAGTTGAGTCCACGTGTTCGGCGTCATATCCAGAGGTTGGCTTTAAAAAATAGACACATGAGTGCTGCCAGCATTGCTGCAGAGGTTGAAGATGTGGGAGGTCAGCCTGTCAGTGCTCAGACCATACGCCGCACACTGCATCAACTCGGTCTGCATGGTCGTCATCCCAGAAGGAAGCTGACGCACAAGAAAGCCTGCAAACAGTTTGCTGAAAACAAGCAGTACAAGAACATGGATTACTGGAATGCCCTGTGGTCTGACGAGACCAAGATAAACTTGTTTGGCTCAGATGGTGTCCAGCATGTGTGGCGGCGCCCTGGTGAGAAGTACCAAGACAACTGTATCTTGCCTACAGTCAAGCATGGTGGTGGTAGCATCATGGTCTTGGGCTGCATGAGTGTTGCTGGCACTGGGGAGCTGCAGTTCATTGAGGGAAACATGAATTCCAACATGTACTGTAACATTCTGAAACAGAGCATGATCCCCTCCCTTCGAAAACTGGGCCTCATGGCAGTTTTCCAACAGGATAACGACCCCAAACACAACCTCCAAGATGACAACTGCCTTGCTGAGGAAGCTGAAGGTAAAGGTGATGGACTAAACCCAATTGAGCACCTGTGGCGCATCCTCAAGTGGAAGGTGGAGGAGTTCAAGGTGTCTAACATCCACCAGCTCCGTGATGTCATCATGGAGGAGTGGAAGAGGATTCCAGTAGCAACCTGTGCAGCTCTGGTGAATTCCATGCCCAGGAGGGTTAAGGCAGTGCTGGATAATAATGGTGGTCACACAAAATATTGACACTTTGGGCACAATTTGGACATGTTCACTGTGGGGTGTACTCACTTATGTTGCCAGCTATTTAGACATTAATGGCTGTGTGTTGAGTTATTTTCAGAAGACAGTAAATCTACACTGCTATACAAGCTGTACACTGACTACTCTAAGTTATATCCAAGTTACATGTCTATAGTGTTGTCCCATGAAAAGATATAATAAAATATTTGCAGAAATGTGAGGGGTGTACTCACTTTTGTGATACACTGTAGATGTGCCATCTGGAAAAAATAAGGCATTTCCTTCTTTAAGTATCTCACAATAGCCTGCTTGAATGTTAATTGCAACTTTTCTTGTCCCCCCAACTTGTTTTGCTCTGACCTGTTTTGTGACTTCATTGTCATTGTGAACCCATCCAATTTCAATAATGCGTGTTGACTGTCTTCCTCGACCCTTTGTCTTTTTTTGAGGTTTGTGGTTCCTCTTCACCTTTATCTTTTTCCTTTCTGAGTTTAAGTTTCTCCCTTATCTTTTCAAAAAGACCTAACTTTTGTTTTGCAGAGGGCGTCCGGTGCCTACAAAAATTAAACAGTAATCCTGTCTCCATATGATGGGAGGTAATTGGCCAGTTCTGCATCTTCCGTTAGCATGACGACATCTCTGTCAATTTGTAAAAAACAATTTTTAAAATGTGAGTTTAAAATTGTGATTAATAAGAATTATTCATTAATTCATTGTCTGTTTCTTTTTCTTTTTTTCTTTTAAAAAATACCTTAAAGACTGGATTGTGAGTGTAAAGAGTTTTAATATTGTCTGCAGAGAAGGATCACATAGACAGAGTCTCACACAGAGGCTCTGTGACTGCGATAACAACTGATAAAATAGATGTCTTTTGATACTGTTGCTGGTGACTGATTTTTGGACATCATATAATGCAGTTGACACACTTGTTTTCATGTACACATCCAGTAATATTGTATTGTAGCAGTATTCTTGGAATATGACTACTGGCAAAAATGTCCTAAGCATACGTACAATTTAGTAGTAATTGATTGTGTATTAATACTTCTAGTGTAAATTAATATTTTTCTGACTCACACACACACACACACACACTCTGCAATTTTAGCAGCTTCAGTAAGCCTGATTGCATGTCTTTGGACTCCCAAAAAAAACACTACATGGACATTGGGAGAACATGTAAACTCCATACAGAAAGCACCCTGTTAGGGTGCATCTTTCTGTTCAGACCTAACATAGCCAATCATTTAATCATTTAGGATGCTTCTAGGTTACATTTGATGTAAATCCTGTTATCCAAAGCAACCCATAGATGCTCAGATATTAATTAAATAACCATATATTGCAATGACAGTGCAAGAGAGTAATGACACAGAGTGGAGTCTGAATGTAATTTCCAACACATATACAGTGGATATAAAAAGTATACACACCAAGTAGAGCAGACCAAGATAATTACAACCCTTAATGTAACCTATTATCTGTGCAAGTCAGTTGATAATCAAACTTAAATTGTTTACTCGGAAAAATAATAAAAGAAAACAATGAAACAACAGTTTTTCTTCTGCTGGAACTGGGGCTTTAGTCAAGGTGGAGGAAGTTATAAACAGTTCAAAATAACAGTCAATTCTGTCTGTCAAAAACATTTAGACCTCTGCTCTGAAACTGAGGATAAAAAGAAATTTCTCTTTTTAGCACAGCAATGACTCAAAGCATACCTTAACATCAACAAAACAAAAGTTTCACCAGAAGAAGATCAAAGTTTTGGAGATTTGGTATACTTATCAAGGAAGAGAGGGCAAAAATTGCTTTAAGTCAAGATGTGCCATGCTGATAGACTCTTACCCAAAATGAATTAATACAGTTATAAAGGCAAGAGGTGCTTGGAAAAAGCATTAGTTTAGGGATGTACATATTTATGCAACCATATTAATTTAAGCCACCCCCACTCCTTCCAATACATTTTCAGTTTGTTTTCAATTAATTGTAAAGATTGTAGGTGCTTTACAAGTGGAAAAAGTGCTGAAATAGTTCATTTTGGTCTTACTGTTATATCAGAAAATCCTGGCATTGTAACAGGAGTGTGTAGATTTTTTATAATCACTATACATAAGACATAACTACTAACAGGTACATAATAGAGACTAAACTGTGGATTGACTGCAATAGATTACACGAAGCAGCTGATATGACCTAAAAACAGGATGGTGTTAGATTATGACCCTGCATTGTGTTGCCAGTTTAATAAGTGCACCTTTCATATAAGCCATTTTATCAGGTACCCCCACCATATTTTGTAGGTGTATGATTACAGACTGTGTTTAGGTGGTGCAAAATATTTTTAAAAGATTGATCTTTTTGGGTTCCTACGTACGGAAGCGTATTGCTGCCACACAGATAAAAAAAATACCGTCAGTATGTCGTTATAACTTGAAAAGGATGTCGTTATAACGAGAAAGTATGTCGTTATAACGAGAAAAGATGTCGTTATAACGAGAAAGGATGTCGTTAAAACGAGAAAAGGATGTCGTTAAAACGAGAAAAGTTCATTACCTCAGATGCTGCATAGCTGACAGAAGCGTCTCTGCTGATGGAGAGACAGTTTGCACACATGCATGATGCTGTAGTTTGTGTAACCTTACAGCTCGACATGCCGATCAAGATTCTCCTTTAGGAACAGTGCAACAATGTCTAAACTTAGTTTAATATTCAACATCTGTCTGATATTCGGCATTCCGATCTAAATAAGTGCTTGAAAAAACACCTAAGACCCACTTATTTTATGATTTCTTACACGAATGAAAATAGTCAACATACTACAATTGTAGAACTACAAAGTGCTTCTATATGGTAAGATTTTCAGGATTAACTTAAGTTCATATGCGTGTGAAGGCATGTTCTGCTTTGCTCTTTAACTTTCATGAGGAGAATGCAAGACAGAGATGTTCACTGTTATTTTATTCAGAAGATTTTACACAGAACAAGATGTTCAGTTGTTTTCTTAAATTACTGCCCTGTTACTGTCTCAGTGCAACTGCAGTGCAGTTTAGAACACTAAGTTCAGAGTTAAGAAATGCCTATGTTTTTACATAAAAAGGTATCTTGTTGAACATAAAACAATATTTTAATAAATATTCTTGTTACTTTGTCACTGTGTTTTGTTACTGCTTTACATACGAAAATTCAGATATTGAAGCAAGCAATGCAATTAAAGTGACTGAAAATTACAATGTGAAATTAAATATACGGAACATGGGGTCATGGAATATGGGATTATTAATAATGATCACTTATTGTCCACAACGTATTGAATGTAACCTTGATGTTCTAAAATGCTTAATGTGAAAAAGTTTATAACATGGCTTATTGTTCTGAAACAATGACCTAGGAATACCTACCAAACTTCCCTCACTGATTACTGATCATATACATACATTTGAGATTTAACACAAGAAACATAATAGCCTACATTTTACGTTACGCTTTTATCTTCAGTTTTATCTCATGGCGCAAAGCGCAACAGCTCGTCTTGCGCCTGGAGCAGGCAATCTCGTTAGCTTTGGAAAGCCTGTATTTTTCACTTTGGTTTTAGCGAAGGTAAAACTAAATAATAAAGAATTTTACCTAGGTTCCACATTGTAACTCCTTTTAGATACATTTCCTAATGTTCGCAGGCCGTATGAAGCATTTGCGAAACTCTTAACAAGAACGTATCACTCTAAAAAATTATTCAGCACATTAGTAAATTAAACGTAATATAACAAGTCAGTTCAACATAAAAAAATAAGTTTGTTACATTTGTTAAAAATTTTCAGTTCGGGCAATTTAAAAAGACATTATTTTAGACAAACTCAAAATTTTAACCTTTTCAACGCATTATTTTGCCTTAGTACAACATCACACCAATTTTGAGTTGAGCCAACTAAAATATCTGAGTTGCCTGAATGTATTATGTTTAAATACTGGGAAGGGGCGGAGCTTTACCCAGAAGGACTTGCGGCAGTGGTATCCAGACCTACCGTGACCGTGCAGCCCAGCGTTGGGAACAGTGTGGCTACGCTGAAAAATGCTTTGATGCATGCTGAATAATCCGGGTACACAAATTCACAAAGTTAAGTCAGTTCATCTGGACACAAGTTTGATATAGAATTTGTTGTTCTCTACAACAAATTTGTGTCCAGATGAACTGATTCAACTTTGCTGATATGCTGAGAAATGGATCAGCATGTGCTATTGTGGTATGAATGTATATGTGTATGAATAAGTGTCTGTCTAATGATTTAGTAAAAGAGCTGATTCCTATCGTGTCGACCTTACAATAATATTCAGCATATTCATCTCAGCGGAACCTAATTTATTTGGGTTTGTGGAACAAAACAATGAAATTAAAATTAAGTAGGTTCAGATTAATTTTGTGTGATGGTTTTAAAGATTTTCATGTTGATATTACCTAATTTAGTTAAGTTAGTTTAACAGCGAGAGGCTTGGTGCATTTACTTAAAACATTCTAGTTGAGATTACATAGAAAAATGCATGCAAATTGTTACCATAATTTTTTTAAGTAGATCCAGTATATTATTTTTTAGAGTGTATAAGCTTGCGGCACCTTAAATTATGAATGAACTTTCTGATCTCTCTGCATATAAATTCCAGTACCGGCGCTACAAGCTCCTATAATAGGTTCGTTGATGCGCGGACCGCGCCAATGAAGAGCCCAACCAGGCGCCCGGGGGATAAGCCACTGCGATTCCGTCACTTACGGCGTGCCCACCCTCGCGACAGTTGCTATGCGTTACGCGTTCTCCTCATTTGGCTCATCCTATTGGAAATAGAGGAAGATAAAAGCTTAACATTAAACGTATTACTTTCCTTTTGGATGTATTCTTTCTGCATAGTATACAAGCAGTAATAAACGAGGGCCTAATACGTTGTCATACTAACACACTCGTGTATTGTGCTCTCTTAGTCGTATAATGATTTTGACAAAATCAATATCCACAAAATAATAGGAATTTACAAAAATCACTAAACTACTCGTAGTGTGCTTCAAACGCAATGCTTTTGGCAAAGTCAATACTTACGAAGTAATAGGAATAGGCAAAAATAACTAAACCACTCGTGTAGTGTGCTGAAAACACTTATTTGAGCTTCCCTAATCTGAAAATGAAATTTGCAATGCCAGTGTCATGGACAGGGCCGGAGTGGGCCCCTTTTTCAGCCCGGGAGTTGTATGCCTAAACCCGGCCCACTTTTTCCATGGAGGAGAAATTTTAATAAATGAAACAGCAGCTAGCTCTTACAATGCCTTTTTATTGGGTATATAACAGAAAACACTTCACTTAAACATGTTCAATTCAAATTTAAATCAGATAAAGATTTAAAAGGTAAAAAAAAATGTGATAAAGATGAAAACGTATTTACATTTGTACCGGAGCAAAATTTGAAATAAAAATAATTTGAAATTAATATTGCATGTCTTCCCAGCAGAGAGGTGCTCTATTGTTAGGTTTACACTAAACTCTTAAGTAGCTTCACTACACGTATATTTAGTGGCTACCTACAGCATCAAAAGCCTCCTAAGCAGTGCACTGGTTTCTGTAACTTTATTAATAATGGTGTCATTGTTAATAGACATGAGACTGGCTTATCTGCTGCTCTGAGGCTAAAAAAACATTTCATTATAGGTTAGCCTCTTTTGCTGAATAACATAACATGAACATAATATAACATGGTGTAAAATTTATAGTGATTTAGGCTAATTGTCTCCATTTGTTAAAATAAATTAGGCTATCGAGCTGACATCTGTCTGAACAATTTAACATATATCATGTATATTCTCCACATTATATTTTACATTACAAATAACTATCTTAGTTTAAATAAATCTGTTAGACTATCATCTACCTGTCCCTTCAGTAGTCATGGATCATCAGTACAGTAGCGTCGGAACAAAAACATTCCATTAATGAGTTAGGCTATTACACTTCAAATTATGTTTCTTATTTTCAGCTTGAAACTGGATATTTGTGATTAATGGTGTGTATTGGGTTCTACAAAATAAACTACACTAAGTTGACATTGCAAATGTCCATATCTCTCTTTACCGGCTGCATGGGGTCTATCCTCTGGAAAACAAGTCTGTTAATTTGGCACATTTGGCAGCATCTTCTTCCAACCCCCCTTTTTTAAACTGTTTTTTTCGGCTTCACCTGGCCTCTTTCTGCCCTCCATCACCACCGAGTCCGACTGATGGTTTGCGCTATTTACTTTTACCGGCGCTCCAGAAAAGACGCTTCGTGGGCCAAACCAACTTAAACTTTGGGAGGGGGGATTCCCTCAGATGGTAGAACCCATCTGATCTACTGTGATGTAGGGGCTGCGCTGTCAGATGAATGAATGCAAGAAGAAAAACAGAAAAGTGACAGATGTGTCAAAATTATTTTTCCCAACCGGCCCAAACTCGAGATTGACATGAGCCGGGCCATCGGGAATCCTCCCGAATCTCCCGATTAGCCACTCCGGGCTTGGTCATGGAAATAATAGAACTGTACTCAAACAGTTATTCGCCTTTTTAATAGGCTTAAGAAACTGTTTTATGCTGCTCTGAAGCTTAAATCCATGTGTCAATTTTAAAATCAACGAAGTAATCGGATAGTTCAGTAAAACTAAACAATTAGCGTAGTTTAATTAAAAGTTTTGAGCTTGTCTAAGCTGAAATGCATATGGCAATCTCAAAGTGAACAAATTAACAGACGTGTACAAAAACACTGAAACACTCGTGCAGTTTGCTTAAAAAACTGTTTTGAGCTTGTTCAAAACTTAAAATGCATCAGGCAATGTCAGTATGAACTAATAAAAAGAAGTGTACAAAAACTTTAAAAAACACGTGTATTGTATTTAAAAGATTGTTTTGAGCTTGTTCGAAGATGAAAGTTCATCTGGCAATGTCAGTATAAACTAATTAAAAGGAGTGTACATAAAAACTAAAATACTCGTGTAGTCTGTTTAAAAAACATTTTAAAAAAATGCATCTGGCAATGTCTAGTATAAACTAATTAAAAAGAGTATAAGAAACAAACCAAAAAAAAAACACGTGTATTTAAAAGATTGTTTTGAGATTGTCTAAAGCTTAAAATCATCAGGCAAAGTTAGTATAAACTAATTAATAGGAGTCTACAAAACATTAAATTACATGTGTATTGTGCTTAAAACACTGTTTTGAGCTTGTCTGAAGCTAAAAATGCATCTGGCAATGTCAATATAAACTAACAGGAGAGTACAAAATCACTAAAACACTCGTGTATTGTGCTTAAAACACAGTTTTGAGATTGTCTAAAACAGAAAATGCATCTGGCAATTTCAATATAAACTGATTAAAAGGAGAAAAATCTAAAATGACAAACACCTGTATTGTATTTAAAAGATTGTTTTGAGAAGTAGAAAGCTTAAAATCATCTGGCAATGTCAATATAAACTAACAGAAGTGTACAGAAACACTTAAACACTCGTGTATTGTGCCAAAACACTGTCTTGAGCTATAATGAAAATCAAACTGCATGTGGCAATGTTAATATGATCGAATTGATAAATAATCTATTATGTGTAAAACATTGTTTTGAGTTTGATAGAGGTGATTACACCTCTATCAAACTCAAAACAATGTTTCACACATAATAGTGTAATAATAGTGCTTAAGACACTGTTTCGAGCTTTTTCGAAGCTGAAAATACATTTGTTAATGTCAGTATAAACTAATTAACAGGACTGTACAAAAACACGTGTATTGTATTTAAACGATTGTTTTAAGCTTGTCCAAATGCATCTGGCTAAGTCATTAAAAGCTAATTAACAGCAGTCTACAAAAACATTGCAACACACGTGCTTAAAACACAGTTTTGAGTTTTTCCGAAGCTTAAAATGCATCTTATAAAGTCAGTATAAACTAATTTACAGGAGTGTACAAAAACATTTAAACACACGTGTATTGTGTTTAAAACACTGTTTTGAGCTTGTCCGAAGTTGAAATTGCATCTTGCAATGTCAGTGTAAACTAATTATCAGGTGTGTACAACAACATTACAACACCCGTGTATTGTGCCCAAAACCCTAAAACACTCATGTATTGTGCCAAAAGCTGTCTTGAGTTTTTCTTAAAATCAAACAGCATGTTGCATTGTCAGAATGATCGAACTGACATCATTGTTTTGAGTTTGACAGAGAGGTAGTTTTCTTAAAACACTGTTTTGACCTTTTCTTAGGCTGATGTCTAGCAATGTAAAAAAAAAAAAAAAGCTAAATAACAGGAACGTACAACAACACTAACACACTCGTATATTGTGCTTAGAACACTGAGTTACTATTAGTCTTATAATGATTATAATGTCAAAGTCTATACCTACAAAAATAACTAAACCACTGCAATGCATCTGGCAATGTCAGTATACACTAATTACAAGTGTCTACAGAAACACTTAAAAACTCGTGTAGTCTGCTTAAAAAAACTGTTTTGAGATTTTTCGAAGATCAAAGTGCATCTGGCAAAGTCAATAAAAACAAATTAACAGGAGTCTACAAAAACATTAAAATTCACGTGTATTGTGCTAAACACTGTTTTGAGCTTGTCTAAAGCAATGTCAGTATAGGCAAATTAACAGAACAGTACAAAAACACTAAAACAAACATGTAGTGTTCTTCAGACACTGTTTTGAGCTTGTCCAAAGTTTAAAATGCATCTGGCAATATCAATATAAACTAATTAACAGGACTGTACAACAACACTAAAACACTCTTGTATAGTGCTTAAAACACTGTTTTGAGCTTGTCCTAAGTTGAAATTGCATCTTGCAAAGTCAGTATAAACTAATTTACAGAAGTGTACAAAAACACTAAAACAACCACGAGTGTGCTTGAAACTGTAAGAATTAAAATTGACTATTATTAAAGTTCGAAAAGCATTGCTCCATATAATCATGACTGAACAGTGCAAAAGGTTCTGTGAACTGAAGACATCTTGTTTTTGTGCGTATGTGCTCAAGCTCACAAAGTGAGGCACGAAGAATGGGATATTGTTTGTGTGGGATAACGACCTTGAGTGGAAGCAAGTGGATAAGAACGTCTGCCGTTTTCACAGAGCAAAATAAAAAAAAGAAAGGCAGAAGTGCGGAGGGGTGTGGGCTGACTATGAATACTTGGCGCAGACTCTGCTCTTGGTCTGTGTTTGATCTCTTGCTAAAGGGATAGCACGGAACGCTGCAGCTGGAGACCTGAAAGAACAACCTATCTATTCTAAATAAATACTTTGATTAAGTGTATCACGTCGTCTGTCTGCATTAATTAATTTAGTTTAAGGTAAAGATTGATCGAGTTCACGACAAATTGGTAGCAGAGGATGGTTCTTAAATTCTAAATTAATAGCATTGGACGAGGGAAAATCCAGGGACGTGTAGGAGACGGTGCTAAAGGTTTCCCGAACCAGGGAGGGTCCAGGCCAGACATTTTGGTGTTCCCGCACGCTCACTGGGATCCCAAGCTGAAAGGTAAGGACCTTTAGTCCTTTATTTAGTTGCAATTGCTATTTAGAGTGAGTGTGTCGGTTCATTCAATGTCATAAGAGCCTATGCTAAATTTTTGTGACAATTTGGTAATTACACTAAGACTAGGTTGTTCTTTCAATATCCTGGGTGTTGATCCAGATCTGGTGAAGTGTATGTTTGTTTGCAGGGGATCGTTGTTGATTGCCCTGAAGTATATGTTGTTTCCAGGGGATCGTTGTTGATTGCCCTGAAGTATATGTTTGTTTCCAGGGGATCGTTGTTGATTGCCCTGAAGTGTATGTTTGTTTCCAGGGGATCGTTGTTGATTGCCCTGAAGTATATGTTGTTTCCAGGGGATCGTTGTTGATTGCCCTGAAGTATATGTTTGTTTCCAGGGGATCGTTGTTGATTGCCCTGAAGTGTATGTTTGTTTCCAGGGGATCGTTGTTGATTGCCCTGAAGTATATGTTGTTTCCAGGGGATCGTTGTTGATTGCCCTGAAGTATATGTTTGTTTCCAGGGGATCGTTGTTGATTGCCCTGAAGTGTATATTGTTTCCAGGGGATCGTTGTTGATTGCCCTGAAGTGTATATTGTTTCCAGGGGATCGTTGTTGATTGCCCTGAAGTATATGTTTGTTTCCAGGGGATCGTTGTTGATTGCCCTGAAGTGTATATTGTTCCAGGGGATCGTTGTTGATTGCCCTGAAGTATATGTTTGTTTCCAGGGGATCGTTGTTGATTGCCCTGAAGTGTATGTTTGTTTCCAGGGGATCATTGTTGATTGCCCTGAAGTATATGTTGTTTCCAGGGGATCGTTGTTGATTGCCCTGAAGTGTATGTTGTTTCCAGGGGATCGTTGTTGATTGCCCTGAAGTATATGTTGTTTCCAGGGGATCGTTGTTGATTGCCCTGAAGTGTATGTTGTTTCCAGGGGATCGTTGTTGATTGCCCTGAAGTATATGTTGTTTCCAGGGGATCGTTGTTGATTGCCCTGAAGTGTATGTTTGTTTCCAGGGGATCATTGTTGATTGCCCTGAAGTATATGTTGTTTCCAGGGGATCGTTGTTGATTGCCCTGAAGTGTATGTTGTTTCCAGGGGATCGTTGTTGATTGCCCTGAAGTATATGTTGTTTCCAGGGGATCGTTGTTGATTGCCCTGAAGTGTATGTTGTTTCCAGGGGATCGTTGTTGATTGCCCTGAAGTATATGTTTGTTTCCATAGGGCCATTGTGGGTCGCTGTGAAGTAATTGTTTGTTTCCAGTAGACGCTGTTGTTGTACTGAGGTTTACGTTCTTTTTGTCTGAGTTGTGTTTGGACAACCGAGTGGGCTGTACCAGTGAATGTTATAAGAATACTCGTATTCTTCGACTAGGCAGGAATCTTCTGTTCAGTTTGTCTTTTTCTTAATACGTGTTACAGATTTTGCTCGAGAGGTTGTTTAAAGAGGACTGGTTTAAAGAAGTCTAAAATGTCTAAATTAATACACAGAGAATTGAAACAAGTAGTGGTTAATCGACTGGTGGAAACCTCCTCTGTCGAAGAGAAGGCGAAAACAGGCGTAAAAGTTGAGGAACTGTTTTTGAGTTGGACAGGGGTTGGTCTCTATCCACTGGAAACTGAAGCCCCACCTGGTTCTGAACAACGCCTTAAAAATTTTAAATTATCTTAAACATAAAGTTGACGAATGTAAAAGGGAATTGGAAGGTGCCTCAGCAGTAAAGAAATTGAGTGTGAAAAGTCCTTAGCGAAAGCTGAGAATGGCCTTGCGCTGGCAGGATGTGTAGTACAATAAATAGCCCAGTTATTGCTCACAGAGGAGTCTGTTTTGAAAGAGCCTCTGTGCCTGTCAGATGCCATGCCGGCAATGCAATAGAAGAAGGAAGTGAAAACAACACACACTTGTGTGTCCCCTCCTCCTGAGCTCTTGCCTCCTCCCCTTGCATACAGCGCTGACGTAAAAAAACGATTTTACCCTCTGCTCCCTCTGCCAACAGCCCCTCCCGCTTGCTCTCCTACAACGGTTGCTGTTTATACTGTCCAAACAGGTCAAACTTGTTCCAACTCTCCTGATACCACTGTACCAGTAGATGACAACTCCAGGATATGTGTCTGCCCCAATGCAACCGACCTGTGACATTCACTGGGCGGAATTGGATTTGTCCAAATGCCCAGCTTCCCCTAATAACCTACTATTTGCTTTCTCACGGTGGAAATTGTGGTTTCTTTCCCAGCGGGTCATGCACCCGCCTGTGGATCCCACTCATTGCACATTTAACTACCTTAGGGATCCTGATCAACAATATGAAGACTAGTGGTATTTCACTGCTGAGGGTCAGGACACTAAAATTGCTTGTGACTACATCTACCTTGGACCTGAGGGGGTTGGTGCCTCTGTGGTACTGACAGAGTTCCAAGCCACTCTGTGGAGACCGTCCAATGACGGTGAAAATCACTCTCATGTCTCCTTACTGCTCACTACAAGGTCAGAGGCCAGGACCCGGGGTCCCATGGCGCACAGAGCCAGACTATTGAAGTACCACGACACCGACATTCCTGGCCTTTGTTGCACCACCACAGAGTCGCCATCTGATCCTGTCTATTGGAGAATTGAGTGTGCCACTACCAATGGTGCGACCTTTGAGCATGTTAAATTGTCCAGGTATCATGGGAGGGAACTGACTGACCATCCATTGACCCAACACACCCTTTCCTCGGTCCCTGATTGTCTGTGGACCACTTTCAAATTGGATATAGGACATGCAAAACATCATTATGCTAATATTTATCTACTAGCACAATATCAGATTGTGCACAAGCCCCAGTACTCAATCAAGTAAGAAGCTCTGCAGGGCATCTCCCTGACCATTGCTGATTTGCTTGCTGCTGGAGTGCTGGAACCCACCTCATCACCCTAGAACACACCCATCTTGCCAGTGAAGAAGCCAGGGAAAGATGAGTATAGAATGGTGCACGATCTGAGGCTAATCAATTCTGTCACTAAAACTGAAAACATTCCTGTACCAGACCCTTATCGCTCACTGACCAACCTGACTCCCAATCACTGCTTTTTCACGGTTATTGACCTGGCCAATGCCTTCTTCTGCATTCCTATCCCTGCACATATCAAACCAATCTTTGCCTTCACCTTCCTAGGGCAACAATACACCTACAAAAGGCTACCACAAGGATATGAAGACAGCCCTGGCATTTTCAATCAATGCCTTCTTTCTGACCTATCTCTGTTGAAGCTAGGTCGACAGATCTCACCAAAGGGTCATACTCTCACAGCTGACACACGTTCCACCATTTTGTACCACCATCAGTCACATGCTTTTCTTTCTTGGCCTCACGGGCTACTCCAGAAACTTCTCTCTAGACTACGCCAATATCACCCAGCCAGTACGTCAAGAAGTCACCAGGTTAGGGCAAAGGAACTTATCTGCCAGGATTTTCTGGACCACTGAGCTGGAGAAAGCCTTCATTTCTCTTAAACAAGCCTTGTCTCAGGCTGAAGACCTCCAAACTCCTGACTACACTCAACCTTTTCTTCTGGATGTTACTGAAAGAGATGGCATTGTTAATGCCTGCCTCTTCCAGAAAAGGGGGAGTGATAGAGCTGTTCTTCTTTTTCACAGCTCAAAATTGGACCCTGTGGTCCAGGGGCAGCCAGGCTGTACCAGACACCTGGCGACACTAGCCACAGCTGTAAATAAAACTGCTCACATAGTCATGTGTCACCCACTCATTGTAAATACAGACCATGGAGTGGCAGCTTTTCTCAATTCCACTGCCCTCTCACTCCAGAGCTAGGAGAGACAAAATCAATGCTGTATTGCTACAGCCACACATCACCAATTCCACCTGCGCTAAATTGGTCAACATGATTAAGAAGGTCCTCATGATTGTGAAAAGATCACTAGGAAACTACTGAAAAGTAGAGAAGATTTGGCCACAGAACCACTAATAGATCCTGAAGTGGTATACTTCAGTGATGGGTGCTGCTACAAGGCGGATGCTGGACTAGTAGCATCTTATGCAGTAGTCACCCCAGAAGGGGAAGTCTTTGAGGTGGTGGAATCAGGCTTGATTCCACAACCAGCCTCGGCCCAACTAACAGAGATCTGGGCCTTGACTAGGGCATTAGAACTAGCAGAAGGAAAGAGAGTCACCATTTACACTGACTCCGCCTATGCCCACTCATCCATCCATGTTGATGGCCCCCAATGGATGAGAAGGGGCTTCATTACTGCTCAAGGTACACCTGTGGAACATCACTTAAACATCCAAAGGCTACTTGAGGCGGTACAGCTTCCCACTCAGGTAGCTGTAGTGAAATGTAAGGGCCATGCTAATAATGGCTCATTTGAGGCTAGAGGCAATGAAGCTGCTGACTTGGCAGCCAAACAGGCAGGGGGTTATCAGATCAAAGCCTGTGTAGCTCAGAACTACAACCTGAACTGACAGAGGATTCTGTCAGACAGATTCAGGATTCAGCCAGTTCATATGAGAAGTGTGTATGACGGGAGAAAAGGAAGGAGTCTGGAGAAGCGCCGATGGAAGGTTGGTTTGTCCAGAAAAGTTGCTGGGATTCCTCTTAAAGGAAGCCCATGGTCCCACCCATGTGGGAATAGCCACAATGCACAGGGATCTGAGCAGAAATTGGTGGCACCCCTATATGAAGGAAAAAGTGACCAGCTACCTCAGCGAGTTCAGACAATCTGCTGGACATTTTCCAACCCCAGAGGGACCCTTTCAGGAATCTGTATTGACTTTACTGACATGGGAGCTGACAACAGAGTACAGGGATATAGGTACATCCTTGTGATGGTGGACCGATTTTCCAGGTGGATTGAGGCCATCCCCATTAGAAGGGAGGACGCAAAAACAGTGGTGAAATGGTTAAAAACTGAATTGGTACCTAGATTTGGCATTCCAAAAGTAATTAAGTCTGACAATGGCTCCCACTTCGATAATCAGAAACTACAGTGGAAGTGGAAAAACATTTGGGCATCACTCACAGGTTTGGAACAGTCTACCACCCTCAGTCTCAGGGGTTGGTAGAACGAGCTAATCAGTCAATCAAACAAAAATTGGCCAAAGCATGCCAAGGCAACAAATTGACTTGGGTAGAAGCCCTACCTTTAGTGTTGATGTCCATGAGATCCTCCCCCAGGAGTGACTGTCACCTGTCACCCCATGAAATTTTGACTGGCAGATCAATGCCAGGGCCACCGAGAGATAGGGCGGCTGGCAAAGCCTTGGACCTCCTAGAGGAGGAAATTGATGTGTATATGAGTGCCATAATGAGAGTCATCTCCAGAATCAACCAACAGGTCATGCAAGTTGGAGAAAAGGCCTCGGACGAAGAGCCAAAGCCAAAGGTCTAAATAGGAGAGTGGGTAAAAGTAAAAGTCCACAAGAGGAAGTGGGACGAGCCTAGGTGGACTGGACCCTGGCAAGTGACGGAGGCAACCTCTCATGCAGTAAGAGTCAAGGGTAAGAAACACCGCACCTGGCACCATATCACACACTGTGCCCCTGCAGATCCACCGGGAAGGACTTCAGAAGGGGAATTGATGTGACGGGAAAGGATCCCAAGGTAGTATTATGTTTTGAACACAAGGAACAGGCTAAGTCGAAGATGGAGAAGCAGGTAGAAGACACAGGTGTAGAGATCGTGATAGTCATCAATAAGAAGGACATGACATGGAAGGATCAGTTAGCATTGGCAACAGGATACAACGAAGAAAATTCTTGGCTAGACTGGATAAAATTCTCAGTGTCCTCAGTAGGAATAGATGATTGTTTTGTTTGTGCAGCAGCCAAACCAAATTTGGCTACTCACCCCGTCACTGCAGAAAATCTGACCTGTTTGACTAGTCTCTTCACTCCAACTGAGGAAGAGAACACTGCTGAGTGTAATGAATTATCTAGACAACATCCTCCATCAAAACAAGCCTTACCTATTAATATTAAAGCATATAGAGGCAATTACACCTGTTTTAATTCAAGCGAAGGGGGCATTGTCAGAGGTACTTTCCCCTAAGGGCTGGTGTTCTGAAATAATTCCAATTGATAACCAGAATACAACTTTTTACAATCAAACTCATTCTAGAGCGGATTTGTTGTGGCTGTGTGGGGATATGAAAGTGAGACAAAGGTTATCCGGGAGGTGGTGTGGACAGTGTGCTTTGGTGTATCTAATTATGCCTTTCAGAATTTATCGACAAGAAGGGGTGGAGGACCCAGCAGACGTAATGAGACATCACCGTCAGACTCGTGAGGTCAAGCCTGGGGGCTCCTTCGACAAGACGGTCTGGATTGATGGCATAGGTGTCCCCAGGGGTGTCCCAGACAAGTTCAAGGCCAGAAATCAAATTACTGCTGGCTTTGAAAGTGTTTTCTTCTGGTGGTCTACCATTAATAAAATGTAGATTGGATTAATTATCTGTATTACAATCAACAAAGATTTGTTAACTTCACAGTCCAGGCTGTGGAGGGACTGAGAGACCAATTGGACAAAACCTCATTAATGACTATCCAAAACAGAATGGCCCTAGATATGCTGTTAGCAGATAAAGGAGGTGTCTGCCACATGACACATCCTGCTTTATCTTCATACCCAACAATACTGCCCCAGAGGGTACTGTCTCCAGAGCCTTGGAGGGTCTGAGGGCCCTGTCCGAGGAATGGAAAGAGAACTCTGGTATAGATAATCCCTTTACAAAATGGATGGAGAGTTTCTTTGGCTCCTGGAAGGGGGTCATAACACACTTGGCCATGGCAGACTGTGTGGGGTTAGCCATATTGGTTGTGTGTGGGTGCTGTTGTGTCCCTTGTATCAGAGCACTCATGGTGAAATTTATAAATACAGTAGTTGCCAAAGGTGCAGCAGAACCAACTGGGCTCGAGGAAACCGTACTCCTGATGCAGTCTTCAGGATCTGATCCTGAAGCTCAGAAAGACCTGGATGGTGAAAGCTCAGGAGGCTTGCTGGGCCTAGGGGGCGGAAAAGGCCGGAACTTTCTCTTTCAGCTTCCCAAGACAGAAGCAAGAATAGAAGAAACTGTTATATTTGTGTTGTGTTTTATGTTTAAGCTGGCATTCAGACCAGTAATGTTAATTACATACACATAGTCACACATTGCTTTTAGCTATTTGAGGGTTTTAGTACTACTGTATTATGTTGTTGTGTTTGTACTTTGTTTGTGGTGCATGGTTCAGGAAGACCTGTCCAGTGTCTCAGGTTTCGTTCTGGGCTGGGCTCCTGAAGGCATGATAAGGCTGTTGTGGGTCTGCCTGCGGGATGGAGTTCTGTCTTGGATCTGAACATCTGGTCCACTTAAGGGCTCTCTTCCTGTTAATAAAAAGACATCATGCACCTATAACATAGTTTAGTTTTTAGACCTTACACTTTCACATAATTTGTCACATTTAGGGTTTTGTGGTCTCTAAAGGACCTAAAACTGCTTCTTTCCTATCCAGGTGGTTTTGAAGGATCTACCAGCCTTTATTGTGTAATCTTCAGCGTTCCTTGCTTACCAAAATTGGTCAATTTAGTAGAATGCAATGGATTGCATTCTAAGGGGGATTGTAAGAATTAAAATTGACTATTATTAAAGTGCGAAAAGCATTGCTCCATATAATCATGATTGAACAGTGCAAAAGGTTCTGTGAACTGAAAATATCTTGTTTTTGTGCGTATGTGCTCAAGCTCACGAAGTGAGGCACGAAGAATGGGATGTTGTTTGTGTGGGATAACGACCTTGAGTGGAAGCAACCACTTGCTTTTTTATTTTGCTCTGTGAGAACGGCAGATGTTCTTATCCACATAAGAACATCTGCCGTTCTCACAGAGCAAAATAAAAAAAAAGGCAGAATGCGGAGGGGTGTGGGCTGACTATGAATACTTGGCGCAGACTCTGCTCTTGGTCTGTGTTTGATCTCTTGCTAAAGGAACAACCTATCTATTCTAAATAAATACTTTGATTAAGTGTATCACGTCGTCTGTCTGCATTAATTAATTTAGTTTAAGGTAAAGATTCATCGAGTTCACGACAAAACACTGTTTTGAGCTTGTCCGAAGCTTAAAATGCATCTTGCAATGTCATTGTAAACTAATTAACAGGAGTGTACAACAACATTACAACACACGTGTATTGTCCTTAAAACACAGTTTTGAAATTGTCTGAAGTGGAAAGGCAATGTCAATATAAATTAATTAATAGGAGTGTACAAAGACACTAAAACACTTGTGTATTGTGCCAAAACTGTCACGTGGGAAGAAAGGACGCAAATGCAGAAGTAAATAATAATAATACTATTTTATTTAATTATAAAGGACAACGGAAAGATAAACAGCAAACAAAAAACAGAACACAAAAAACCCGATCGGAAACTCCGACGGAGCTGCTGACGCAGCTAAATGAAAAATAGACAAAGTGAAACCAAAACAGAAGGAAGCGGGACGCGAACCCCGGTCAGCCGCGTGGCAGCCGGGAGCGTTACCACCGCACTGTAGTGGTGCTGGAAAACGGGAGCGCGAGAACCTCTAATACGCTTAGGAGCGAAGGGAGAGGAGGGGAACTCCGAGGAGCGCTAGACCCAACACCGCGACTAACAATCGCAGTGACCGGTCGGCGCGCCCTGGATCGCGGAGCTGACACACCAATCTGAAACCAGAAAGAAACAAATAAACAAAGTTAGGCAGTTCTAGACTGCGGATTCGAACCGGGGTCTTTAGCACGGCAACCGCTTGCTCAGCGGAGTCGCCACCCAGCGGTTGGAGAATCCAATGTTCAGAATAACTGAAGGCACTGATGCCAGAATACCTTCAGCGCTTTAACACAGCGCTGAGTGAAACCGCTAACGCTAACTGCTAGCGCAAAATGAACTGCAGTTCGAGGACTGCACCGCGTCGCACCACACTATATCTACGAGACCACCAGAACATACCAGTTACCTCAAACCTTGCGGTTTTACTTACCCGAATGGCATACGCCACCAGGGCTACCAGCTAAGGCTACGAACGTGTGGACGAGCTGCCACCACGGACCGGAAAACAAACAAAGGTGCGACACCCGCTGCTGTGTGGAGCTGGCTTAAGTAGTCAGCCCCACGGCTGCGGGTGATCAGCACTAATTAGGAGGCCTGGTATAAGAGGCCTTTGTTTTCTGAGCTCTGTAATGTCTGCTTCGCTGGGAACCCGGGGCACGTTCACCAGCTACCACAGACCTCGTTATAAAAACATTGTCTTGAGCTATTCTGAAAATCAAACTGCATGTGGCAATGTTAACATAATCGAATTGATAAATTATGTGTTATAAGTAAAACATTGTTTTGAGTTTGAATTAAAAGGAGTGTGCTTAAGACACTGTTTTCAGGAAGCTGAAAATACATTTGTTAATGTCAGTATAAACTAATTAACAGGACTGTACAAAAATACTAAAAAAAACTCGTGAATTGTGACGAAATACTGTCTTGAGTTTTTCATAAAATTAAACTGCATGAATCAGTTTAAATATTATAAAACTGATATTGTTTTGAGTTGACGGAGAGGTAGTTTGCTAAAAACACTGTTTTTAGCTTTTCTGAGGCTGATAATGCATCTGGCAATGTAAAAAAACTAATTAACAGGAACGTTTAACAATACTAACACACTCGTATATTGTGCTTAAACCACTGTTTTGAGCCTCTCTTATAATGCTTTTAGCAAAGTCAATACCTACGAAATAATAGGAATAGACAAAAATAACTAAACCATTCGTGTAGTGTGCTGAAAACACTTCAACAATAATAGAAATGTACTCAAACACTTATTCGTCTTTGTAAAAGGCTTAGGGAACCGTTTACTGCTCCTCTGAAGCTTTAAATCTATGTGTCAATTTCAAAATCAACGAAGTAATCGGATAGTTCAGCAAAACTAAACAATTAACATGTTTAAACCACAGTTTGAGCTTCTATAAGCTTAAAATGCATCTGGCAATATAGTCCGAAATTGAAATTTCATCTTGCAATGTCATTATAAACAAATTTACATCAGTGTACATAAACACTAAAACAACCATGTAGTGTGCATGGAACACTGTTGTGAGCTTAGTCTCTTACTCTTAGTCTTATAATGGTAATAATGTCAAAGTCTATACCTACGAAATAACAGGAATCTACAAAAATAACTAAACCACTCGTGTAGTGTGCTAAAAACTCTTCTTTGAATTTCTCTGATCTGAAAATGAAAGTTTCAATGCCAGTGTCATGGAAATAATAGAACAGTACTCAAACACTTATTCGCCTTTTTAATAGGCTTAATTAAGGAACCGTTTACAGCTGCTCTGAAGCTTTAAATCAACGAAAAAATCGGATAGTTCAGTAAAACTAAACAATTAACGTAGTTTGCTTAAAACACAGATTGAGTTTATCTAAGCTGAAAATGCATCTGGCAATCTCAATGTGAACTAATTAACAGAAATGTACAACAACACTGAAACACTGGTGTAGTTTGTTTAAAACACTGTTTTGAGCTTGTCCGAAACTTATAATGCATCTGGCAATGTCAGAATAAATGAATTAACAGGAGCCTACAAAAACACTGAAACTCTCGTGTAGTCTGCTGAAAAAACTGTTTTGAGATTGTCTCAAACTTAAAATTCATCTGTCAATGTAAAACAAAACTTATTTAATAGAGTGTACAAGAACTTTAATTTAAAAGATTGTTTTAAAATTGGCTTAAGCTGAAAATGCATTTAGCAATGTCAATATAAATTTAAATAATAGGAGTGTACAAAGACACTTAAACACTTGTGTATTGTGCCAAAACATTGCCTTGAACTATTCTGAAAATCAAACTGCATGTGGCAATGTTAATATGATCGAATTGATAAATAATGTATTATACGTAAAACATTGTTTCGAGTATGAAATAGGAGTAGTGTGCTAAAGACACTGTTTTGAGCTACTCCAAGCTGAAAATACATTTGTTATTGTCAGTATAAACTAATTAACAGGACGGTACAGAAATACTAAAACACTGTTGCTGAAAACACTTCTTGGAGTTTCCACTGATCTGAAAATGTAAGTTGCAATGCCAGTGTCATGGAAATAGTAGAACTGAACTCAAACACTTATTCGTCTTTGTAATAGGTTTAAGAATCCGTTTACTGCTCCTCTGAAGCTTTAAATCCACGTGTCAATTTCAAAATCAACAAAGTAATCGGATAGTTCAGTAAAATTAAACAATTCGCGAAGTTTGCTTAAAACACAGTTTTGAGCTTCTCTAAGCTGGCAATCTCAATGTGAACTAATTAACAGAAATGTACAAAAACATTGAAACAATCATGTTTTGTGCTTTAAAGACTGTTTTGAGCTTGTCTGAAGTTGAAAACCAATTAACAATAGTCTACAAAAACATTAAAATACACGTGTATTGTGCTTTAAACATAGTTTTGAGCTTGTCCAAAGCTTAAAATGCATCTTGCAAAGTAAGTATAAACTAATTAACAGGACCGTACAACAATACTAAAACACTCGTGTATTGTGCTTAAAACCTGTTAATTCGTTTAAACTGACATTGCCAGATTCATCTTCAACTACGGACAAGCTCAAAACAGTTTTTGAGCTTGTCCGTAGTTGAAAATGCATCTGGCAATGTCAGTATAAACGAATTAGCATGACTGCCCAATAACATTAAAATACACGTGTATTGTTCTTAAGACACTGTTTTGAGCTACTACGAAGCTGAAAATACATTTGCAAAGTCAGTATAAACTAATTTAGAGGAGTGTACAAAAACACTAAAACAACTATTAAGTGTGCTTGAATTGCTGTTTTGAGCTGTGCCAAAGTTAAAAATACGTCTGGCACAGTCAGTATGAACTAATTAACAGGAGTGTAAAAAAATATTAAAATACACGTGTATTTGGCTTAAAACACTGTTTTGAGCTTGTCTAAAGCTTAAAATGCATGTGGCAATGTCAGTATAAACTAGTTACCAGGACTGTACAAAAACATTACAACACATGTGTATTGTGCTTAAAACACTAAAACACTCGTGAATTGTGACAAAATACTGTCTTGAGCTTTTCATAAAATTAAACTGCATGATTCAATGTCAATATGATAGAACTGATATCATTGTTTTGAGTTTGACGGAAAGGTAGTTTGCTTAAAACACTGTTTTGAGCCTCTCTAAGTCTTCTAATGCTTTTATACCTACGAAATAAAAGGAATAGACAAAAATAACTAAACCACTCGTGTAGTGTGCTGAAAACACTTCTTTGAGTTTCCCTGATCTGAAAAGGAAAGATGCAATGCCAGTGCCATGGAAATAATAGAAATGTACTCAAACTCTTATTCGTCTTTGTAATAGGCTTAAGAAACCTTTAAATCCATGTAACAATTTCAAAATCAACGAAGTTATTGGATAGTTTAGTAAAACTAAACAACTCGCGTAGTTTGCATGAAACACAGTTTTGATTTTGTCTAAGCTGAAAATGCATCATGCATTTTGCAAAGTTAACTAATTAACAAAAGTTTACAAAAACACTGAAACATTCCTAAAGTCTGCTTAAAAAACTTTTTTGAGCTCGTCCGAAACTTATAATGAATTTAAGAAAGTCAGTATAAACTAATTAACAAGTGTCAGACAAGTGTCTGGTTAAAAACCAGACGGGCAGCTGCATTTTGAATGAGCTGCAAGGGTTTAATAAGGGACATAGGAGCTCCTGCCAGGAGGGAGTTGCAGTAGTCCAACCGTGAGATTACAAGTGATTGGACCAGAATCTGGGTAGCTTCCCTGGAGAGAAATGGTCGAATCTTCCTGATATTGTACAGGAGGAACCGGCACGATCTTGTCATGTGGGCTATGTAAGGAGAGAAGGTCAGCTGGTTATCCAGGAAAATACCAAGGCTTCTTACCTTATCAGATGGTCTGATCTGGGAGTCATCAAGAGAAATGAGAAGGTCCTGGGTTGGAGACTGATCTCCGGGAATGAGCAACATCTCTGTCTTGCTGGGATTAAGTTTCAGATGATGAGCTGACATCCATTGTGAGATATCTCGCAGACATGCTGAGATGCGAGCTGAGACTTGTGTGTCTGAAGGAGGAAATGACAGAACAAGCTGAGTGTCATCTGCATAGGAGTGGTAGGAGAAGCCATGGGAGGCTATGACCTTACCCAGAGAGCGGGTGTAGATAGAGAAAAGAAGTGGGCCAAGTACAGAGCCCTGAGGAACACCGGTTAAGAGAGTGCATGGGGGAGTTATGGATCCCCTCCATGACACTTGGTAGGAGCGCCCTTGCAGGTAGGAGGCCATCCATTGCTATGCTGAACCTGTTACTCCAAGGTTGGAGGGAGTGGACAGGAGAATGCTGTGATTCACTGTGTCGAAGGCTGCAGAGAGGTCAAGAAGAATAAGGACAGATGACAGTTTGGCTGCTTTGGCTGCATGAAGCTTCTCAGTAACAGCTACAAGTGTTGTTTCCGTAGAATGCGCTGCCTTGAAGCCAGACTGGTACGGATCGTGGAGGTCATTCTGAGTAAGAAAGGCAGATAGTTGGTTATAGACAGCACGTTCAAGAATTTTGGATAGAAAAGAGAGGAGTGAGACAGGTCTGTAGTTGTTAATGTCTGTAGTGTCTAGTGTAGGTTTCTTAAGAAGGGGAATGACCTGAGCCTTCTTAAAAGCAGTAGGGACAACACCTGATGTCAGGGAGTTGTTGATGATGGGTGTGATGAAGGGGATCAGGTCCTGTGAGATGTCTTTGAGGATGGTGGATGGTATAGGGACGAGTGTGCATGTGGTGGGATTGCTGGATGAGAGGAGCTGTGTAACCTCATCCATGGTGAGTGGGGTGAAGCTGGTGAGTGTGTTGGTGGGTTGAGGGTCAGTTGAAAGTGGGTCAGTCGGAGAGAAGGATTGATTGATTTTGTCAATCTTTTCCTTAAAGAATGTTGCAAAGTCAGTAGCAGTGAGAGAGGCAGATGGGGGAGGAGGAGGAGGGTTCAGAAGAGAGGAAAAGATAGCATGAAGCTTACGTGGGTCAGCAGCAGATTGTTCAAGCTTGGCTTTGTAAAAAGATGTTTTTGCAGCAGTCACGCCGGATGGGAACCTGGACAGCAGATCGTGGTAAGAGTGGAGATCAACACCAAGCTTAGATTTCCTCCACTTTCTCTTAGCTGCCCTTAATTCTCTTCTGCTGCTGCGCAATGCATCTGAAAGCCAAGGAGCAGGGTGAGAAGGTTTTCCTCGTTTGAGGGTAAGAGGACAGAGCTGATTGAGGGATGTTGAAAGAGAAGAGAGTAGAGTATTAGTTGCGGAGTTGAGTGGAAGGGTAGCAAGCATGTCAGGGTTAGGTAGTGAAGTTAGGATGTTGGAGATCAGCAGGGAGGAAGATAAAGAGTGAAGATTGGGGCGTGTTTTAAGGGTGTAAGTGTGGTTGGAGGTAGAAAGAGTTGGGAGATGGAGAGAGAAGGACACAAAGTGATGGTCGGAAAGGTGAAGTGGGGTGACGGTGAGGTCCAGAACAAAAGCTGGACGGCTGAAGACCAGGTCCAGAAGATTGCCACCTTTGTGTGTCGGAGGGCTGTGGTTAAAAAGGAGGTCGAAAGATGAAAGAAGAGGAAGAAGACAGGAGGACTGAAGTGTAGGGAGATTAAAGTCACCAAGAAGAGTCAGAGGAGTTCCATCTGAAGGGAAGAAACTCAGAAGAACATCCAGCTCTTCTATGAAGTCTCCCAATGAGCCAGGCGGTCTGTAGATGACAATGATATGAAGAGTAATTGGAAAAGTAACAGTAATAGCATGAAATTCAAAAGATGAAATGTTAAGGTGAGAAACATTCACAGGAGTGAAGTGCCATTTCCTGGTCAAGAGCAAACCTGTACCACCACCCCTGCCAGATCCTCTCGGTGTATGAGAGAAGGTAGAGGATAAGGCTGCTGGTGTTGCTGAGTTCTCGGTGGTGATCCATGTCTCAGTCAGTGCCAGGAAGTCGAGGCTGTGAGAAAGTGTAAAAGCTGAGATGAAGTCAGCTTTTTGGACGGCTGATTGACTGATTCAATGTCAATATGATAGAACTGATATCATTGTTTTGAGTTTGACGGAGAGGTAGTTTGCTTAAAACACTGTTTTGAGCTTTTCTGAGGCTGATAATGCATCTGGCAATGTAAAAAAATACTAATTAGCAGAAACGTAAAACAACACTAACACACTCGTATATTATGCCTAAAACACTGTCCTGAGCCTCTCTAAACATTATAATGCTTTTAGCAAAGTCTATACCTACGAAATAATAGGAATAGACAAAAATAACTTAACCACTCGTGTAGTGTGCTGAAAACACTTCTTTGAGTTTCTCTGATCTGAAAAGGAAAGTTGCCAGTGTCATGGAAATAATAGAACTGTCCTCAAACACCTATTCGTCTTTGTAATAGGCTTAAGAAACCGGTTACTGCGCTTCTGAAGCTTTACATCCATGTGTCAATTTCAAAATCAACGAAGTAATTGGATAGTTCAGTCAAACTAAACACTTCGCGTAGTTTGCATGAAACACAGTTTTGATTTTGTCTAAGCTGAAAATGCATCATGCATTTTGCAAAGTTAACTAATTAACAAAAGTTAATTAACAAAAGTTAGTTAACAAAAACATTAAACCACTCGTGTATTGTTGTTGTTTTGAGCTACTATGAAGCTGAAAATACATTTGCAAAGTCAATATAAACTAATTTACAGGAGTGTACAAAAACACTAAAACAACCATTTAGTGTGCTTAAAACACTGTTTTGAGCTTGTCTAAAGCTTAAAATGCATGTGGCAATGTTAGTATAAACTAATTACCAGGACTGTACAAAAACATTACAACACATTAGTATTGTGCTTAAAACAATAATACAGTCATCTTTTCTACCAAAAACTGTCTTGAATTTTTCTTAAAATCAAACAGCATATTGCAATGTCAGAATGATTGAACTGATAGCATTGTTTTCAATTTGACAGAGAGGACGTTTCATTAAAACACTGTTTTGAGCTTTTCTGAGGCTGATAATGCATCTGGCAATGTAAAAGAAAAACTAATTAACAGGAACGTACAACAACACTAACACACTCGTGTATTGTGCTTAAAACACTGTGTTGAGCTTCTCTTAGACTTTAAATGCTATTGAATAAGTCAATACTTACGAAATAATAGGAATGTACAAAAATAACTATACATCTCGAGTAGTGTGCTGAAAACACTTCTTTGCATTTCCCTGAAAGTGAAAGTTGCAACGCCAGTGTCATGGAAATAATAGAAATCAACTCAAACGCTTATTAGTCTTTTTAATAGGCTTAAGAAACCGTAAAACCGCAAAACTAAAGAATTCGCGTAGTTTGCTTAAAACACAGTTTTGAGCTTGTCCGATTGATTTTGTCTCTTTGATTTTGCAAAGTTAATATATACTAATTTAAAGGAGTTTACAAAAACACTAAAACACTCGTGTATTGTGCCAAAAACTGTCTTGAGTTGTTCTGAAGATCAATTTGCATGTTGCAATGTCAATATGATCGACGTGTTACCATTATTTTTGAGTTTGAAAGAGATGTAGTGTGCATCAAACACCATTTTTTTTATTAACAGGAATGTACAGACACATTAAAACACTCCTTTGAGTTTCACTGAGTTAAATATTAAAGTTGCAATGCCAGTATCATGGAAATAAAAGAAATGCACACAAACACTTTTTCGTCGTATTATTAGGCTTAAGAAACCGTTTTCCGCATCTCTGAAGCTTTAAATGCATGTTTCAATATCAAAATCAACGAAGTAATAGGACAGCTCAGTAGCACTAAACAACTCGCCAAGTTTACTTAGAATATGGCTTTGAGCTCGTCTGAAGCTAAAATTGCATTTGGCAATGTCAGTAAAAACTAAATAACAAAAGTGTACAAAAACACTAAAGCAATCGTGTATTATGTCTATAACACTGTTTTGAGCTACTCTGAAGCTAAAAATGCATTTGGTATTGTCAGTATAAACTAATTAAAAGGCCTGTACAAAAACAATAAAACACATTTGTATTATATTTTAAAGATTGTTTTGAGCTTCTCTTAAGCTGAAAATGCATCTGGCAATGTCAATATAATTAATTAAAAAGGAAACACAAAAACATTGAAACAATCATGTTTTGTGCTTTAAAGACTGTTTTGAGCTTGTCTGAAGTTGAAAACCAATTAACAATAGTCTACAAAAACATTAAAATACACGTGTTTTGTGCTTTAAACATAGTTTTGAGCTTGTCCAAAGCTTAAAATGCATCTTGCAAAGTAAGTATAAACTAATTAACAGGACCGTACAACAATACTAAAACACTCGTGTTTTGTGCTTAAAACCTGTTAATTCCTTTAAACTGACATTGCCAGATGTATCTTCAACTACGGACAAGCTCAAAACTATTTTTCAGCTTATCCGTAGTTGAAAATGCATCTGGCAATGTCAGTATAAACGAATTAACAGGACTGCCCAATAACATTAAAATACACGTGTATTGTTCTTAAGACACTGTTTTGAGCTACTTCGAAGCTGAAAATACATTTGCAAAGTCAGTATAAACTAATTTACAGGAGTGTACAAAAACACTAAAACAACTATTAAGTGTGCTTGAATTGCTGTTTTGAGCTGTGCCAAAGTTAAAAATGCGTCTGGCACAGTCAGTATAAACTAATTAACAGGAGTGTTTAAAAATATTAAAATACACGTGTATTTGGCTTAAAACACTGTTTTGAGCTTGTCTAAAGCTTAAAATGCATGTGGCAATGTCAGTATAAACTAATTACTAGGACTGTACAAAAACATTACATTACATGTGTATTGTGCTTAAAACACTAAAACACTCGTGAATTGTGACAAAATACTGTCTTGAGCTTTTCATAAAATTAAACTGCATGATTCAATGTCAATATGATAGAACTGATATCATTGTTTTGAGTTTGACAGTGAGGAAGTTTGCTTAAAACACTGTTTAGAGCCTCTCTAAGTCTTATAATGCTTTTAGCAAAGTCAATACCTACGAAATAATAGGAATAGACAAAAATAACTAAACCACTTGTGTAGTGTGCTGAAAACACTTCTTTGAGTTTTCCTGATCTGAAAAGGAACGTTGCAATGCCAGTGCCATGGAAATAATACAAATGTACTCAAACTCTTATTCGTCTTTGTAATAGGCTTAAGAAACCGGTTACTGCGCTTCTGAAGCTTTAAATACATGTGTCAATTTCAAAATCAACGAAGTAATTGGATAGTTCAGTAAAACTAAACAATTCGCGTAGTTTGCATAAAACACAGTTTTGATTTTGTCTAAGCTGAAAATGCATCATACATTTTGCAAAGTTAACTAATTAACAAAAGTTTACAAAAACACTGAAACATTCCTAAAGTCTGCTTAAAAAACTTTTTTTGAGCTCGTCTGAAACTTATAATGAATTTGACAAAGTCAGTATAAACTAATTAACAAGTGTCTACAAAAACACTAAAACACTCGTGTAGTCTTCTTAAATGTATTGTGCTTGAATTACTGTTTTGAATTCGTCCGAAGCTTCTTAAATTTATTGTGCTTGAATTACTGTCTTGAGTTTGTCCGAAGTTTAAAATGCATCTTGCAAAGTCAGAATAAACTAATTTACAGGAGTGTACTACAACACTAAAACAACCATAAAGTGTGCTTAAGCACAATACACATTACAACACGTGTATTGTGCTTAAAAAACTAATTCAGTCATCTTTTTTGCCAAAAACTGTCTTGAATTTTTCTTAAAATCAAACAGCATATTGCAATGTCAGAATGATTGAACTGATAGCATTGTTTTCAATTTGACAGAGAGGACGTTTAATTAAAGCACTGTTTTGAGCTTTTCTGAGGCTGATAATGCATCTGGCAATGTAAAAAAAAAAAACCTAATTAACAGGAACGTACAACAATACTAACACACTCGTGTATTGTGCTTAAAACACTGTGTTAAGCTTCTCTTAGACTTTAAATGCTGTTGAATAAGTCAATACTTACGAAATAATAGGAATGTACAAAAATAACTATACATCTCGAGTAGTGTGCTGAAAACACTTCTTTGAATTTCCCTGAAAGTGAAAGTTGCAACGCCAGTGTCATGGAAATAATAGAAATCAACTCAAACGCTTATTAGTCTTTTTAATAGGCTTAAGAAACCGTAAAACCGCAAAACTAAAAAATTCGCGTAGTTTGCTTAAAACACAGTTTTGAGCTTGTCCGATTGATTTTGTCTCTTTGATTTTGCAAAGTTAATATATACTAATTAAAAGGAGTTTACAAAAACACTAAAACACTCGTGTATTGTGCCAAAAACTGTCTTGAGTTGTTCTGAAGATCAATTTGCATGTTGCAATGTCAATATGATCGACGTGATACCATTATTTTTGAGTTTGAAAGAGATGTAGTGTGCATCAAACACCATTTTTTTAATTAACAGGAATGTACAGACACATTAAAACACTCCTTTGAGTTTCACTGAGTTGAAATGCCAGTATCATGGAAATAAAAGAAATGCACACAAACACTTTTTCGTCGTTTTATTAGGCTTAAGAAACCGTTTTCCGCTTCTCTGAAGCTTTAAATGCATGTTTCAATATCAAAATCAACGAAGTAATAGGAGAGCTCAGTAGCACTAAACAACTCGCCAAGTTTACTTAGAATATGGCTTTGAGCTCGTCTGAAGCTAAAATTGCATTTGGCAATGTCAGTAAAAACTAAATAACAAAAGTGTACAAAAACACTAAAGCAATCGTGTATTATGTCTATAACACTGTTTTGAGCTACTCTGAAGCTAAAAATGCATTTGGTATTGTCAGTATAAACTAATTAAAAGGGCTGTACAAAAACAATAAAACACACGTGTATTATATTTTAAAGATTGTTTTGAGCTTCTCTTAAGCTGAAAATGCATCTGGCAATGTCAATATAATTAATTAAAAGGGAAGCACAAAAACATTGAAACAATCATGTCTTGTGCTTTAAAGACTGTTTTGAGCTTGTCTGAAGTTGAAAACCAATTAACAATAGTCTACAAAAACATTAAAATACACGTGTATTGTGCTTTAAACATAGTTTTGAGCTTTTCCGTAGTTAAAAATGCATCTGACATATCAGTATAAACGAATTGACAGGACTGCCCAATAACATTAAAATACACGTGTATTGTTCTTAAGACACTGTTTTGAGCTACTACGAAGCTGAAAATACATTTGCAAAGTCAGTATAAACTAATTTACAGGAGTGTACAAAAACACTAAAACAACTATTAAGTGTGCTTGAATTGCTGTTTTGAGCTGTGCCAAAGTTAAAAATGCGTCTGGCACAGTCAGTATAAACTAATTAACAGGCGTGTACAAAAATATTAAAATACACGTGTATTTGGCTTTAAACACTGTTTTGAGCTTGTCTAAAGCTTAAAATGCATGTGGCAATGTCAGTATAAACTAATTACCAGGACTGTACAAAAACATTACAACACATGTGTAATGTGCTTAAAACACTTAAACACTCATGATTTGTGACAAAATACTGTCTTGAGTTTTTCATAGAATTAAACTGCATGATTCAATGTCAATATGATGGAACTGATATCATTGTTTTGAGTTTGATGGAGAGGTAGTTTGCTTAAAACACTGTTTTGAGCTTTTCTGAGGCTGATAATGCATCTGGCAATGTCAAAAAAAACTAGTTAGCAGAAACGTACAACAACACTAATACACTCGTATATTATGCCTAAAACACTGTTCTGAGCCTCTCTAAGCATTATAATGTTTTTAGCAAAGTCTATACCTACGAAATAATAAGAATAGAAAAAAATAACTAAACCACTCGTGTAGTGTGCTGAAAACACTTCTTTGAGGTTCCCTGATCTGAAAAGGAAAGTTGCAATGCCAGTGCAATGAAAATAATAGAAATTTACTCAAACACTTATTCGTTTTTTTTAATAGGCTGAAGAACCCGTTTACTGCTCCTTTGAAGCTTTAAATCCATGTCTCAATTTCAAAATCAACGAAGTTATCGGAAAGTTCAGTAAAACTAAACAATTCGCGTAGTTTCCATAAAACCCAGTTTTGAGCTTGTCTAAGCTGAAAATGCATCAAAATGCATCATTATGCAAAGTTAACTAATAACCAAAAGTTTACAAAAACACTGAAACATTCGTGTGGCTGCTTAAAAAACTTTTTTGAGCTCGTCCGAAACGTATAATGAATCTGACAAAGTCAGTATAAACTAATTAACAAGTGTCTACAAAAACACTAAAACGCTCGTGTAGTCTTCTTAAATGTATTGTGCTTGAATTACTGTCTTGAGTTTGTCCGAAGTTTAAAATGCATTTTGCAAAGTCAGTATGAACTAATTTACAGGAGTTTACAACAACACTAAAACAACCATAAAGTGTGCTTGAAACACTGTTTTGAGCGTGTTCGTAGCTTTAAATGCATCTTGCTATGTCAGTGTAAACTAATTAACAAGAGTGTACAAAAACATTAAAACACATGTGTATTAAGCTTAAAACACTAAAACAGTCATCTATTGTGCCAAAAACTGTCTTGAATTTTTTTTTAAATCAAACAGCATATTGCAATGTCAGAATAATCAAACTGCTATCCTTGTTTTCAAGGAGAGGAAGTTTGCTTGAAACACTGTTTTGAGCTTTTCTGAGGCTGATAATGCATCTTGCAATGTCAAAAACAACCTAATTAACAGTAACGTACAACACTAACACACTCAAGTATTGTGCTTAGCACACTGTTTTAAGCCTCTTTTAGTCTTATAATGGTTATAATGGCAAAGTCAATACCTACGAAATAATAGATTGTACAGAAATAACTAAACCACTCGTGTAGTTTGCTGAAAACACTTCTTGGAGTTTCCCTAATTTGAAAATGAAAGTTGCTATGCCAGTGTCATGGAAATAATAGAACTGTACTCAAACACTTATTCGTCTTGGTAATAGACTTAAGAAACCGTTTTCTGCTCCTCTGAAGCTTTAAATCCGTGTGTCAATATCAAAATCAACGAAGTAATCGGATAGTTCAGAAAAACTAAACAATTCGCAAAGTTTGCTTAAAACACAGTTTTGAGCTTGTCTAAGCTGAAAATGCATCTGGCAATGTCAATGTGAACTAATTAACAGAAATGTACAAAAACATTGAAACAATCGTGTATTGTGCTTAAAATACTGTTTTGCGCTACTACGAAGCTAAAAATACATTTGCAAAGTCAGTATAAACTAATTTCCAGGAGTTTACAAAAACGCTAAAACAACCATTTAGTGTGCTTAAAACACTGTTTTGAGCTTGTCTAAAGCTAAAAATGCATGTGGCAATGTCAGTATAAACTAATTACCAGGACTGTACAAAAACATTATAACACATGTGTAATGTGCTTAAAACAATAAAACACTCGTGAATTGTGCAATGTCAGAATGATTGAACTGATAGCATTGTTTTCAGTTTGACAGAGAGGACGTTTAATTAAAACACTGTTTCGAGCTTTTCTGAGGATGATAATGCATCTGGCATTATCAATGTAAAAAAAAAAACTAATTAACAGGAACGTACAACAACACTATCACACTCGTGTATTGTGCTTAAAACACTGTGTTAAGCTTCTCTTAGACTTTAAATGCTATTGAATTAGTCAAATCTTACGAAATTATAGGAATGTACAGAAATTACTATACATCTCGAGTAGTGTGCTGAAAACACTTCTTTGCATTTCCCTGAAAGTGAAAGTTGCAACGCCAGTGTCATGGAAATAATAGAAATCAACTCAAACGCTTATTAGTCTTTTTAATAGGCTTAAGAAACCGTAAAACCGCAAAACTAAAGAATTCGCGTAGTTTGCTTTAAACACAGTTTTGAGCTTGTCCGAAACACTCTTTGATTTTGCAAAGTTAATATATACTAATTTAAAGGCATTTTTTTAATTAACAGGAATGTACAGACACATTAAAACACTCCTTTGAGTTTCACTGAGTTGAAAATTAAAATTGCAATGCCAGTATCCTGGAAATAAAAGAAATGCACAAAAACACTTTTTCGTCGTTTTTATTAGGCTTAAGAAACCGTTTTCCGCTTCTCTGAAGCTTTAAATGCATGTTTCAATATCAAAATCAACGACGTAGTAGGAGAGCTCAGCAGCACTAAACAACTCGCCTAGTTTACTTAGAATATGGCTTTGAGCTCGTCTGAAGCTAAAATTGCATTTGGCAATGTCAGTAAAAACTAAATAATAAAAGTGTACAAAAACACTAAAGCAATCGTGTATTATGTCTATAACACTGTTTTGAGCTACTCTGAAGCTAAAAATGCATTTGGTAGTATTGTTTAAAGTATTGTGCTTTAAACATAGTTTTGAGCTTGTCCAAAGCTTAAAATGCATCTTGCAAAGTATGTATAAACTAATTAACAGGACTGAACAACAATACTAAAACACTCATGTATTGTGCTTAAAACCTGTTAATTCCTTTAACCTGTCTAAGCTGAAAATGCATCTCTCAATGTGAACTAATTAACAGAAATGTACAGAAACATTGAAACAATCGTGTATTGTGCTTAAAAGACTGTTTTGAGCTTTTCTGAAATTGAAAATGCATCTGGCAAAATCAATGAAAACCATTTAACAGGACTGCCCAAAAACATTAAAACAACCATTTGGTGTGCTTAAAACACTGTTTTGAGCTTGTCTAAAGCTTAAAATGCATGTGGCAATGTCAGTATAAACTAATTAAAAAAGGGCTGTACAAAAACAATAAAACACACGTGTATTATATTTTAAAGATTGTTTTAAGCTTCTCTTAAGCTGAAAATGCATCTTGCAATGTCAATATAATTAATTAAAAGGGAAGCACAAAAACATTGAAACAATCATGTTTTGTGCTTTAAAGACTGTTTTGAGCTTGTCTGAAGTTGAAAACCAATTAACAATAGTCTACAACAACATTAAAATACACGTGTATTGTGCTTTAAACATAGTTTTGAGCTTGTCTGTAGTTGAAAATTCATCTGGCAATGTCAATATGAACGAATTAACAGGACTGCCCAATAACATTAAAATACACGTGTATTGTTCTTAAGACACTGTTTTGAGCTACTACGAAGCTGAAAATACATTTGCAAAGTCAGTATAAACTAATTTACAGGAGTGTACAAAAACACTAAAACAACTATTAAGTGTGCTTGAATTGCTGTTTTGAGCTGTGCCAAAGTTAAAAATGCGTCTGGCACAGTCAGTATAAACTAATTAACAGGCGTGTACACAAATATTAAAATACACGTGTATTTGGCTTAAAACACTGTTTTGAGCTTGTCTAAAGCTTAAAATGCATGTGGCAATGTCAGTATAAACTAATTTCCAGGACTGTACAAAAACATTACAACACATGTGCAAGGACGGATTAAGGATAGTCTGGGCCCTAGTTGCCCAGGGCCCCATGCCCCCCACCCCCCTCCAAAAACATAATTAAATTATTACATTAAACAACCTGTCAATAACTAACCCTAACACAAGAATCTATTTTATATAAGTTTCTTTCTACTCTTCTTTCTTGCAAAGTCATCCACTAATTCATCAAAATTAAGCTGTCTGACCAAATCTGATTCAATGGCCAGAAGTGACAGTGAGTTCAGGCGGTTTTGGCGCATCCTAATCCTGAGTTTATTCTTAATACGAGCCAGTTTGGAGAATGAACGCTCCCCTTCACAATTTGTGATAGGCACAGTCAACAAAAGTCTAAGTGCTATGTAGACATTTGGAAAGGTTGACTGTAAATTCAAATTTATCATGGTTTTGAGCATTTTACTAGGACATTTTTCTTTTTCTGTTATGAATGATTTGTATTGTATCAATTCATCTGCCAGGCTCATGTTCAGATCTGAAGGATATGCTGCAGCGAGTGAGTTAGCCTTTAAAGTGAGCTCACTGTTGGACATATTGTCAGGCATGAAAAGAACATCAAATAGCTCAGTTAAGTGTGTGTATGCATTCAAACTGCTTGAAATTGCTTGTCTTAAATTTAAATAACTGCAAAATTGCTAAATTAATTTGTGTCTCTGCGCTTAAGAGAAATTGAACATAATAATTTTGAAACAATACAAATTCAGAAACATTAAGTAAGGGCCTGAATCGCATATTTGACACGAAACGTCTGTTATGAAATATGGTAGCTTGCCTGGCAATTTGTAGGTCCCTAGAAAGTCAAGGAGCCATGGTAAACGACTTCTATGGAAGTCAAGGGCCCCATAGCAGGGGCTCTCGTGATCAAGGGCCCTCTAATGGTATGCCCTTCTCTTAACCAGGGCCCTCTAAAAATATGCCCCCCTCTTTCCTAGGACCCCTAATAGCCAGAAGTCGAAGTCAGAGCAGTGCCACAACGCCTCATCCATTTTCATAAGGGGCCCAAAAGAATGGCTAGGGCCCAAAAGCATGGCTAGAGCCCCCAAAAGCATGGCTAGGGCCCAAAAGCATGGCTAGGGGCCCCAAAAGCATGGATAGGGGACCCAAAAGCATGGCTAGGGCCCCCAAGAGGCCCTGGGGTCAAAGTCCCTAATAGTCAGAGGATCCTTAAAATGGAGGGCCCTCTGAAATAAAAATATATTGTATCATAAATGTTGATAGGCATCGCAAAATGTTTTGGGCCAGGGCCCCCCCGGGGCCCCCTGACCTCAAGGGCCCCTGGGCGCTGGCCCCACTGGCCCGGTCAGTAATCCAGCCATGCACATGTGTAATGTGCTTAAAACAATAAAACACTCGTGATTTGAGTTTTTCATAACATTAAACTGCATGATTCAATGTCAATATGATGGAACTGATATCATTGTTTTGAGTTTGACGGAGAGGTAGTTTGCTTAAAACACTGTTTTGAGCCTCTCTAAGTCTTATAATGCTTTTAGCAAACTCAATACCTACGAAAAAATAGGAATAGACAAAAATAACTAAACCACTCGTGTAGTGTGCTGAAAACACTTGTTTGAGTTTCCCTGAACTGAAAAGGAAAGTTGCAGTGCCAGTGCCATGGAAATAATAGAAATGTACTCAAACACTTATTCGTCTTTGTAATAGGCTTAAGAAACCGTTTATTGCTCCTTTGAAGCTTTAAATCCATGTGTCAATTTCAAAATCAACGAAGTAATCGGATAGTTCAGAAAAACTAAACAATTCGCAAAGTTGCTTAAAACACAGTTTTAAGCTTGTCTAAGCTGAAAATGCATCTGGCAATCTCAATGTGAACTAATTAACAGAAATGTACAAAAACATTGAAACAATCGTGTATTGTGCTCAAAGACTGTTTTGAGCTCATCTGAAGTTATCAATGCATCTGGCAAAATCAATAAAAACCACTTAACAAGACTGCTCAAAAACATTAAAACACTCGTGTATTGTTCTTAAAACACTGTTTTGCGCTACTACGAAGCTGAAAATACATTTGCAAAGTCAGTATAAACTAATTTCCAGGAGTGTACAAAAACACTTAAACAACTATTAAGTGTGCTTTAATTGCTGTTTAGAGCTGTGCCAAAGTTAAAAATAATAGAAATGTACTCAAACACTTATTCGTCTTTGTAATAGGCTTAAGAAACCGTTTACTGCTCCTTTGAAGCTTTAAATCCATGTGTCAATTTCAAAATCAACGAAGTAATCGGATAGTTCAGAAAAACTAAACAATTCGCAAAGTTTGCTTAAAACACAGTTTTGAGCTTGTCTAAGCTGAAAATGCATCTGGCAATCTCAATGTGAACTAATTAACAGAAATGTACAAAAACATTGAAACAATCGTGTATTGTGCTTAAAAGACTGTTTTGCGCTACTACGAAGCTAAAAATACATTTGCAAAGTCAGTATAAACTAATTTCCAGGAGTGTACTAAAACACTAAAACAACCATTTAGTGTGCTTAAAACACTGTTTTGAGCTTGTCTAAAGCTAAAAATGCATGTGGCAATGTCAGTATAAACTAATTACCAGGACTGTACAAAAACATTACAACACATGTGTAATGTGCTTAAAACAATAAAAAACTAGTGAATTGTGCAATGTCAGAATGATTGAACTGATAGCATTGTTTTCAATTAGACAGAGAGGACGTTTAATTAAAACACTGTTTCGAGCTTTTCTGAGGCTGATAATGCATCTGGCAATGTAAAACAACCTAAATAACAGGAACGTACAACAACACTAACACAATCGTGTATTGTGCTTAAAACACTGTGTTGAGCTTCTCTTAGACTTTAAATGCTAATGAATAAGTCAATACTTACGAAATAATAGGAATGTACAAAAATAACTATACATCTCGAGTAGTGTGCTGAAAACACTTCTTTGAATTTCCCCTGAAAATTAAAGTTGCAATGCCAGTATCATGGAAATAAAAGAAATGCACACAAACACTTTTTCGTCGTTTTATTAGGCTTAAGAAACCGTTTTCCGTTTCTCTGAAGCTTTAAATGCATGTTTCAATATCACAATCAACGACGTAATAGGAGAGCTCAGTAGCACTAAACAACTCGCCTAGTTTACTTAGAATATGGCTTTGAGCTCGTCTGAAGCTAAAATTGCATTTGGCAATGTCAGTAAAAACTAAATAACAAAAGTGTACAAAAACACTAAAGCAATCGTGTATTATGTCTATAACACTGTTTTGAGCTACTCTGAAGCTAAAAATGCATTTGGTATTGTCAGTATAAACTAATTAAGAGGGCTATACAAAAACAATAAAACACACGTGTATTATATTTTAAAGATTGTTTTGAGCTTCTCTAAAGCTGAAAATGCATCTGGCAATGTCAGTATAATTAATTAAAAGAGAAGCACAAAAACATTGAAACAATCATGTTTTGTGCTTTTTTAAGACTGTTTTGAGCTTGTCTGAAGTTAAAAACATATTATTAATAGTCTACAAAAACATTAAAATACACGTGTATTGTGCTTTAAACATATTTTTGAGCTTGTCCAAAGCTTAAAATGCATCTTGCAAAGTAAGTATGAACTAATTAACAGGACCGTACAAAAACACTAAAACACTCGTGTATTGTGCTTAAAACCTGTTAATTCCTTTAAACTGACATTGCCAGATGCATCTTCAACTACGGACAAGCTCAAAACAGTTTTTGAGCTTGTCTGTAGTTGAAAATGCATCTGGCAATATCAGTATTAACGAATTAACTGGACTGCCCAATAACATTAAAATACACGTGTATTGTTCTTAAGACATTATTTTGAGCTACTACGAAGCTGAAAATACATTTGCAAAGTCAGTATAAACTAATTTACAGGAGTGTACAAAAACACTAAAACAACTATTAAGTGTGCTTTAATTGCTGTTTTGAGCTGTGCCAAAGTTAAAAATGCGTTTGGCACAGTCAGTATAAACTAATTACCAGGAGTGTACAAAAATATTAAAATACACGTGTATTTGGCTTAAAACACTGTTTTGAGCTTGTCTAAAGCATTTTTATATTAGTTTATTTTATATTTTTATATTTTATATTAGTTTATACTGACTTTGCAAATGTATTTTCAGCTTCGTTGTAGCGCAAAACAGTCTTTTAAGCACAATACACGATTGTTTCAATGTTTTTGTACATTTCTGTTAATTAGTTCACATTGAGATTGCCAGATGCAAAAACTGTGAAAAACTGTGTTTTAAGCAAACTTGGCGAATTGTTTAGTTTTTCTGAACTATCCGATTACTTCGTTGATTTTGATATTGACACACGGATTTTAAGCTTCAGAGGAGCAGAAAACGGTTTCTTAAGTCTATTACCAAGACGAATAAGTGTTTGAGTTCAGTTCTATTATTTCCATGACACTGGCATAGCAACTTTCATTTTCAAATTAGAAAAACTCCAAGAAGTGTTTTCAGCAAACTACACGAGTGGTTTAGTTATTTCTGTACATTCTATTATTTCGTAGGTATTGACTTTGCCATTATAACCATTATAAGACTAACAGAGGCTTAAAACAGTGTTCTAAGCACAATACTTGAGTGTGTTAGTGTTGTACGTTACTGTTAATTAGGTTGTTTTTGACATTGCAAGGTGCATTATCAGCCTCAGAAAAGCTCAAAACAGTGTTTTAAGCAAGCTTCCTCTCTGTCAAACTGAAAACAAGGATAGCAGTTCGATCATTCTGACATTGCAATATGCTGTTTGATTTTAAGAAAAATTCAAGACAGTTCTTGGCACAATAGATGACTGTTTTAGTGTTTTAAGCTTAATACACATGTGTTTTAATGTTTTTGTACACTCTTGTTAATTAGTTTACACTGACATAGCAAGATGCATTTAAAGCTACGAACAGTGTTTCAAGCACACTTTATGGTTGTTTTAGTGTTCTTGTAAACTCCTGTAAATTAGTTCATACTGACTATGCAAAATGCATTTTAAACGTTTTAGTGTTTTTGTAGACACTTGTTAATTAGTTTATACTGACTTTGTCAGATTCATTATACGTTTCGGACGAGCTCAAAAAAGTTTTTTAAGCAGCCACACGAATGTTTCAGTGTTTTTGTAAACTTTTGGTTATGAAATAACTTTGCATATTGCATTTTGATACATTTTCAGCATAGACAAGCTCAAAACTGGGTTTTATGCAAACTACGCGAATTGTTTAGTTTTACTGAACTATCCGAAATTGAGACACGGATTTAAAGCTTCAAAGGAGCAGTAAACGGTTTCTTAAGCCTATTACAGTCTTTTAAGCACAATACACGATCGTTTCAATGTTTTTGTACATTTCTGTTAATTAGTTCACATTGAGATTGCCAGATGCATTTTCAGCTTAGACAAGCTCAAAACTGTGTTTTAAGCAAACTTTGCGAATTGTTTAGTTTTTCTGAACTATCCGATTACTTCGTTGATTTTGAAATTGACACATGGATTTAAAGCTTCAAAGGGGCAGTAAACGGTTTCTTAAGCCTATTACAAAGACGAATAAGTGTTTGAGTACATTTCTATTATTTCCATGGCACTGGCACTGCAACTTTCCTTTTCAGTTCAGGGAAACTCAAACAAGTGTTTTCAGCACACTACACAAGTGGTTTAGTTATTTTTGTCTATTCCTATTATTTCGTAGGTATTGACTTTGCTTAAAGCATTATAAGACTTAGAGAGGCTCAAAACAGTGTTTTAAGCAAACTACCTCTCCGTCAAACTCAAAACAATGATATCAGTTCCATCATATTGACATTGAATCATGCAGTTTAATTTTATGAAAAGCTCAAGACAGTATTTTGTCACAATTCACAAGTGTGTTGAGCACAATACACGTGTATTTTAATATTTTTGTACACTCCTGTAAATTAGTTTATACTGACTGTGCCAAACGCATTTTTTTTTTTTTTTTTTTTTTTTTTTTAATTATTATTTTTCTCCGAATTTTCTCCCCAATTTTTCTCCCAATTTTTAGCGCTTCCAATCTGTCTTCCGCTGCTAACAGGCACACCAGACCTGCATCCAAGGAGAGCACGCCGCTGCCCCACGCCTTCTTTACACGTGTACAGCCCTCCTCTTCTCGTCCGTGCATTCTGCACGGGCGTCTCTTCTGCAAATCAGGGTCCTTACACAGCGCATGAAGACCCACCCACCCACATATAGTCCGGTCCCCCACCCTGCAGGCACTGCCAATTATGCCCGCCAGATGGCGCCCAGCCGACCGGTGGCAACACCGAGCCTCGAACCGGGAGGTTCAGAAACTCGGTGCTGGTGCGTCAGCGGAATATCCCGCTGCGCCACCTGGGCGCCGCCAAACGCATTTTTAACTTTGGCACAGCTCAAAACAGCAATTAAAGCACACTTAATAGTTTTAGTGTTTTTGTACATTCCTGTAAATTAGTTTATACTGACTTTGCAAATGTATTTTCAGCTTCGTAGTAGCTCAAAACAGTGTCTTAAGAACAATACACGTGTATTTTAATGTTTTTGGAGACTATTAATAATTGGTTTTTAACTTTAGACAAGCTCAAAACAGTCTTTAAAGCACAAAACATGATTGTTTCAATGTTTTTGTGCTTCTCTTTTAATTAATTATATTGACATTGCCAGATGTATTTTCAGCTTAAGAGAAGCTCAAAACAATCTTTAAAACATAATACAACGTGCGTTTTAGTGTTTTTGTAGACACTTTTTAATTAGTTTATACTGACTTTGACAGATTCATTATACGTTTCGGACGAGCTCAAAAAAGTTTTTTAAGCAGCCACACGAATGTTTCAGTGTTTTTGTAAACTTTTGGTTTTTAGTTAACTTTGCATAATGCATTTTGATGCATTTTCAGCTTAGACAAGCTCAAAACTGGGTTTTATGCAAACTACGCGAATTGTTTAGTTTTACTGAACTATCCGATTACTTCGATGATTTTGAAATTGAGACATGGATTTAAAGCTTCAAAAGGAGCAGTAAACGGTTTCTTAAGCCTATTACAAAAACGAATAAGTGTTTGAGTACATCTCTATTATTTCCATGGCACTGGCATTGCAACTTTCCTTTTCAGATCAGGGAAACTCAAAGAAGTGTTTTCAGCACACTACACGAGTGGTTTAGTTTTTTTTTTCTATTCCTATTATTTCGGAGGTATAGACTTTGCTAAAAACATTATAATGCTTAGAGAGGCTCAGAACAGTGTTTTAGGCATAATATACGAGTGTTTAGTGTTGTTGAACGTTACTGTTAATTAGGTTGTTTTTGACATTGCAAGATGCATTATCAGCCTCAGAAAAGCTCAAAACAGTGTTTTAAGCAAGCTTCCTCTCTGTCAAACTGAAAACAAGGATAGCAGTTCGATCATTCTGACATTGCAATATGCTGTTTGAATTTAAGAAAAATTCAAGACAGTTCTTGGCACAATAGATGATTGTTGTAGGGTTTTAAGCTTATTACACATGTGTTTTAATGTTTTTGTACACTCTTGTTAATTGGTTTACACTGACAAAGCAAGATGCATTTAAAGCTACGAACAGTGTTTTAAGCACACTTCATGGTTGTTTTAGTGTTGTTGTAAACTCCTGTAAATTAGTTTATACTGACTTTGCAAAATGCATTTTAAACTTCGGACAAACTCAAGACAGTAATTCAAGCACAATAAATTTTTGAAGACTATTTATTGTTGTTAATTAGTTTATATTGACTTTGTCAGATTCATTATACGTTTCGGACGAGCTCAAAAAAGTTTTTTAATCAGCCACACGAATGTTTCAAAGTTTTTGTAAACTTTTGGTTATTAAATAACTTTGCATGATGCATTTTGATACATTTTCAGCTTAGACAAGCTCAAAACTGGGTTTGTTTAGTTTTACTGAACTATCCGAAATTGAGACACGGATTTAAAGCTTCAAAGGAGCAGTAAACGGTTTCTTAAGCCTATTACAGTCTTTTAAGCACAATACACGATTGTTTCAATGTTTTTGTACATTTCTGGTAATTAGTTTATACTGACATTGCCACATGCATTTTAAGCTTTAGACAAGCTCAAAACAGTGTTTTAAGCCAAATACACGTGTATTTTAATATTTTTGTAAACTCCTGGTAATTAGTTTATACTGACTGTGCCAAACGCATTTTTAACTTTGGCAAAGCTCAAAACAGCAATTAAAGCACACTTAATAGTTGTTTTAGTGTTTTTGTACACTCCTGTAAATTAGTTTATACTGACTTTGCAAATGTATTTTTAGCTTCGTAGTAGCACAAAACAGTCTTTTAAGCACAATACACGATTGTTTCAATGTTTTTGTACATTTCTGTTAATTAGTTCACATTGAGATTGCCAGATGCATTATCAGCCTCAGAAAAGCTCAAAACAGTGTTTTAAGCAAACTTCCTCTCTGTCAAACTGAAAACTCAAGCAGTTCGATCATTCTGACATTGCAATATGCTGTTTGATTTTAAGAAAAATTCAAGACAGTTCTTGGCACAATAGATGACTGTTTTAGTGTTTTAAGCTTAATACACATGTGTTTTAATGTTTTTGTACACTCTTGTTAATAATTTTACACTGAAATAGCAAGATGTATTTAAAGCTACGAACACGCTCAAAACAGTGTTTCAAGCACACTTTATGGTTGTTTTAGTGTTGTTGTAAACTCCTGTAAATTAGTTCATACTGACTTTGCAAAATGCATTTTAAACTTCGGACAAACTCAAGACAGTAATTCAAGCATTTTTGAAGACTACACGAGCGTTTTAGTGTTTTTGTAGACACTTTTTAATTAGTTTATACTGACTTTGACAGATTCATTATACGTTTCGGACGAGCTCAAAAAAGTTTTTTAAGCAGCCACACGAATGTTTCAGTGTTTTCGTAAACTTTTGGTTTTTAGTTAACTTTGCATAATGCATTTTGATGCATTTTGAAATTGAGACATGGATTTAAAGCTTCAAAGGAGCAGCAAACGGTTTCTTAAGCCTATTACAGTCTTTTAAGCACAATACACGATTGTTTCAATGTTTTTGTACATTTCTGTTAATTAGTTCACATTGAGATTGCCAGATGCATTTTCAGCTTAGACAAGCTCAAAACTGTGTTTTAAGCAAACTTTGCGAATTCTTTAGTTTTTCTGAACTATCCGATTACTTCGTTGATTTTGAAATTGACACATGGATTTAAAGCTTCAAAGGGGCAGTAAACGGTTTCTTAAGCCTATTACAAAGACGAATAAGTGTTTGAGTACATTTCTATTATTTCCATGGCACTGGCACTGCAACTTTCCTTTTCAGTTCAGGGAAACTCAAACAAGTGTTTTCAGCACACTACACGAGTGGTTTAGTTATTTTTGTCTATTCCTATTATTTCGTAGGTATTGACTTTGCTAAAAGCATTATAAGACTTAGAGAGGCTCAAAACAGTGTTTTAAGCAAACTACCTCTCCGTCAAACTCAAAACAATGATATCAGTTCCATCATATTGACATTGAATCATGCAGTTTAATTTTATGAAAAGCTTAAGACAGTATTTTGTCACAATTCACAAGTGTTTTGAGCACAATACACATGTGTTGTAATGTTTTTTTACAGTCCTGGTAATTAGTTTATACTGACATTGCCACATGCATTTTAAGCTTTAGACAAGCTCAAAACAGTGTTTTAAGCCAAATACACGTGTATTTTAATATTTTTGTAAACTCCTGTTAATTAGTTTATACTGACTGTGCCAAACGCATTTTTAACTTTGGCAAAGCTCAAAACAGCAATTAAAGCACACTTAATAGTTGTTTTAGTGTTTTTGTACACTCCTGTAAATTAGTTTATACTGACTTTGCAAATGTATTTTTAGCTTCGTAGTAGCGCAAAACAGTCTTTTAAGCACAATACACGATTGTTTCAATGTTTTTGTACATTTCTGTTAATTAGTTCACATTGAGATTGCCAGATGCATTATCAGCCTCAGAAAAGCTCAAAACAGTGTTTTAAGCAAACTTCCTCTCTGTCAAACTGAAAACTCAAGCAGTTCGATAATGCTGACATTGCAATATGCTGTTTGATTTTAAGAAAAATTCAAGACAGTTCTTGGCACAATAGATGACTGTTTTAGTGTTTTAAGCTTAATACACATGTGTTTTAATGTTTTTGTACACTCTTGTTAATAAGTTTACACTGAAATAGCAAGATGTATTTAAAGCTACGAACACGCTCAAAACAGTGTTTCAAGCACACTTTATGGTTGTTTTAGTGTTGTTGTAAACTCCTGTAAATTAGTTCATACTGACTTTGCAAAATGCATTTTAAACTTCGGACAAACTCAAGACAGTAATTCAAGCATTTTTGAAGACTACACGAGCGTTTTAGTGTTTTTGTAGACACTTTTTAATTAGTTTATACTGACTTTGACAGATTCATTATACGTTTCGGACGAGCTCAAAAAAGTTTTTTAAGCAGCCACACGAATGTTTCAGTGTTTTCGTAAACTTTTGGTTTTTAGTTAACTTTGCATAATGCATTTTGATGCATTTTCAGCTTAGACAAGCTCAAAACTGGGTTTTATGCAAACTACGCGAATTGTTTAGTTTTACTGAACTATCCGATTACTTCGATGATTTTGAAATTGAGACATGGATTTAAAGCTTCAAAAGGAGCAGTAAACGGTTTCTTAAGCCTATTACAAAAACGAATAAGTGTTTGAGTACATCTCTATTATTTCCATGGCACTGGCATTGCAACTTTCCTTTTCAGATCAGGGAAACTCAAACAAGTGTTTTCAGCACACTACACGAGTGGTTTAGTTTTTTTTTTTCTATTCCTATTATTTCGGAGGTATAGACTTTGCTAAAAACATTATAATGCTTAGAGAGGCTCAGAACAGTGTTTTAGGCATAATATACGAGTGTTTAGTGTTGTTGTACGTTTCTGCTAACTAGTTTTTTTTTTACATTGCTAGATGCATTATCAGCCTCAGAAAAGCTCAAAACAACCTCTCCGTCAAACTCAAAACAATGATATCAGTTCAATCATTCTGACATTGCACAATTCACGAGTTTTTTATTGTTTTAAGCACATTACACATGTGTTGTAATGTTTTTGTACAGTCTTGGTAATTAGTTTATACTTATTAAGACTAACAGAGGCTTAAAACAGTGTTCTAAGCACAATACTTGAGTGTGTTAGTGTTGTAAGTTACTGTTAATTAGGTTGTTTTTGACATTGCAAGATGCATTATCAGCCTCAGAAAAGCTCAAAACAGTGTTTTAAGCAAGCTTCTTCTCTGTCAAACTGAAAACAAGGACAGCAGTTCGATCATTCTGACATTGCAATATGCTGTTTGAATTTAAGAAAAATTCAAGACAGTTCTTGGCACAATAGATGACTGTTGTAGTGTTTTAAGCTTATTACACATGTGTTTTAATGTTTTTGTACACTCTTGTTAATAAGTTTACACTGAAATAGCAAGATGTATTTAAAGCTACGAACACGCTCAAAACAGTGTTTCAAGCACACTTTATGGTTGTTTTAGTGTTGTTGTAAACTCCTGTAAATTAGTTCATACTGACTTTGCAAAATGCATTTTAAACTTCGGACAAACTCAAGACAGTAATTCAAGCATTTTTGAAGACTACACGAGCGTTTTAGTGTTTTTGTAGACACTTTTTAATTAGTTTATACTGACTTTGACAGATTCATTATACGTTTCGGACGAGCTCAAAAAAGTTTTTTAAGCAGCCACACGAATGTTTCAGTGTTTTCGTAAACTTTTGGTTTTTAGTTAACTTTGCATAATGCATTTTGATGCATTTTCAGCTTAGACAAGCTCAAAACTGGGTTTTATGCAAACTACGCGAATTGTTTAGTTTTACTGAACTATCCGATTACTTCGATGATTTTGAAATTGAGACATGGATTTAAAGCTTCAAAAGGAGCAGTAAACGGTTTCTTAAGCCTATTACAAAAACGAATAAGTGTTTGAGTACATCTCTATTATTTCCATGGCACTGGCATTGCAACTTTCCTTTTCAGATCAGGGAAACTCAAACAAGTGTTTTCAGCACACTACACGAGTGGTTTAGTTTTTTTTTTCTATTCCTATTATTTCGGAGGTATAGACTTTGCTAAAAACATTATAATGCTTAGAGAGGCTCAGAACAGTGTTTTAGGCATAATATACGAGTGTTTAGTGTTGTTGTACGTTTCTGCTAACTAGTTTTTTTTTTACATTGCTAGATGCATTATCAGCCTCAGAAAAGCTCAAAACAACCTCTCCGTCAAACTCAAAACAATGATATCAGTTCAATCATTCTGACATTGCACAATTCACGAGTTTTTTATTGTTTTAAGCACATTACACATGTGTTGTAATGTTTTTGTACAGTCTTGGTAATTAGTTTATACTTATTAAGACTAACAGAGGCTTAAAACAGTGTTCTAAGCACAATACTTGAGTGTGTTAGTGTTGTAAGTTACTGTTAATTAGGTTGTTTTTGACATTGCAAGATGCATTATCAGCCTCAGAAAAGCTCAAAACAGTGTTTTAAGCAAGCTTCTTCTCTGTCAAACTGAAAACAAGGACAGCAGTTCGATCATTCTGACATTGCAATATGCTGTTTGAATTTAAGAAAAATTCAAGACAGTTCTTGGCACAATAGATGACTGTTGTAGTGTTTTAAGCTTATTACACATGTGTTTTAATGTTTTTGTACACTCTTGTTAATTAGTTTACACTGACAAAGCAAGATGCATTTAAAGCTACGAACAGTGTTTTAAGCACACTTCATGGTTGTTTTAGTGTTGTTGTAAACTCCTGTAAATTAGTTTATACTGACTTTGCAAAATGCATTTTAAACTTCGGACAAACTCAAGACAGTAATTCAAGCACAATAAATTTTTGAAGACTATTTATTGTTGTTAATTAGTTTATATTGACTTTGTCAGATTCATTATACGTTTCGGACGAGCTCAAAAAAGTTTTTTAAGCAGCCACACGAATGTTTCAAAGTTTTTGTAAACTTTTGGTTATTAAATAACTTTGCATGATGCATTTTGATACATTTTCAGCTTAGACAAGCTCAAAACTGGGTTTTATGCAAACTACGCGAATTGTTTAGTTTTACTGAACTATCCGAAATTGAGACACGGATTTAAAGCTTCAAAGGAGCAGCAAACGGTTTCTTAAGCCTATTACAGTCTTTTAAGCACAATACACGATTGTTTCAATGTTTTTGTACATTTCTGTTAATTAGTTCACATTGAGATTGCCAGATGCATTTTCAGCTTAGACAAGCTCAAAACTGTGTTTTAAGCAAACTTTGCGAATTCTTTAGTTTTTCTGAACTATCCGATTACTTCGTTGATTTTGAAATTGACACATGGATTTAAAGCTTCAAAGGGGCAGTAAACGGTTTCTTAAGCCTATTACAAAGACGAATAAGTGTTTGAGTACATTTCTATTATTTCCATGGCACTGGCACTGCAACTTTCCTTTTCAGTTCAGGGAAACTCAAACAAGTGTTTTCAGCACACTACACGAGTGGTTTAGTTATTTTTGTCTATTCCTATTATTTCGTAGGTATTGACTTTGCTAAAAGCATTATAAGACTTAGAGAGGCTCAAAACAGTGTTTTAAGCAAACTACCTCTCCGTCAAACTCAAAACAATGATATCAGTTCCATCATATTGACATTGAATCATGCAGTTTAATTTTATGAAAAGCTTAAGACAGTATTTTGTCACAATTCACAAGTGTTTTGAGCACAATACACATGTGTTGTAATGTTTTTTTACAGTCCTGGTAATTAGTTTACAGTGACATTGCCAAATGCATTTTCAGCTTCAGACAAGCTCATAACAGTGTTTCTGAAACAATACACCTCTTTAAATCTTAAATCAATAATGGTAGCAAAATACATCATCTGCCAGTTAATTTTTATTAATATTGCCAGAAGCACTTTTAAATTTAGACTAGCTCAAAACAGTCATTTAAGCACAATACACAAGTGTTTTAATATTTTTGCACACTCCTGTTTAATTAGTTTATATTGACATTGCCAGATGCATTTTCAGCTACAAACAAGCTCATAAAAGAATTTTCTGCTTCAGAGTAAATGAAAACAGTGTTTTAAGCACATTAAATGGGTGTTTGAGTTTTTTTGTACACTCCTGGTAATTAGTTTTTATTGACATTGCCATTTACATTTTCAGCTTCAAAGAAGCTCAAAATAGTGTGTCAAGAACATTACGCCTCTTTTCATCTTAAAACAATGTTGTTAGCATAATACATCATCTGCCAATTTTTTTATATTGGCATTGCCAGATGCATTTTCAGCTTTAGATGAGCTCAAAACCTTGTTTTAAATACAATACACCAGTGTTATAGTGTTGTTTGTACACTTCTGTTTATCAGTACATACTGACATTGCCAGCTGCATTTCCATCTTTCGGTAAGTTCTAAACAGTGTTTATGAAGCATAATACACGAATAGTTTAGTTTTTTTTTGTTTATTCGTTTCTAAAGACAGTTTAAGATGCATTTTGAGCTTCAGACATGGTTTTAAGCAAATTACGCGAGTTGTTTAGTGTTACTGAACTAACCGATTACAATGTTGATATAGGCACATTGCATCTAATACTTCAGAGAAAAACGGTTTTATAAGCCTTCAAAAAATGTTCATGTGTTTGTGAACATTTCTATTATTTCTATGATATGGCCATGGCTAATTACATTTTTATATCAGGGAAACTCAAAGAAGTGTCAGAAGTGCAGAATCACACTATACTAGTGGTTTAGAGATTTTTGTACATTCCAATTTGGTCGTTTTATTAACTTTGCCACAAGCATTTCAGCCTGAAAGAGGCATTTTAAAAGAGTGTTAAAGAGATTTTGTACATTCCTGTTAATTAGTTTATATTTTCATCGCCAGATGCATTTTCAGCCTCAGAGAAGTTCAAAACAGTGTTTTCAGAATTTGTCACCAATTGTCTTAGAATTTTTGGTTAGTCTTGTTAAATAAGTTTACAGTGAATGTCACTGTAAACTAATTTAACAAGACTGACCAAAAATTCTAAGACAATTGGTGCATTTTCTGTTTCAGAGGAAATGAAGACAGTGTTTTAAGCACAATAAAAAAGTATTTTAGTTTTTTTGTACACTCCTGGTAATTAGTTCATATTAACATTGCAAGATGCATTTTCAGCATTGGACAGACTCAGAACAGCGTTTCAAGATCAATACATCTTTTTTAATCTTAAAGAAATGTTGTTAGCAAAATACATCATTTGCCAGTTATTTTCTACTGACAATGCCCCAAACATTTTCAGCATCAGAGATAACTCAAAACAGTGTTTTAAGCATTATATGTTTTACGCACTATATGTTTTAGTGTTTTTGTTTACTTCTGTTAATAAGTTTGTATTGACATTGCCAAATGTATTTTCAGCTTCATGCAAGCTCAAAATAGTGTTTTGAGAACAATGCACAAGTGTTTTAGTGTTTTTATACACTCCTGTTAATTAATTTATACTTACATTGTCAGTTGCATTTTACGATTAGGACAAACTCAAAACAATGTTTTAAGCACAATACACGTGTGTTTTAATGTTTTTGTTCAATCCGATTAATTAGTTTACAGTGACTTTGCCAGATGCATTTTCAGCTTCAGACAAGCTCATAACAGTGTTTTAATCATTTTACACGAGTAGTTTGGTGTTTTTGTTCACTCCTGTTAATTCATTTCACTCTAAATAAATTAACAGGAGTGAACAAAAACACCAAAATACTCGTGTAAAATGATTAAATTATTCTAAATTTGTTCACTCTTGGTAATTACTTTACAGTGACAGTGCCAGATGCATTTTCTGCTTCAGAGGAAATTAAAACAGTGTTTAAAGCACAATACATGAGTGTTTTTAGTGTTTTTGTACAATCCTGTTCATTAGTTTATACTGACATTGCTAGATGCATTTAAGCTTTGGGCAAGCTTAAATGACAGTGTTTTAAGCATTTTACACGAGTATTTGGGGTTTTTTGATCACTCCTGTTAATTAGTTTACTGTGACATTGCCATATGCGTTTTCTGCTTCAGAGGAAATGAAAACAGTGTTTTAAGCACAATAAAAAAGTTTTTTAGTGTTTTTGTACACTTCAGATAGTTTATATTAACAGTTGCATTTTCAGCTTTAGACAAGCTCAAAACAGTGTTTTTTAAGCACAATACACAAGTGTTTTAGAAAAGTCCTGTTTATTTGTTTGTACAGACATTTCACAGATACATTTTGAGCTTCAGACAAGCTCATAACTGGGTTTTAGGAACAATACACCTCTTTTAATATTAAAACAATGTTGCAAATATATGTGGCAAACCTGTCTGCCAATTTTTTTGTTGACATTGCCAGATACATTTTCAGCTTCAGAAAAGCTCAAAACAGTTTTCTTTGCCCAAAAATGTGTTTTATTGTTGTTGTTCTTTCCTGTTAATTACTTTATATTGAAATTGTTAAATGCATTTTCAGCTTTAGACAAGCTCATAACAGCTTTTTAAAGCATTTTACATGAGTATTTTAAAGTTTTTGTTCATTCTTGGTAATTACTTCAGACAAGCTTAAAATATGGTTTTAGACAAATTAAGCGAGTTAGTGTTACTGAACTAACCGATTAAACAAACACACTGCATCTAAAGCTTCAAAGAAGCGCATAACGGTGTCATAAACCTATGAAAAAAAAAAGTGTTTGTAAACATTTCTATTGTTTTGATTATACTGGCATGGCTAATTGAATTTTTAACTCAGGGAAACTCTTTTTCAGCTTAAAACAAGCTCAAAAACGTGTTTTAAGCACTATAGACTAATATTTTAGTGTTTTTGTACAATCCTTTTAATTAGTTTATACTGACATTGTCAGATGCAGTTTAACCTTCAGACAAGCTTAAAACAGTGTTTTAAACACAGTACATGATTGTTTTAATGGTTTGTACAATCTTTTTAATTAGTTTATATTGACATTGTCAGATGCATTTTCCGCTAAAGACAAGCTCAAAAATGTGTTTTTCGCACAACACACGTAAGTGTTAATGTTTTTGTACAATCCTGTTCTAGATAATTCGTTTTAATTGACATTGCCACATGCATTTTCAGATTCAGAGAGGCTCCAAACTGTTTTTTAAGTACAAGACATCTCTTTAAATCCTAACACAGTGTTTTAAGCGTAATACATCACCTTTTAATTAGATTATATTGACATTGCCAGATGCATTTAAGCTTCAGAGATGCTTGAAACAGTGTTTTAAGAATTTTACACGTGTTTTATTGTTTTTGTTTACTTCTTTTAATAAGTTTACATTGACATTGACATATGGATTTGTAGCTCCAGACAAGCTCAAAACAGTGTTTTAAGCACAATCGAGGAGTGTTTTAGTATAGTTGTACAATCATATTAATTGGTTTATACTGACATTGCCAGTTGCATTTTCAGCATTGGACAAGCTCAAAACTGTGTTTTAGGCACAATACTCGTGTGTTTTAATGTTTTTGTACACTCCTGTTAATTAGTTTATATTAATATCGTCAGATCCATTTTCTGCTTCAAAACAGTGTTTAAATCACAATGTGAAGGTTTTTTTTGTACACTCATTTTAATTACTTAACATTGCCAGTTGAATTTTCACTTACAGACAAGCTAAAAACATAACACGTGTGTTTTTATGTTTTTAAACACTAGATAATTAGTTTATATTGACATTGCTAGATGCATTTTCAGCTTCAGACCAGCTCAAAACAAGCTCAAAACAAGTACACCCCTTTTAAACTTAAAACAATGTTAGCATAATACATCATCTACCATTTATTTTATTTTCAAATTGCCCCAAGAATTTTCAGCTTCAGAGGAAACTCAAAACAGTGTTTAAGGTATTATAGACGAGAATATTAGGGTTTTTTATTTACTTCCGTTAATAAGCGTACATTGACATTGTTTTAAGCACAACAAACGAGAATTTTAGTGTTTTTGTTAATTCCTGTAAATTCGTTTAAAGTGACATTGCCATATGCTTTTTCTACTTCAGAGGTAATGAAAACAGTGTTTTAAGCACAATAAAAAGCTTGTCCAAATGCATCGGACAAAGTCAATAAAAGCTAATTAACAGCAGATAACAAAGAGATTGCAACACACGTGTATTGTGTCTAAAACACAGTTTTGAGTTTTTCCAAAGCTTAAAATGCATCTTATAAAGTCAGTATAAACTAATTTACATGAGTGTTCAAAAATACTAAAACACTCGGGTATTGTGTTTAAAACACTGTTTTGAGCTTGTCCGAAGTTAAAATTGCATCTTGCAATGTCAGTATAAACTAATTTACAGCAGTGTACAAAAACACTAAAACAACCATGTAGTGTGCATGAAACACTGTTGTGAGCTTGTCCGAAGCTTAAAATGCATCTGGCAATGTCAGTGTAAACTAATTAACAGGAGTGTACACAAACATCACAACACACGTGTATTGTGCCAAAAGCTGTTTTGAGTTTTTCTTAAAATCAAAAAGCATGTTGCATTGTCAGAATGATCGAACTGACATCATTGTTTTGAGTTTGACAGAGAGGTAGTTTTCTTTAAACACTGTTTTGAGCTTTTCTGAAGCTAATGTCTGGCAATGTAAAAAAAAACAGCAATTAACAGGAACGACATTAACACACTCGTATATTGTGCTTAGAACACTATTTTGAGTTACTCTTAGTCTTATAATGGTTATAATGTCAAAGTCTATACCTACGAAATAATAGGAATCTACAAAAATGACTAAACCACTCGTGTAGTGTGCTAAAAACTCTTCTTTGAATTTCTCTGATTTGAAAATGAAAGTTTTAATGCCATTGTCATGAAAATAATAGAACAGTACTCAAACACTTATTCACCTTTTTAATAGGTTTAAAGAACCGTTTACAGCTGCTCTGAAGCTTTAAATCAACGAAGAAATCGGATAGTTCAGTAAAACTAAACAATTAACGTAGTTTGCTTAAAACACAGATTGAGCTAGTCTAAGCTGAAAATGCATCTGGCAATCTCAATGGGAACTAATTAACAGAAGTGTACAAAAACTCTGAAACACTCGTGTAGTCTGCTTAAAACACTGTTTTGAATCGAATTGATAAACAATGTATTATACGTCAAACATTGTTTTGAGTTTTAAATAAGAGTAGTGTGCTAAAGACACTGTTTTGAGCTACTCCACGCTGAAAATACATTTGTTAATGTCAGTATAAACTAATTAACAGAACAGTACAGAAACACTAAAACACTCGTGTATTGTGCTAAAAACACTGTTGCTGAAAACACTTCTTGGAGTTTCCCCTGATCTAAAAATGTAAGTTGCAATGCCAGTGTCATGGAAATAGTAGAACTGTACTCAAACACTTATTCGTCTTTGTAATAGGCTTTAGAATCCGTTTACTGCTCCTCTGAAGCTTTAAATCCATGTGTCAATTTCAAAATCAACAAAGTAATAGGATAGTTCAGTAAAACTAAACAATTCGCAAAGTTTGCTTAAAACACAGTTTTGAGCTTGTCTAAGCTGAAAATGCAACTGACAATCTCAATGTGAACTAATTAACAGAAATGTACAAAAACATTGAAACAATCGTGTATTGTGCTTAAAAGATTGTTTTGAGCTTGTCTGAAGTTGAAAATGCATCTGGCAAAGCCAATGCTAAATAAATGTAGTGTACAAAAACTAAAAAACAAACAGGTGAATTGTATTTGAGATTGTTTGAGTCTAAAGCTTAAAGTTTTCTGGCAATGTCAATATACTAACAGGAAAGTACAAAAACAACTAGAGAGTGCATTTCCGGAGAAAATGCGAGTGTGATTGCCGTGTGCCGGTCGGCGGGCGGGCGTGCGCGCGTATCCCGACGCCGTTTCTAAATTGGGTGCGGCATCGACGGGCTGCACGGCTCAGAGTCTGAACGGCGCCGATCGCAGTGCGGCGGGTGGACGGGCGTGGCAGGTTTGGGGCGCGCATGTGTTTAGAAGTGGTGCGGTGCGTGGGGTGTGAATACTTTCTCCCAGACAGGCCACTGTATCTGTGCACAAGCTGTGGTGTGAGCACAAGTTCACTCTGTGTGTGTTTGAAAAGCTAAACTTGTAAATAAATGCATGTGTGCACGTTTTTACTGATTACAAATAACTGCTCATTCATTTACATGTGAATATAACTGATGCGGCCTTGTTATTGAGCTAAATCTGCCCGGCTGTGTCTTATTTACCACTTTCAGGCAAAGTCCACTTACTGTGGTGCACTTCCACATTTATTAGTTAAGGCTTCGGATAGCATTTAGCCGAAAGCCATTGATTGCAATGCATTAGAAAACAACATATCTTTTGTTTTGATGCAACGCGAACGATTTCCCGCTCACTGCCAAATCTAAGTGGCTTATAATTTCACTCTGTGAAGGGTTTTCACCTTAAAAATCAGTAATATTTGAGTTACAGACCAAAATAAGTCCGAAATGTGGTCGGCGGCCATCTTAATTTTTCTGAACGGGTCGAATTCATCCGCATACGTCATCACTACGTTTGTTATATGGTCTCCCAAAAGGGTCACAAATTTGCTCCAAAAATTCGGACTAAAATGGGCATTACTTGCACACGGATGGGCATATCGGAATGATTTTTTAGGTTTGGGCGCTAATTAATGACCCGGTCCATTGAGAGTCAGAACGGCGTTGATAGCTCGAAAAAAATTTTAAATGAATGGAAGTCTATGGGAAAATTTGCCCGGAAAAACTGGCACTGTGGGCACACGATTGGTCCGATCCAAAAGCTGTATACAAGCACACCATTCCCGTATGGGCCGGACGATTTGGCGTTGGAACGGGGTCGATATCTCGAAAACTGTGGACGAAGAAGCACGGACAAAAACGGGCAAAATAATAATAATAAAAATAAAATAAAAAATAATAACTAGAGAGTGCATTTCCGGAGAAAATGCGAGTGTGATTGCCGTGTGCCGGTTGGCATGAATGCGCGCTTATCCGAACGCCGTATCTAAGCTGGGAGCAGCGTCGACAGGCCAGACGGCTCAGAGTCGGAACAGCGTCGACGTCCGGACGTCTCAGAAACGGGCGTGGCAGACGGGCGGGGCTGCGTATGACCATGCTGTATCCAAGTCGGGGTGTCATCAGTGGGCTAAACAAATTAGAGTTGGAACGGCGTTGATATCTCGAAATATTAAAAAAGTGGGCGTGGCAGGCGGGCGGGGCTGCGTATGACCATGCTGTATCCAAGTTGGGGTGTCATTAACTGGCCAGAGGATTTACAGTTGGAACGGTGTTGATATCTCGAAATATTAGAAAATGGGCGTGGCAGGTGGGCGGGGCTGCGTATGACCATGCTGTATCCAAGTCGAGGTGTCATCAGTGGGCTAAACAAATTAGAGTTTGAATGGCGTTGATATCTGCAAATATAAAAAAAGTGGGCGTGGCAGGCGGGCGGGGCTGCGTATGACCATGCTGTATCCAGGTTGGGGTGTCATTAACTGCCCGGATGATTTACAGTTGGAACGGCGTTGATATCTCGAAATTTCCAAAAAATGAATGGAAGTGAATGGGGCTGAAAACCGGGCGTGGCAGGTGGGCGTGGGTTCGAGTCCCCATGCTGTATCTGAGTCGGGGTTACATCAGTGGGCTTTACAATTTAGAGTTGGAACGGTGTCGATATCTCAAACTTTCAAAAAATGAATGGAAGTGAATGGGGCTCTTATAGGTTAAATAAAGGTTATAGAAATAACCATGAAATAACCATAAAAAAAAATGAATGGAAGTCAATGGTATTGCGCAATCTATGATCGGCTGTGTCTCATTTACAGCTTTCAGGCATAGTGCACTTACACAGTGCTCACACTTCGGTCCCTCCTTTAGCATGTAGCCATTGCCATTGATTTGAATGCATTCGTTAGCCTTGAAGCTAATGGATATAAATATCTTCTTTTCTGTTGCAACGCGAACGATTTGACGCTCACTGCTAAGTGTTACTGGCTTATAATTTCATTCTGTGCAGCGTTTTTACCTTAAAAATCACTAATACTTTAGTTACAGACCAAAATAAGTCAGATTTTTTGTCGGCGGCCATTTTCTGTTCTCAGAACGGCCTGAACATGTCGCCTACGTCATCACGTTGACGTTCTATGGAAAGCCAAAGGTGTCAAGATTTTTGTCCACAAATTCGGGCAAAAACGGGCATAAATGCCACACGGATGGGCGTATTCGGATGATTTTTTGGATTTGGGCGCTAATTAATGACCCGGTCGATCAAGGGTTGGAACGGCGTTGATAGCTCGAAATTTTTTTCAAAATAAATGGGAGTCAATGGGGAAAAACGGGCACCTTAAAACGGGCACTGTGCCCACAGTGTTGGTTCGATCCAAAAGCTGTATACAAGCGCTCTATTCCCGTATGGGCCGGACGATTTGGCACTGGAACGGGGTCGATATCTCAAAAACTGCGGGAGAAGAAGCACGGACAAAAAACGGGCAGAATAATACAAATATATTGAAAACGAAAATAACAATAACAATAGTGTGCTTGCATTCTGCAATCACACTAATAAAATGAATGGAAGTCAATGGTATTGCGCAATCTATAATCGGCTGTGTCTCATTTACAGCTTTCAGGCATAGTGCACTCACACTTCGGTCCCTCCTTTAGCATGTAGCCATTGCGATTGATTTCAATGCATCCGTTAGCCTTGAAGCTAACGGATAGAAATATCTTTTTTTCTGTTGCAACGCGAACGATTTGACGCTCACTGCTAAGTGTAACTGCACTATAATTTCATTCTGTGCAGTGTTTTCACCTTAAAAATCACTAATACTTTAGTTACAGACCAAAAAAAGTCAGATTTTTTGGCGGCGGCCATTTTCTATTCTCAGAACGGCCTGAAGATCTCGCCTACGTCATCACGTTGACGTTCTATGGAAAGCCAAAGGTGTCAAGATTTTTGTCCAAAAATTCGGGCATAAACGGGCATAAATGCCACACGGATGGGCGTATCCGGATGATTTTTTGGATTTGAGCGCTAATTAATGACCCGGTCGATCAAGGGTTGGAACGGCGTTGATAGCTCGAAATTTTTTTCTAAATGAATGGGAGTCAAAGGGGCAAAACGGGCACCTTAAAACGGGCACTGTGCCCACAGTGTTGGTTCGATCCAAAAGCTGTATACAAGCAGTCCATTCCCGTATGGGCCGGACGATTTGGCACTGGAACGGGGTCGATATCTCGAAAATTGCGGACGAAGAAAGGGAGACAAAAAACGGGCGGAATGGTAATAATATATTGAAAACGAAAATAACAATAACAACTAGAGAGTGCATTTCCGGAGAAAATGCGAGTGTGATTGCCGTGTGCCGGTCGGCGGGCGTGCGCAGGTCGGGGGCGCGCATGCGTTTAGAAGTGGTGCGGTGCGTGGGGTGTGAATACTTTCTCCCAGACAGGCCACTGTATCTGTGCACAAGCTGTGGTGTGAGCACAAGTTTACTCTGGGTGTGTTTGAAAAGCCAAACCTGTAAAAAAATGCATTTCTGCACGTTTGTACTGCTTACAAATCAGTACTCATTCATTTATATGTGATTATCACTGCAGGGGCCATGGTATTGCGCAATCTATGATCGGCTGTGTGTCATTTACAGCTTTCAAGCATAGTGCACTCAGACTTCGGTCCCTCTTTTAGCATTTAGCAATTCCCATTGATTTTAATGCATCCGTTAGCCTTGAAGCTAACGGATATAAATATCTTTTTTTCTGTTGCAACGCGAATGATATGACGCTCCCTGCTAAGTGTAACTGCAGTATAATTTCATTCTGTGCAGCGTTTTCATCTTAAAAATCACTAATACTTTAGTTACAGACCAAAATAAGTCAGCTTTTTTGGCGGCCGCCATTTTCTATTCTCAGAACGGGCTGAAGATGCCGCCTACGTCATCACGTTGACGTTCTGTGGAAAGCCAAAGGTGTCAAGATTTTTGTCCATAAATTCGGGCAAAAACGGGCATAAATGCCACACGGATGGGCGTATCCGGATGATTTTTTGGATTTGGGCGCTAATTAATGACCCGGTCGATCAAGGGTTGGAACGGCGTTGATAGCTCGAAATTTTTTTCAAAATGAATGGGAGTCAATGGGGCAAAACGGGCACCTTAAAACGGGCACTGTGCCCACAGTGTTGGTTCGATCCAAAAGCTGTATACAAGCAGTCCATTCCCGTATGGGCCGGACGATTTGGCACTGGAACGGGGTCGATATCTCGAAAATTGCGGACGAAGAAAGGGAGACAAAAAACGGGCGGAATGGCAATAATATATTGAAAACGAAAATAACAATAACAATAGTGTGCTTGCATTCTGCAATCACACTAATAGTGTGCTTGCATTCTGCAATCACACTAACAATAGTGTGCTTGCATTCTGCAATCACACTAACAATAGTGTGCTTGCATTCTGCAATCACACTAAATATGACTTTCGGATAACAATAGTGTGCTTGCCCATAGGCAATCACACTAATTAATTAATAGGAGTGTACTAAAACACTTTTGAGCTACTCCGAAGCTGAAAATGCATTTGTTAATTTCAGTTCAAACAAATTAACTGAATTACAAATTATTAAAACACTAAAACAAACAATTATTTTGCTTGAATTACTGTTTTGAGTGGTTCCTAAGTTAAAAATGCATCTGGCAATGTAAGTATAAACTAATTAACAGAACTGCAAAAAAACATTAAAAGTATTTTGTGAAGTGTATTGTGTATTGTAAAGTGTATTGTGCTTAAAACACTGTTTTGAGCTTGTCTAAAGCTTAAAATGCATCTGGCAAAGACAGTGTAGACTTATTAAATTGTAGATTACAAAAACATTACAATACACGTGTATTGTGCCTAAATCACAGTTTCGAGCTTGTCCAAAGCTGAAAATGCATGTGGCATTGTCAGTATAAACCAGGGGTCAACTACACGGTGCCCGCGGGCACCTGGTCGCCCGCAGGGCATGTTCCAAAATAGTACTATAGTGACTTTAGAGCTCCGTCTAAAAATAAAAATATATATTTGTGTTGCTTTTTGAATCAATGGCGCTTGCATTGATGTACGTAGATTTGAAAACGATAAAACTTAATATAAAATGTTAAAAACAGAAATGTTGGATGTTTATATAAGCTCTGATCTGGGTGCGGAGTTTTATATCGTGCGCATAACGCTGAGACAAGCGAGCTACGCATGCGCAGCTACTACACTGACCGAGATGCGGGTTTTACCCCGAAATAATAATAATAATGAAAACACCTACAAGAAAAGCGAAAGAAAACTTCATATTTTTACAATGATTGAGAGGAACGTGGAGAGACGCTTCAGTGCGTGTTACTAAAACCTCCCTGTAAATAAAAGCTTTTTTTTTTTAATCGTGCATAAATGATAATAAACATGATTTGTTCTCAAATGTTGTAAAGGTGAAAAGTGTAAACAGGACAGTATCTGACTGCGGTAAAGTTTAATATTCAACATTCGTTTGACATTCGCCATTCCGATCTATATAAATGGTTGAAAAAACACCTAAAACCTACTTTATTTATAATTTCTTACACAGATAAAAATAGGCAACATACTACAACATACTTATGGTAATTTTAAGATGACATTTATTTAAAGAAAGGTTCAAATGAAACCGCTGATCAAGCTCCCACTTCAGCCAACGCGTTAGGGAGCGTCATCAAACGAACTGAGAAACGTAGGACACATTTACTCGCACTTATTACAGAGAAATAAATCCATTCAAGTTTTGTAATGAATTGATGGATTAATGTCAAACTATTTTTATACAAACACATTAAATACTATAAACCATATTTAAAAAAAAAATGTTTGTTTTTATTTAATTTTAAAGTGTCAATAAAGTATAAAAACATTTGTCAAAAATTTATAATGGAGATGAATACATAAAGATCTCAAGTGTGATTTTGATCAAAATGCTACATATGTTTTCATTCATACAAAACTGTCAAGAAAGATATTTACAACAAAATCTTTCAAATATTGAAACAGATTTTGATTAATAGAGATAAATAATGTTACATGTTGAAATTCCTACCATGGTAAATTGTTGTTAACAAGTTTTTCTGAGGAATCATTAACATATGATCAGACAGTCTCTTGATGACTCAATATGAATATTGATAATAATAATAATAATAATAATAATAATATCATTAAAGGTGAACCCTGCAACGTTATGTTGTTCTGGAAGTTTGTATTAAACAAAAAGCCCTACGGATTATTCAGTACCCTTAAAGTAGCTCTTGGTCTTGAAAAAGTTGGTGACCCCTGGTATAAACTAATTAACAAGAGTGTACAGAAACACTAAAACACTCGTGTATTATGCTTCAAACACTATTTTAAGTTCCTCTGAAGCAGAAAATGCATCTGGCAATGTCAATATAAAATAATTAAAAGTAGTGTATAACAACACTGAAACACTCGTGTATTGTGCTTAAAACACTGTTTTGAACTAAGAAAATTAAAGGCAAAGAACATTTGGGCAAGGGCAAAAAAATGGGAGTGGCAGGTGAGCGGGTATGCATATCCAAAAATTGTATCAATGTCGAGTTGGAACGGCGTTGAAGTCTCAAACTTTTAAAATATTAATAAAAGTGAGCAGGCCAAAGAAAACGTGCGTGGATGGTGATTTCAAAAAGTGAATGGAAGTGAAAGGAACAAAACAACAACAAAAAAACGTCGTGGCAGATTTCTAAAACAGATGACTGTATCTGTGTTCATGGTGTCATTTAAGCAGAACTTCAGTATATCAACCATCAACCTGCCATTTAAAAATTGAATGGAGGTCAGTGGGGCCCAAAACGATCAAAAATAACAGGCGAGCGGATCCATAAACTGTATACGAGCCGTCTTGTCATCAACGAGCCACACAATTTAGAGTTGGAAAGGCGTCAATATCTCGAAAATTGCAAACAGATAACAATGGTGTGATTGCTTAGTGCAATCACACAAATTAACAGAAGTGTACAAAAACACAAAACAATCGTGTACACAAGTGTACAAAAACAATAAAACAATAAAACACTCGTGCAATATTTTTAAAACATTGTTTTGAGCTTCTCTAAACTGAAAATGCATGTGGCAATGTCAATATAAAATAATTATATATATGTATAACAACACTGAAACTCGTGTATTTTGCTTAAAACACTGTTTTGATTTTCTCTGAACCTTTTAACGTCATTGTAAACTAATTAACAGAAGTGTAAGAAAAAGAAAGGCAAAAAAAATAAGGGCAAGGGCAAGGGCAATAATGGGCGTGGCAGGTGAGCGGGTGTGCATATCCAAAAATGTTATCAATGTCTAGTTGGAACGGCGTTGATATCTCAAACTTTCAAAATATTAATGAAAGTTAACGGGGCAAAAATCGGGTGTGGCGGGTGTGCGTACCCAAAAATTTTATCCATGTTGCGGTGTCATCAGTGGGCCAGACAATTTAGAGTTGGAACAGCGTTGATTTCTTAAAATTTTTAAAAATGAATAGAAGTGAATGGGGCAAAACACTGGCGTGGCAGGTGAGCGGCTGGGCAAATCCAAATGCTGTATCCAAGTCAAGGTGTCATCAGTTGGCTGCACGATTTAGAGTTGGAACAGCGTTGATATCTAGAACTTTTAAAAAATGAATGGAAGTGAAAGGGACAAAAAAAAAAAAAAAATACAGCGTGACAGGTTTCCAAGACAGATGACTGTATCTGTGTCCATGGTGTCATTTAAGCAGAACTTCAGTATATCAGTATATCAAAAAATGAATGGAGGTCAGTGGGGCCCAAAACGATCAAAAATAACAGGCGAGCGGATCCAAAAATTGTATAAAAGCCGTCTTGTCATCAACGAGCCAAACGATTTAGAGTTGGAACGGCGTCAATATCTCGAAAATTGCAAACAGATAACAATAGTGTGATAGCTTAGTGCAATCACACAAATTAACAGGAGTGTACAAAAACACTAAATCAATCGTGTATTGTGCTTAAAACACTGTTGTGAGCTTCTTTGAAGCTAAAAATGCATCTAGCAATGCCAATATAAACTAATTAACAGGAGTGTACAAATACACTCGTTTATTGTGCTTAAAACACTTTTGAGCTTCTCTGAAGCTGAAAATGCATGTGGCAATGTCAGTATAAACTAAATAACAGAAGTGTACAACAATAAAGCCCATGTATTGTACCTGAAACACTATTTTGAGCTTGTTTAAGGCTGACAATGCAGCTGAAAAAACACAGTTTTGAGCTGTGTGAGCTTGTCTGAAGCTGACGATGTAGCTGAGAAAAAGACAGTTTTGAGCTTATTGTTGCATCTGGCAACAATAAATTCGAAATTTCCAAAAAATGAATAAAAGTGAAAAGGATAAACAAACAACAAAAACAGCGTGGCAGGTTTCCAAGACAAATGACTGTATCTGTCTCCAATGTGTCATTTAAGCAGAAGTTCAGTATATCAACCATAAACCTGCCATTCAAAAAAGGAATGGATATCAATGGGGCCCAAAATGATCAAAAATAATACGCGAGCGGATCAAAAAACTGTATACTTGTCATCAACGAGCCAAACCATTTAGAGTTGGAACGGCGTCAATATCTCGAAAATTGCAAACAGATAACAGGAGTGTACAAAAACACTAAAACAATCGTGTATTGTGCTTAAAACCCTGTTGTGAGCTTCTTTGAAGCTAAAAAAGCATCTAGCAATGCCAATATAAACTAATTAACAGGAGTGTACAAATACACTTGTTGATTGTGCTTAAAACACTTTTGAGCTTCTCTGAAGCTGAAAATGCATGTGGCAATGTCAGCATAAACAAGTGTACAACAATAAAGCCCATGTATTGTACCTGAAACACTATTTTGAGCTTGTTTAAAGCTGACAATGCAGCTGAAAAAACACAGTTTTGAGCTCAACTGAATATAAAAATGCATATGGCAATGTCAGTATAAAATATATAACAGCACAACTCGTGTTTTGTGCTTAAATCACAACTGTGATTTAAGCACAAAGTTGTGATTTAAGCTTTAGAGCTTAGAGTTGTGATTTAAGCTTTAGAGCTTATCTAAAGCTGACCACTTGTTCATTGTGCTTAAAACACTCGTTTAAGTTTGTCTGAAGCTGAAACTGCATCTGGCAATGTCAGTATAAACTGGAGAAGTGCAGTTTTTGAAGAAAATGCGAGTATGATTGCAGCTACGGCTGGTGACCGTAGGTGCGTATCCAAAAATAAAGGAACAGTGGTAGCCTAGTGGGTAGGGCTTTGGGCTATCAACCAATCAAAAGATTTTCATTGTACTGTACAACTGTGGATGTATACATGACAAATAAAGTACAGTATATGTATCTATATCATCAAAAATTGCAAAGTCGCAATGTCTTGATTTAGATCTGGAACGACTTTGATATCTCGAAATTTCAAATATTAATGGAAGTAAAAAGTTCTTAAAAAATGAACAAAAAAAAAAAACGGGCGAGGCCGGTTTCCAGGACAGATGACTGTATCTGTGTCCATGCTGTCATTTAAGCAGAAGTTCAGTATATCAACCTGCCATTCAACAAAATGAATGGAGGTAAATGGGTCCAAAAACGATAAAAAAAAAAAAAAACATGAGGACGGATCCTGTAACAGTATACAAGCAGTTGTGTCATCAATGAGCCGAACGATTTAGAGTTGGAACGGCGTCAGTATCTCAAAATTTACAAGCAGATGACAATAGTATGATTGCCTAGTGCAGTCACACAAATTAACAGGAGTGTACAAAAACACTAAAACAATCGTGTATTGTGCGTAAAACAATGTTCTCTGAAGCTGAAAATGCATCTGGCAATGTCAGCAAAAACTAATTTACAGAAGTATACAAATACAATAAAAAAACGTGTATTGTGCTTAAAACACTTTTGAGCTTCTCTGAAGCTTAAAATGCATATGGCAATGTCAATATAAACTAATCAACAGGAGCGTTCAAAAACTAAAACACTTGTTTATTGTGCGTAAAACACTCGTTTGAGTTTTTCTGAAGCTGAAAATGCCTGGCAATGTCAATATGAACTAGAGAACTGCAATTTTTGAAGAAAATGCGAGTATGATTGCAGCAACGGCTGGTGACCGTAGGTGCGTATCCAAAAATTAAGGAACAGTGGTAGCCTAGTGGGTAGTGCTTTGGGCTATCAACCGGAAGATTTTCATTTCACTGTACAACTGTATATGTTAATATGACAAATAAAGTATATCTATCTATATCTTAAAAAAATTGCAATGTCGCAATGTCTTGATTTAGGTCTGGAACGACTCTGATATCTCGAAATTTCAAAAGATTAATGGAAGTGAATAGTTTAAAAAAAAATGAAAGTGAAAGGGACAAAAAAAACGGGTGAGGCAAGTTTCCAAGACAGATGACTGTATCTGTGTCCATGCTGTCATTTAAGCAGAAGTCCAGTATATCAACCTGCCATTCAAAAAAATGAATTGAGGTCAATTGGTCCAAAAATGATTAAAAAATAAAAAACAGGTGAGTGGAAATGTCAGTATAAACTAATTAACAGAAGTGTACAAAAACAATAAAAAGCATGTGTATTGTACTTGAAACACTGTTGTGAGCTTGTCTAAAGCTGACAATGCAGCTGAGAAAAAGACAGGCTTGTCCGAAGCTGGAACTGCATCTGTCAATAAGTGTACAAAAACAATAAAACACTCGTGCAATGTTAAAACATTGTTTTGAGCTTCTCCGAAGATGAAAATGCATGTGGCAATGTCAGTATAGACTAATTAACAAGAGCATACAGAAACACTAAAACACTCGTGTAATGTGCTTGAAAAACTATTTTAAGTTCCTCTGAAGCAGAAAATGCATCTGGAAATGTCAGTATAAAATAATTAACAGTAGTGTATAACAACACTGAAACACTCATGTATTGTGCTTTATACAACAGGTAGTTCCGACCTTACAATCTGATTGGTTGAGAAGCGTTCTAAACGTGCTGATATTCGTGATAACAGCACGGTCTTTTCACACCACAATGGTATTACTCCTCTGACGCGTTGCCATTAACGACAAGCTTCATGCACATAAACGCGCACGCAGGCGACACAGCCTTTTTTTCCCCGGTCGCGTTTTAAATCCGTTATCTGATACACAATCATCTAGTGCACTGTGTAGGGAACATAACCAATTGTCTAATTCACTCTCTAGTGCACTATGTAGGGAACATAACCAATTGTCTAATTCACTATACTATGTAGGGAACATATATCCATGATCTGATACACAATCTAGTGCACTATGTAGGGAACATTAATGTGTTTGTAACAAGAACAGTTAGTTAAGCCCTAGTAGTTCTGTTTTCATCCATAGCCTTTGGTGTGTGCGAGAGGTTTTTTTATTTCTTTTCTTGCTTTCTTCTTGTTGTTGTTCTTACCTCCCTGAAATGAGTTTTTGCAACTTGGGATGTCTGCTTTGTAGTGTTAAACTTTATATTCGTTGTGGAACTACTTTTTGGCGGAAGGTATTGTCAATATTAAAGCATATTTAATATGAAATTCAGGGCTTCTTTGATTTATTTTCTTTCTTTATTTTGTAAAAACTGTTGTATAAAAGCAATAGAACACTCAAGGTCGTGTGTTATCGCGAATAACATCACGGCTGTGATGATCTATGGCACTCACCTTCGGTTCGTGCCTGCGACCAAATCACAGCCGTGATGTTATTCGCGATAACTCATTCCTTCTCGTGTTCTATTGCTTAATAAAACACTGTTTTGAACTTCTCTGAACTTTAAAACGTCATTGTGAACTAATTAACAGAAGTGTAAAAAAAGTTAGGCAAAAAAAAAAAAAAAAAGTGCAAGGGCAAAAATTGGGCGTGGCAGGTGAGCGGGTATGCATATCCAAATATTGTATCAGTGTCTAGTTGGAACGGCGTTGATATCTCAAACTTTCAAAATATTAATTGAAGTGAACGGGGCAACAAAACAGGTGTGGTGGTTGAGCGGGTGTGCGTACCCAAAAATGTTATCCATGTTGCGGTGTCATCAATGGGCCAGACAATTTAGAGTTGGAACGGCGTTTATTTTTTCAAAATTTTACTTAGTGCAATCACACAAATTTACAGGAGTGTACAAAAACACTAAATCAATCGTGTATTGTGCTTAAAACACTGTTGTGAGCTTCTTTGAAGCTAAAAATGCATCTAGCAATGCCAATATAAACTACTTAACAGGAGTGTACAAATACACTCGTTTATTGTGCTTAAAACACTTTTGAGCTTCTCTGAAGCTGAAAATGCATGTGGCAATGTCAGTATAAACTAAATAACAGAAGTGTACAACAATAAAGCCCATGTATTGTACCTGAAACACTATGTTGAGCTTGTTTAAAGCTGACAATGCAGCTGAAAAAACACAGTTTTGAGATCATCAGAATCTAAAAATGCATATGGCAATGTAATTATAAACTAAATAACAGGGGTGTACAAAAACACTAAAACACATGTTTAATGTTATTTAAATACTGTTTCGAGTTACTCTGAAGCAGAAAATGCATCTGGCCATGTCAATAAAATATAATTGTAAAACGGATAGTTCCGGTCCTAAAATCTGATTGGCTGAGCCGCGTTCGAAGCCGTTGTAAAATCCCCGATAAACGCACACCTAGGACCACCTCACATCATTCCATATTAATACGCCACTGAATAGAGAAAGTTAATGTTATTTTCGCCCTCACGTTGCCTAGCAACACTGTTAATCGGATTACCTTGCGTCGCGGAAGAATGCTTTATTGTAAGTTTATACACAATAAATACATTTATGATTAAACATTGTTGTATTTATTATATTTTATGTTGACCGCCGTTTTATAAAAGCAATAGCCACTCGAAACCGTACGTTACTGTTACGATTTTAGCACGGGGAATGCCAAAAACGCCATCCCCGTGCTAAAATCACAGTAACGTACGGCCTCTCGTGGCTTATTGCTTTAATAACTGGAGTGTACAAAAGAACTATGTAATTGGCTTAAAACACTGTTATGAGTTCCTCTGAAACAGAAATGCATCTGGCAATGTCAATATAAAATACAATTAAAAAGAATGTACAAAAACACTTAAACACTCTAGTATTAAGTTTAAAACACAGTTTTAAGCTTGTATGAAGCTGAAAATGCATCTGGCAATGTCAATTATCAGGAGTTTGTACAAAAACACACAAAAAAATGCATCTTTCAACGTCTATGTAAACCAATTTATGTCATTAAATGTCTAACTAACTAAACTAGTTGACAACAAATTAAGAGCATTGTATAAAACCACAAAAATTCTCGGATAATGTGCTTATAACATTTTTTGAGCTTGTCTGAAACTGATAATGCATCTGGCAATGTCATTATAAACTAATTTACAAAAGTGTACAATAACACTCGTACATTGTGTTTAAAACACGGTTTTGAGCTTGTTTGAAAATTAAAATTCATCTGGCAATTTCAATAACTAAACAGGAGTGTACAATAACATTAAAACACGTGTATTGTGCTAAAACACTTTTTTGAGCCTGTATGAGGCTGAAAATGCATCAGGCAATGTCAATGTAAACTAATTAACACAAGTGTACAACAACACTAAAACGCTTGTCTAAAATGCTTACAACACTGGAGTTAGTATGATGCTGAAAATTCTGAAAAATTAAAATTAAATTTTTAAAACAATTGTGAGTTGTTCCTATAACACTGTCTGTTTTTAGTTCCTCTGAAAAAGACCTAATTAACAAGAGTGTAACAATGTAATTAACAATATATGTATTGTTAAGTATTGTTCTTAAAACACTGTTTTGATTTCTTTTGATGCAGAACAAGCATCTGGCAATGTCAATGTAAAATACAATGTTTTGAGCTTGGCTGAATCTGAAAATGCATCTTGCAATATCAAAATAAAATTATTAACCAGGTTTGTACAAAAACATTGAAACAAGTGTATTGTTTTTAAAACACTGTTTTGAGTTCCTTTAATGCAGAAAATGCATCTGGCAATGTCAATGTAATAACAGATGTGCACTAAAACATTAAAACTCTGTGTAATGTGCTTAATACACTGTTTTATCAGAATCAGAATACTTTATTGAGGGAAATTGCAGTTCTTCCAGTGGCACCCATTTATGTAGAAAGAATAAACACTCTACTAGCTTAAAACAAAGAAAAAAGACGTAAAATTTGCAGATAGAAAATAAAGAGTTATTTAACAAAAAATTAAATAATTAAAATACTTAAATCATTATTATTGCACATATGAATAACGAATATTGCACAGATGAACCATAGTGTCACACATTAAGGGAGGAATTATAGAGTTTGATGGCCAAAGGTAGAAAAGACTTCCTGTGGCGCTCTGTGGTGCATTTTGGTAGAATGAGTCTTGCACTGAATGTGCTCCTTTGTCTCATCACTGTGTCACAAAGTGGGTGGGAGCCATTGTTCATAATAACCTGCAGCTTAGACTCCTCTCCGATACTGCTGTCAGAGAGTCCAGCTCCTCACCCACAACATCACCGGCCTTGCGGATCAATTTGTTGAGTCTGTTGGAATCTGCCACCCTTAGCCTGCTTCCCAAGCATGCAACAGCATAGAGGATAGCACTCGCTACCACAGACTCATAGAAGATCTTGAGCATAGTCTGGCAGATGTTGAAGGCATTCAGGCGATTCAAAAATTAGAGACGACTTTGGCCCTTCCTGTAGAGGGCATCAGTGTTCTTATCCCAGTCCAGTTTATTGTCAATGTGCACTCCCAGACATTTGTAATCCTTCACAATGTCCACACTGACCCTCCTCTTCTGAAGATGAAAATGCTCCTGGTAGAGTGAATAAACACTTATTAACAGGAGAGTACAAAAACAATAAAACACGTTTGTATTGTGATTTAAACACTGCTTTGAGTTCCTCTGAATCAGAAAATGTTTCTGGCAGAGTCAATGTAAACTCATTTCAAAAGTGTACAAAATTAGTGAAACACTTGCGTATTGTTCTTAAAACATTGTTTTGAGCTTGTCTATAAGCTTCTCTAAAACTCAAAATGAATCAGGCAATGTCAGTGTAAACCATAAGTCACCAACACGGTGCCCGCGGGCACCTGGTCGCCCGCAGGGCATGTTCCAAAATAGTACTATAGTGACTTTAGAGCTCCGTCTAAAAATAAAAATATATATTTGTGTTGCTTTTTGAATCAATGGCACTTGCATTGATGTAGATTTGAAAACGATAAAACTTAATATAAAATGTTAAAAACAGAAATGTTGGATGTTTAAATAAGCTCTGATTTGGGTGCGGAGTTTTATATCGTGCGCATAACGCTGAGACAAGCGAGCTACTACACTGACCGAGATGCGGGTTTTACCCCGAAATAATAATAATAATGAAAACACCTACAAGAAAAGCGAAAGAAAACTTCATATTTTTACAATGATTGAGAGGAACGTGGAGAGACGCTTCAGTGCGTGTTACTAAAACCTCCCTGTACATAACAGCTTTTTTTTTTTTATCGTGCATAAATGATAATAAACATGATTTGTTCTCAAATATTGTAAAGGTGATAAGTATGAACAGGACAGTATCTGACTTCGGTAAAGTTTAATATTCAACATTCGTTTGACATTCGCCATTCCGATCTATATAAATGGTTGAAAAAAAACCTAAAACCTACTTTATTTATAATTTCTTAAACAGATAAAAATAGGCAACATACTACAACATACTTATGGTAATTTTAAGATGACATTTATTTAAAGAAAGGTTCAAATGAAACCGCTGATCAAGCTCCCACTTCAGCCAACGCGTTAGGGAGCGTCATCAAACGAACTGAGAAACGTAGGACACATTTACTCGCACTTATTACAGAGAAATAAATCCATTCAAGTTTTGTAATGAATTGATGGATTAATGTCAAACTATTTTTATACAAACACATTAAATACTATAAACCATATTTAAAAAAAAATAATGTTTGTTTTTATTTTCCATTAATTTTAAAGTATCAATAAAGTATAAAAACATTTGTAAAAAATTTATAATGGAGATGAATACATAAATATCTCAAGTGTGATTTTGATCAAAATGCTACATATGTTTTCATTCATACAAAACTGTCAAGAAAGATATTTACAACAAAATCTTTCAAATATTGAAACAGATTTTGATTAATAGAGATAAATAATGTTACATGTTGAAATATATGTTTCCTACCATGGTAAATTGTTGTTAACAAGTTTTTCTGAGGAATCATTAACATATGATCAGACAGTCTCTTGATGACAGTCTCATTATGAATATTGATAATAATAATAATAATAATAATAATAATAATAATAATAATAATAATAATAATAATAATATCATTAAAGGTGAACCCTGCAACGTTATGTTGTTCTGGAAGTTTGTATTAAACAAGTAGCCCTTCGGATTATTCAGTACCCTTAAAGTAGCTCTTGGTCTTGAAAAGGTTGGTGACCCCTGGTATAAACTAATTAACAAGAGTGTACAGAAACACTAAAACACTCGTGTATTATGCTTCAAACACTATTTTAAGTTCCTCTGAAGCAGAAAATGCATTTGGCAATGTCAATATAAAATAATTACCATTAGTGTATAACAACACGGAAACACTCGTGTATTGTGCTTAAAACACTGTTTTGAACTAAGAAAATTAAAGGCAAAGAACATTTGGGCAAGGGCAAAAAAATGGGCGTGGCAGGTGAGCGGGTATGCATATCCAAAAATTGTATCAATGTCGAGTTGGAACGGCGTTGAAGTCTCAAACTTTTAAAATATTAATAAAAGTGAACGGGGCAAAGAAAACGGGCGTGGATGGGGATTTCAAAAAATGAATGGAAGTGAAAGGAACAAAACAACAACAAAAAAACGTCGTGGCAGATTTCTAAGACAGATGACTGTATCTGTGTTCATGGTGTCATTTAAGCAGAACTTCAGTATATCAACCATCAACCTGCCATTTAAAAATTGAATGGAGGTCAGTGGGGCCCAAAACTATCAAAAATAACAGGCGAGCGGATCCATAAACTGTATACGAGCCGTCTTGTCATCAACGAGCCACACAATTTAGAGTTGGAAAGGCGTCAATATCTCGAAAATTGCAAACAGATAACAATGGTGTGATTGCTTAGTGCAATCAAACAAATTAACAGAAGTGTACAAAAACACAAAACAATCGTGTACACAAGTGTACAAAAACAATAAAACAATAAAACACTCGTGCAATATTCTTAAAACATTGTTTTGAGCTTCTCTAAACTGAAAATGCATGTGGCAATGTCAATATAAAATAATTATATACAGTACAGGCCAAAAGTTTGGACACACCAGCCAAAAGTTTGGACACACCTTCTCTTCAATGTTTTTTCTTGATTATTTTTATTTTCTACATTGTAGATTAATACTGAAGACATACAAACTATGAAGAATTATGTAGTGAACCAAAAAGTGTTAAACAAACCAGAATATGTTTTATATTTTACCAACTCTACCTCTGCACAACCCAACTGATGGTCTCAAACACATTAAAAAAGCAACAAATTCCAAAAATTCACTCTAGACAAGGCACAAACATTTATTGAAAACCATTCCAGGTGGAAACCTAATAAAGCTGGTTGAGAAAATTTCAAAGAGTGTGCAAATCTGTCATTAAAGCAAAAGATGGCTACTTTAAAGAATCTAAAATATAAAACATATTCTGGTTTGTTTAACACTTTTTTGTTTACTACATAATTCCATATGTGTTCCTTCATAGTTTGGATGTCTTTAGTATTAATCTACAATGTAGAAAAACCACAGGAATGAGAAGGTGTGTCCAAACTTTTGGCCTGTACTGTATATGTATAACAACACTGAAACTCGTGTATTTTGCTTAAAACACTGTTTTGATTTTCTCTGAATCTTTTAACGTCATTGTAAACTAATTAACAGAAGTGTAAGAAAAAGAAAGGCAAAAAAAATAAGGGCAAGGGCAATAATGGGCGTGGCAGGTGAGCGGGTGTGCATATCCAAAAATGTTATCAATGTCTAGTTGGAACGGCGTTGATATCTCAAACTTTCAAAATATTAATGAAAGTTAACGGGGCAAAAATCGGGTGTGGCGGGTGTGCGTACCCAAAAATTTTATCCATGTTGCGGTGTCATCAGTGGGCCAGACAATGTAGAGTTGGAACGGCGTTGATTTCTTAAAATTTTTAAAAATGAATAGAAGTGAATGGGGCAAAACACTGGCGTGGCAGGTGAGCGGCTGGGCAAATCCAAATGTTGTATCCAAGTCAAGGTGTCATCAGTTGGCTGCACGATTTAGAGTTGGAACAGCGTTGATATCTAGAAAATTAAAAAAAATGAATGGAAGTGAAAGGGACAAAAAAACAACAAAAATACAGCGTGACAGGTTTCCAAGACAGATGACTGTATCTGTGTCCATGGTGTCATTTAAGCAGAACTTCAGTATATCAGTATATCAAAAAATGAATGGAGGTCAGTGGGGCCCAAAACGATCAAAAATAACAGGCGAGCGGATCCAAAAATTTTATAAAAGCCGTCTTGTCATCAACGAGCCAAACGATTTAGAGTTGGAACGGCGTCAATATCTCGAAAATTGCAAACAGATAACAATAGTGTGATTGCTTAGTGCAATCACACAAATTAACAGGAGTGTACAAAAACACTAAATCAATCGTGTATTGTGCTTAAAACACTGTTGTGAGCTTCTTTGAAGCTAAAAATGCATCTAGCATGCAAAACACAGTTTTGAGCTGTGTGAGCTTGTCTAAAGCTGACGAATGTAGCTGAGAAAAAGACAGTTTTGAGCTTATTGTTGCATCTGGCAACAATAAGTTCGAAATTTCCAAAAAATGAATGAAAGTGAAAAGGATAAACAAACAACAAAAACAGCGTGGCAGGTTTCCAAGACAAATGACTGTATCTGTCTCCAATGTGTCATTTAAGCAGAAGTTCAGTATATCAACCATAAACCTGCCATTCAAAAAATGAATGGAGATCAATGGGGCCCAAAATGATCAAAAATAATACGCGAGCGGATCAAAAAACTGTATACTTGTCATCAACGAGCCAAACCATTTAGAGTTGGAACGGCGTCAATATCTCGAAAATTGCAAACAGATAACAGGAGTGTACAAAAACACTAAAACAATCGTGTATTGTGCTTAAAACCCTGTTGTGAGCTTCTTTGAAGCTAAAAAAGCATCTAGCAATGCCAATATAAACTAATTAAAAGGAGTGTACAAATACACTCGTTGATTGTGCTTAAAACACTTTTGAGCTTCTCTGAAGCTGAAAATGCATGTGGCAATGTCAGTATAAACAAGTGTACAACAATAAAGCCCATGTATTGTACCTGAAACACTATTTTGAGCTTGTTTAAAGCTGACAATGCAGCTGAAAAAACACAGTTTTGAGCTCAACTGAATATAAAAATGCATATGGCAATGTCAGTATAAAATATATAACAGCACAACTCGTGTTTTGTGCTTAAATCACAGTTGTGAGCTTATCTAAAGCTGACCACTTGTTCATTGTGCTTAAAACACTCGTTTGAGTTTGTCTGAAGCTGAAACTGCATCTGGCAATGTCAGTATAAACTAGAGAAGTGCAGTTTTTGAAGAAAATGCGAGTATGATTGCAGCTACGGTTGGTGACCGTAGGTGCGTATCCAAAAATTAAGGAACAGTGGTAGCCTAGTGGGTAGGGCTTTGGGCTATCAACCAATCAAAAGATTTTCATTGTACTGTACAACTGTAGATGTATACATGACAAATAAAGTATATCTATCTATATCATCAAAAATTGCAAAGTCGCAATGTCTTGATTTAGATCTGGAACGACTTTGATATCTCGAAATTTCAAATATTAATGGAAGTAAATAGTTCTTAAAAAATGAAGGTGAAAGGGACAAAAAAAAAAAAAACGGGCAAGGCAGGTTTACAGGACAGATGACTGTATCTGTGTCCATGCTGTCATTTAAGCAGAAGTTCAGTATATCAACCTGCCATTCAACAAAATTAATTTACATTTACATTTTCAGCAGATGCTTTTATCCAAAGCGACTTACACAATGAGCTGAACACAATGAGCAATTGAGGGTTAAGGGCCTTGCTCAGGGACCCAACAGTGGCAACTTGGTGGTGGCGGGGCTTGAACCGGCAACCTTGTGTTTACTAGTCCAGTACCTTCACCACTGAGCTATCACTGGTTAAGGTACTGGACCAGGAGGTAAATGGGTCCAAAAACGATTTAAAAAAAACATGAGGACGGATCCTATAACAGTATACAAGCAGTTGTGTCATCAATGAGCCGAACGATTTAGAGTTGGAACGGCGTCAGTATCTCAAAATTTGCAAGCAGATGACAATAGTATGATTGCCTAGTGCAGTCACACAAATTAACAGGAGTGTACAAAAACACTAAAACAATCGTGTATTGTGCGTAAAACACTGTTCTCTGATGCTGAAAATGCATCTGGCAATGTCAGTATAAACTAATTTACAGAAGTATACAAATACAATAAAAAAACGTGTATTGTGCTTAAAACACTTTTGAGCTTCTCTGAAGCTTAAAATGCATATGGCAATGTCAATATAAACTAATCAACAGGAGTGTTCAAAAACTAAAACACTTGTTTATTGTGCTTAAAACACTCGTTTGAGTTTTTCTGAAGCTGAAAATGCCTGGCAATGTCAATATGAACTAGAGAACTGCAATTTTTGAAGAAAATGCGAGTATGATTGCAGCAACGGCTGGTGACCGTAGGTGCGTATCCAAAAATTAAGGAACAGTGGTAGCCTAGTGGGTAGTGCTTTGGGCTATCAACTGGAAGATTTTCATTTCACTGTACAACTGTATATGTTAATATGACAAATAAAGTATATCTATCTATATCTTAAAAAATTTCAGTCGCAATGTCTTGATTTAGATCTGGAACGACTCTGATATCTCGAAATGTCAAAAGATTAATGGAAGTGAATAGTTTTTTAAAGAATGAAAGTGAAAGGGACAAAAAAAACGGGTGAGGCAAGTTTCCAAGACAGATGACTGTATCTGTGTCCATGCTGTCATTTAAGCAGAAGTCCAGTATATCAACCTGCCATTCAAAAAAATGAATTGAGGTCAATTGGTCCAAAAATGATTAAAAAATAAAAAACAGGTGAGTGGAAATGTCAGTATAAACTAATTAACAGAAGTGTACAAAAACAATAAAAAGCACGTGTATTGTACTTGAAACACTGTTGTGAGCTTGTCTAAAGCTGACAATGCAGCTGAGAAAAAGACAGGCTTGAGCTTGTCCGAAGCTGGAAATGCATCTGTCAATAAGTGTACAAAAACAATAAAACACTCGTGCAATGTTAAAACATTGTTTTGAGCTTCTCCGAAGATAAAAATGTGTGTGGCAATGTCAGTATAGACTAATTAACAAGAGCGTACAGAAACACTAAAACACTCGTGTAATGTGCTTAAAACACTATTTTAAGTTCCTCTGAAGCAGAAAATGCATCTGGAAATGTCAGTATAAAATAATTAACAGTAGTGTATAACAACACTGAAACACTCATGTATTGTGCTTAAAACACTGTTTTGAACTTCTCTGAACTTTAAAACGTCATTGTAAACTAATTAACAGAAGTGTAAAAAAAAGTTTGGAACGGCGTTGATATCTCAAACTTTCAAAATATTAATTGAAGTGAACGGGGCAACAAAACAGGTGTGGTGGTTGAGCGGGTGTGCGTACCCAAAAATTGTTGCGGTGTCATCAATGGGCCAGACAATTTAGAGTTGGAACGGCGTGTATTGTGCTTAAAACACTTTTGTGAGCTTCTTTGAAGCTAAAAATGCATCTAGCAATGCCAATATAAACTAATTAACAGGAGTGTGCTAATACACTCGTTTATTATGCTTAAAACACTGTTGTGAGCTACTATGAAACTGAAAATGCATGTGGCAATGTCAGTATGAACTAATTATCAAAAATGTACAACAATATAGCCCATGTATTGTATCTGAAACACTCTTTTGAGCTTGTTTTAAGCTGACAATGCAGCTGAAAAAACACAGTTTTGAGATCATCTGAATCTAAAAATGCATATGGCAATGTAATTATAAACTAAATAACAGGGGTGTACAAAAACACTAAAACACATGTTTAATGTTATTTAAACACTGTTTCGAGTTACTCTGAAGCAGAAAATGCATCTGGCCATGTCAATAAAATATAAATAACTGGAGTGTACAAAAAAACTAAAACACTTATGTAATTGGCTTAAAACACTGTTATGAGTTCCTCTGAAACAGAAATGCATCTGGCAATGAAGCTGAAAATGCATCTGGCAATGTCAATTATCAGGAGTTTGTACAAAAACACACAAAAAAATGCATCTTTCAACGTCTATGTAAACCAATTTATGTCATTAAATGTCTAACTAACTAAACTAGTTGACAACAAATTAATAGCATTGTATAAAATCACTAAAATTCTCGGATAATGTGCTTATAACATTTTTGGAGCTTGTCTGAAACTGATAATGCATCTGGCAATGTCATTATAAACTAATTTACAAAAGTGTACAATAACACTCGTACATTGTGTTTAAAACACGGTTTTGAGCTTGTTTGAAAATTAAAATTCATCTGGCAATTTCAATGACTAAACAGGAGTGTAAAATAACATTAAAACACGTGTATTGTGCTAAAACACTTTTTTGAGCCTGTATGAGGCTGAAAATGCATCAGGCAATGTCAATGTAAACTAATTAACACAAGTGTACAACAACACTTGTACACTTGTGCACTTGTACAATTGTGAGTTGTTCCTATAACACTGTTTTTAGTTTCTCTGAAAAAGACCTAATTAACAAGAGTGTAACAATATAATTAACAATATATGTATTGTTAAGTATTGTTCTTAAAACACTGTTTTGATTTCTTTTGATGCAGAACAAGCATCTGGCAATGTCAATGTAAAATACAATGTTTTGAGCTTGGCTGAATCTGAAAATGCATCTTGCAATATCAAAATAAAATTATTAACCAGGTTTGTACAAAAACATTAAAACACAAGTGTATTGTTTTTAAAACACTGTTTTGAGTTCCTTTAATGCAGAAAATGCATCTGGCAATGTCAATGTAATAACAGATGTGTACTAAAACATTAAAACTCTGTGTAATGTGCTTAATACACTGTTTTATTAGAATCAGAATACTTTATTGAGGGAAATTGCAGTTCTTCCAGTGGCACCCATTTATGTAGAAAGAATAAACACTCTACTAGCTTAAAACAAAGAAAAAAGACGTAAAATTTGCAAATAGAAAATAAAGAGTTATTTAACAAAAAATTAAATAATTAAAATACTTAAATCATTATTATTGCACATATGAATAACGAATATTGCACAGATGAACCATAGTGTCACACATTAAGGGAGGAATTATAGAGTTTGATGGCCACAGGTAGAAAAGACTTCCTGTGGCGCTCTGTGGTGCATTTTGGTAGAATGAGTCTTGCACTGAATGTGCTCCTTTGTCTCATCACTGTGTCACAAAGTGGGTGGGAGCCATTATTCATAATAACCTGCAGCTTAGACTCCTCTCCGATACTGCTGTCAGAGAGTCCAGCTCCTCACCCACAACATCACCGGCCTTGCGGATCAATTTGTTGAGTCTGTTGGAATCTGCCACCCTTAGCCTGCTTCCCAAGCATGCAACAGCATAGAGAGGATAGCACTCGCTACCACAGACTCATAGAAGATCTTGAGCATAGTCTGGCAGATGATGTTGAAGGCCTTCAGGCGATTCATGTAGAGGGCATCAGTGTTCTTATCCCAGTCCAGTTTATTGTCAATGTGCACTCCCAGACATTTGTAATCCTTCACAATGTCCACACTGACCCTCCTCTTCTGAAGATGAAAATGCTCCTGGTAGAGTGAGTAAACACTTATTAACAGGAGAGTACAAAAACAATATAACACGTTTGTATTGTGATTTAAACACTGCTTTGAGTTCCTCTGAATCAGAAAATGTTTCTGGCAGAGTCAATGTAAACTTATTTCAAGAGTGTACAAAATTAGTGAAACACTTGCGTATTGTTCTTAAAACATTGTTTTGAGCTTGTCTATAAGCTTCTCTAAAACTCAAAATGAATCAGGCAATGTCAGTGTAAACCAGGGGTCACCAACACGGTGCCCGCGGGCACCTGGTCGCCCGCAGGGCATGTTCCAAAATAGTACTATAGTGACTTTAGAGCTCCGTCTAAAAATAAAAATATATATTTGTGTTGCTTTTTAAATCAATGGCACTTGCATTGATGTAGATTTGAAAACGATAAAACTGAATATAAAATGTTAAAAACAGAAATGTTGGATGTTTATATAAGCTCTGATTTGGGTGCGGAGTTTTATATCGTGCGCATAACGCTGAGACAAGCGAGCTACGCATGCGCAGCTACTACACTGACCGAGATGCGGGTTTTACCAAGAAATAATAATAATAATGAAAACACCTACAAGAAAAGCGAAAGAAAACTTCATATTTTTACAATGATTGAGAGGAACGTGGAGAGACGCTTCAGGGTCCGTGTACCTTTGGTAATACGTTTTTTACTTTAAATCCCAAAGTTGAAAAACAAGAAAACGGGTCGTTTTTTGTTTTTCGTTTCAAAAACCAATACTGAAAAACGGGAAAATGGGGGCGTTATTCGTCTTTCGTTTTAAGATCAAAAATCAAATAACAAATAAGCAGAAATTGAAAAACGGGTCGTATTTTAATTTTCCAAAATCAACATTTTTTATCAGTTCAACCAGAAATAAAAGTGCGAGCGCGTGCACGTGCTGAGGTGCGTGTACACGCTTCATATAAAGTGTAAATCAGGTACAAGTGTTGAGAAGACGGAGCAAAAAGTCATAATAACGTTACACCGCGTCCTCTGTTCTGACTTTTGTGTCTGCTGTACTTTTTCCTGCTTTTGTAATTCACACAAGAACTATTTATCCTAAAAAAAATAGGGGGCTATTCTAAGAAAAAGAATGCTGCATTATTTTTTACGTTATTATTATTATTACCGTATAGGACTCAGTTCTGTAATACAGGCATAACTAATCGTACATGTCACATAGTGGTGGTAAATTCGGTTCATTTTATGGACTCGGGTTAGTCTGAGTCACTCAGTGATGTGATTCGGTTCACTTGAGTCACTTGTACTGACGTCTTGATTGCGATTGATTTACTGCATGAAAATACATCCAAATATCACTTGTCTTCCATGCACTCAGAGCCAGTGCCAATCAGAGGACTCATAGGATCCGGGTTCATTGAGATCTCGGACTCGTGATTCCTGATTCAGTACGAAGATTCGAATCCTTAACCGAGGCGATTCAATTATTCTTGTTCTCGGCCAGTAAACATCCAAAAATTAATAAAATTGCACGAACTAACTCTGCAGTAAACAAGGAGCAACAACAATCAAATGTATTTGTAATAGTTTCACCGTGACATGTACGATTAGTTCTTATTACAGAATCGAGTTCTATTCTCGACCCTGAAGGGTCCGTGTACCTTTGGTAATTCGTTTTTCACTTTAAATCCCAAAGTTGAAAAACAAGAAAACGGGTCGTTTTTAGTTTTTTCGTTTCAAAAACCAATACTGAAAAACGGGAAAACGGGGCGTTATTCGTTTTTCGTTTTAAGATCAAAAATCAAATAACAAATAAGCAGAAATTGAAAAACGGGTCGTATTTTAATTTTCCAAAATCAACATTTTTTATCAGTTCAACCAGAAATAAAAGTGGGAGCGCGTGCACGTGCTGAGGTGCGTGTACACGCTTCATATAAAGTGTAAATCAGGTACAAGTGTTGAGAAGACGGAGCAAAAAGTCATAATAACGTTACGCCGCGTCCCCTGTTATATTACCGTAATACAGGCAATACCGTAATACAGGCTTATTTGTTATTTGATTTTCGTACATGTCACGGTGAAGCTATTACAACATCTAATGCTTCTTTTTAATCAGTGTTCTGCCTATTATTTACCACATAACTTTTAGAAATATATTTGATTGTTGTTGCTCCTTGTTCACTGCAGAGTTAGTTCGTGCAATTTTATAAATTTTTGGATGTTTATTGGCCGAGAACAAGAAATATTGAATCGCCTCGGTTAAGGATTCGAATCTTCGTACTGAATCAGGAATCACGAGTCCGAGATCTCAATGAACCCGGATCCTATGAGTCCTCTGATTGGCACTGGCTCTGAGTGCACGGAAGATAAGTGATATTTGGATGCATTTTCATGCAGTAAATCAATCTCAATCAAGATGGCAGTACAAGTGACTCAAGTGAACCGAATCACATTACTGAGTGACTCAGACTAACCCGAGTCCATAAAATAAACCGAATTTACCACCACTGTGACATGTACGATTAGTTATGCCTGTATTACAGAACTGAGTCCTATACGGTAATAATAATAGTAATAGGATAAATAGTTCTTGTGTGAATAACAAAGGCAGGAAAAAGTACAGCAGACACAAAAGTCAGAACAGGGGACGCGGTGTAACGTTATTGTAACTTTTTGCTCCGTCTTCTCAACACTTGTACCTGATTTACACTTTATATGAAGCGTGTACACGCACCTCAGCACGTGCACGCGCTCGCTCTTTTATTTCTGGTTGAACTGATAAAAAATGTTGATTTTGGAAAATTAAAATACGACCCGTTTTTCAATTTCTGCTTATTTGTTATTGATTTTTGATCTTAAAACGAAACACGAATAACGCCCCGTTTTCCCGTTTTTCAGTATTGGTTTTTGAAACGAAAAACAAAAAACGACCCGTTTTCTTGTTTTTCAACTTTGGGATTTAAAGTGAAAAACGAATTACCAAAGGTACACGGACCCTTCAGTGCGTGTTACTAAAACCTCCCTGTACATAACAGCTTTCTTTTTTTTAATCGTGCATAAATGATAATAAACATGATTTGTTCTCAAATGTTGTAAAGGTGATAAGTTTAAACAGGACAGTATCTGACTGCGGTAAAGTTTTAAATTCAACATTCGTTTGACATTCGCCATTCCGATCTATATAAATGGTTGAAAAAACACCTAAAACCTACTTTATTTATAATTTCTTAAACAGATAAAAATAGGCAACATACAACAACATACTTATGGTAATTTTAAGATGACATTTATTTAAAGAAAGGTTAAAATGAAACCGCTGATCAAGCTCCCACTTCAGCCAACGCGTTAGGGAGCGTCATCAAACTAACTGAGAAACGTAGGACACATTTACTCTGCACTTATTACAGATAAATAAATCCATTCAAGTTTTGTAATGAATTGATGGATTAATGTCAAACTATTTTTATACAAACACATTAAATACTACAAACCATATTTAAAAAAAAAATAATGTTTGTTTTTATTTTCCATTAATTTTAAAGTATCAATAAAGTATAAAAACATTTGTCAAAAATTTATAATGGAGATGAATACATAAAGATCTCAAGTGTGATTTTGATCAAAATGCTACATATGTTTTCATTCATACAAAACTGTCAAGAAAGATATTTACAACAAAATCTTTCAAATATTGAAACTTTGATTAATAGAGATAAATAATGTTACATGTTGAAATATATGTTTCCTACCATGGTAAATTGTTGTTAACAAGTTTTTCTGAGGAATCATTTACATATGATCAGACAGTCTCTTGATGACAGTCTCAATATGAATATTGATAATAATAATAATAATAATAATAATAATAATAATAATAATAATATCATTAAAGGTGAACCCTGCAACGTTATGTTGTTCTGGAAGTTTGTATTAAACAAGTAGCCCTTCGGATTATTCAGTACCCTAGCTCTTGGTCTTGAAAAGGTTGGTGACCCCTGGTTTACATTGACATTGCCAGATTCATTCGGATTATTCAGTACCCTAGCTCTTGGTCTTGAAAAGGTTGGTGACCCCTGGTTTACATTGACATTGCCAGATTCATATTCAGCTTTAGACAAGGACAAATTAATCTTTTGAATACAATTTACTAGTGCTGTAGTGTACACTTCTTTTTTAGTGTACACTACTGTTAATTAATTTATTCTAAAATTGCTAGATGCATATTCAGCTTTAGAGAAGCAAAAAACAGTGTTTAAAGCACACTACAATTTTTTCTTAATTAAAACAATAATATCAGTTATTTTTGGAACAAAACACGAGTGCTTTAGTGTTTTTCTACACTCTTTTTAATTATATTTACATTGCCCGATGCATTTTTTGCTTTCAAAACAGTGTTATAAGCGCAATACAGTGGGCGGCACGGTGGCTTAGTGGGTAGCACTGTCGCCTCACAACAAGAGGGTCCTGGGTTCGATCCCCAGGTGGGCCGTCCGGGTCCTTTCTGTGCGGAGTTTGCATGTTCTCCCCGTGTCCGCGTGGGTTTCCTCCGGGTGCTCCGGTTTCCTCCCACAGTCCAAAGACATGCCACCAGGCTAATTGGAAACACTGAATTGTCCTATAGATACCTAGCCGCTAGATGCACAAACCAGTGCATTGTAGTGCCGGTCCCAAGCCCGGATAAAATAGGGAGGGTTGTGTCAGGAAGGGCATCCGGCGTAAAAATTGTGCCAAATCGATGCGCGGATCATGATCCGCCGAAGAGCTGACCCCGCAACCGAGCGGGACAAAGGCCCAGGAGAAGAGAAGAAGAAGTTATAAGCGCAATACAGTAATTGGAATGCACAAAAATCTCAAAAACACTCGTATTGTCGTGTATGTAGTTTGCTGTAAACTCCTCTTTGATTTTCCCTGAGTTGAAAATGCAAGTGGCAATGCCAGTATCATCGAAATTATAGGAATGTAAACCAACACTTCTTCTTTTTATTAGGCCTAAAAAACTGTTTTCCGCTACTTAAATGCAATGTGTCAATATCAACGATGCAATCGGATAGTTTTCAGAAACACTAAACAACTCGAGTAGTTTGCTTAAAACACAGCTGCATGCGGCAATGACAATATAAACAATTAGGCAGATGATGCATTATATTTAAAACATTGTTTAAAGGTTAAAAAAATATGTATTATGCTTAAAACACTGTTTTAAGCCTCTCTAAAGCTCAAAATACATCTGGCAATGTCAATATAAACTTAAAAACAGGAGTGTACAAAATCACTATAACACAAATGTTTTTGTACACTCTAAAATAGTTTACATTGACGTCGCCAGATACATTTTCTGCTTCATAGGAACTCAGAAAAGTTTCTAAATCACAATACACACGTGTTTTTGTACAATCCTTTAAATTAAATTTTATTGACATTGCATTTTAAACTTAAGACAACCTAAGAACAGTGTTTGACACATTACACATGTGATTTAGTTTTTTTGTACACTCCTGTTAAATAGTTTACATTGACATTGCCAGATGCATTTTCAGCTTCGGACAAGCTAAAAACAGTTTTTAAATCACAATACACAAGTATTTATTTTTTTTCTACACTGCACTAAATTATCAGATGCATTTTAACATTCTTTCATACAAGTAGACTAGTATTTTGTTGTTTTTGTCTAATCCTATTAATTAGTTTATACTGACATTGTCAGTTTCTGACAAGCTCAAAACAGTGTTTCAAGCACAATTTAATGTTTTTGTAAACTTTTTATATTTAGTTTACAGTGACATTGCCACATGAACTTTCAGCTTCACCAAGTTCATAACAGTAATAACTCTTGTATAATAAGTATTATACAAGAGTATTTTAGTGTTTTTGATGACTCTTGTTAATTACTTTACAATGACATAGCCAGAGAAAATGAAAACAGTGTTTTAAGCACAATACACAAATGTTTCAGTATTTTTTTATACTCCTGTTAATTAGTTTACAGTGACATTGCCAGATGCATTTTCAGCTTCAGACAAGCTCATAACAGTGTATCTAAAACAATACACCTCTTTAAATCTTAAATCAATAATGGTAGCAAAATACATCATCTGCCAGTTATTTTTTATTAATATTGCCAGAAGCACTTTTACATTTAGACTAGCTCAAAACAGTCATTTAAGCACAATACACAAGTGTTGTAATATTTTTGCACACTCTTGTTTAATTAGTTTATATTGACATTGCCTGATGCATTTTCAGCTTCGGACAAGCTAAAAACCTAAGCCTAAGTGTTTTAGGCATGATACACGTAAGTTATTTTTTGTTTTTGTACACGTCTCTTTATTAAGTTACATTGGCGCTGCCAAATGCATTTTCTGCTTCATAGGAACTCAAAACAGTGTTTAAATCATGATACACAAGTGTTTTTGTACAATCCTTTAAATTTACTTTTATTGACATTGCATTTTAAATTTAAGACAAGCTTAAAACAGTGTTGTAGAGACATTACACATGTTTTAGTGTTTCTGTTTACTCCTTTAAATAATATTATATTGACATTGCCAGATGGATTTTTAGCTTCATACAAGCTTTAAACCATGTTTACAGCTTAATACACAAGTAATTTTTTTGTTTTTGTACAATCTTATTTATTAGTTTATACTGACATTGCCAGTTAAATTTTCAGCTTCAGAGAAGCTCAAAACAGCGTTTTACATGAGTATTTTAGTGTTTTTAATTACTTATTTTAATTAATTTAACATTGCTAGATGCATTTTCTGCTTCAGAAGAAATAAAAACAGTGTTTTAAGCACAAAAAAGTTTTTTAGTGCTTTTGTACACTGCTGGTAATTATGTTATATTATTTTGATGCATTTTAATGCATCTTAATCTGCAGACAATCTCAAAACCGTGTTTTAAACACGAGTGTTTTACTGTTTTTCTACACTCCAGTTAATTAGTTTATCCAAACATTGCTAGTTGCATTTTCATATTTAGACAAGCTCAAAACAGTGTTTATTAAATACTCAACTGTTTAAATTTTTTGTACACTCCTTTTATTTAATTTATATTGACATTGCCAGATGCATTTTTAGCTTCAGAGAATCCTAAAACAATGTTTGAAGAAAAATACACCTCTTTTAAAAACAATGTTAGCATATTACATCATCTGCCAATTATTTATTTTTGTCATTGCCCCAAGCATTTTCAGCATCAGAGACAACTCAAAACAGTGTTTTAGGCATTATAGACGAGACCTAATTAGGGTTTTTTATTTACTTCCGTTAATAAGCTTACATTGACATTGTTTTAAGCACAATTAGACGAGAATTTTAGACGAGAGTTTTTGTTATTTCCTGTAAAATCGTTTACAGTGACATTGCCATATGCTTTTTCTGCTTCAGAGGAAATAAAAACAGTGTTTTAAGTACAATAAAAAAGTGTTTTAGTGATTTTGGATTTTGGTTTATTTCTTGTATTGAAATTTCCAGATACATTGTAAGCGTAAGACTTCAGATTGCCAGAAGCACTTTTAAGATTTGGACTAACTCAAAACAGTCTTTTAAGCACAATACACCAGTGTTTTAATTTTTTTGCACACTCCTGTTTATTTAGTTTATATTGAAATTGCCAGATGCATTTTCAGCTACATACATTCTCATAAAAGAATTTTCTGCTTCAGAGTGAATGAAAACAGTTTTTTAAGCACATTAAACGGGTGTTTGAGTTTTTTTGTACACTTCTGGTAATTAGTTTTTATTGACATTGCCATATACATTTTTAGCTTCAGAGAAGCTGCCAATCATGATCAGCCATCATCTGCCAATTTTTTTATATTGGCATTGCCAGATGCATTTTCAGCTTTAGATAAGCTCAAAACCTTGTTTTAAATACAATACACCAGTGTTGTTTGTGCTGTTTATAAGTTCATACTGACATTGCCAGCTGCATTTCCATCTTTTGGCAAGCTCTAAACAGTGTTTATTAAGCACAATACACGAATAGTTTAGTGTTTTTGTACACTCGTGTTTATTCGTTTATGAAGACAGTTCAAGATGCATTTTGAGCTTCAGACAAGATTAAAACATGGTTTTAAGCAAATTACGTGAGTTGTTTAGTGTTACTGAACTAACTGATTAAATTGTTGATATAGGCACATTGCATCTAATACTTCAGAGAAAAACAGTGTTTTAAGAATTTGTCACCAATTGTCTTAGAATTTTTGGTCAGTCTTGTTAAATTAGTTTACAGTGACATTGCCAGTTGCATTTTCTGCTTCAGAGGAAATGAAGACAACGTTTTAAGCACAATAAAAAAGTGTTTTAGTGTTTTAGTACACTAGTAACTAGTTCATATTAACATTGCCAGATGCATTTTCAGCTTTAGACAGACTCAGGACAGCGTTTCAATACATCTTTTTTAATCTTACTGAAATGTTGTTAGCAAAATACATCATCTGCCAGTTATTTTATACTGACAATGTCCCAAACATTTTCAGCATCAGAGATAACTCAAAACAGTGTTTAAAGCACAATACACCCCACGTGTATTTTATTGTTCTTATACACTCTTGTTAATTACTTTACAGTGACCTTGCAAGATGCATTTTCAGCTTCAGACAATCTCATAACAGCTTTTTTAAGCATTTTACATGAGTATTTGTTTTTGTAAGTTTTTGTTCACTCTTGGTAATTACTTTACAGTGACATTGCCAGATACATTTTCTGCTTCAGAGTAAATGAAAACAGTGTTTTAAGCACAATAAAAGTGTTTTAGTGTTTTTGTACAATGATGTTTATTGTTTTATATTGAAATTTTAAACTTCAAACAAGCGCGTTTTTGTACACTTCAGTTACTTTATATTGTGCATTGCATTTGCAGCTTTAGACAAGCTCAAAACAGTGTTTATAAAGCAGTGCATATGCATTTGCAGCTTTAGACAAGCTCAAAACAGTGTTTATAAAGCACAAAAAACGAGTGTTTTAGTGTTTTTGTTCAGTCATGTACATTAGTTAATACTGACATTGCTAGATGCATTGAAACAATAGGAAATTGAAACAATGTTTTAAGCACATTACACGGGTGTTTTACTGTTTTTGTACACTCCTGGTTTATATTGACATTGCCTGATAAACTTTCAGCTTTAGAGGAGCTTTTAAAAGTGTTTCAAGAAAAATACATCACTTTATATCTAAAAACAATGTTGTTCGCATAACACATCATTTCCAATTATTTTATATTGACATTGCCAGATGCATTTTCAGCTTCAGACAAGCTTAAAAATGTTTTAAATACAATACACCAGTGTTATAGTGTTTTTGTACACTCCTGTAAATTAGTTAATACTGACCTTGCCAGCTGCATTTTCAGATTCAGATAGGCTCAAAACTGTTTTAAGTACAAGACACCTCTTCAAATCCTAACACAGTGTTTTAAGCGTTATACATCACATTTCAGTTAGTTTATTTTGACACTGCCAGATGCATTTAAGCTTCAGAGATGCTTGAAACAGTGTTTTAAGCATTTTACAGGAGTGTTTTATTGTTTTTGTTTACTTCTTTAATAAGTTTACATTGACATTGCCATATGGATTTTTAGCTCCAGACAAGCTCAAAACAGTGTTTTACGCACAATCGATGAGCGTTTTAGTGTATTTGTACAATAATATTAATTGGTTTTTATTGACTTTGCCAGTGGCATTTTTAGCAACTCAAAAGCTCAAAACAGTGTTTTAGGAACAATATACGTGTGTTTTAATGTTTTTGTACACTCCTGTTAATTAGTTTACATTGATATTTCCAGATGCATTTTCTGTTTCAAAACAGTGTTTAAATCACAATGCACAAAGTTTTTTTTTTGTACTCTCATTTTAATTACTTAACATTGACATTGCCAGATGATTTGTTCACTTTCAGACAAGCTCAAAACAGTGTTTTATGCACATAACTTGTGTGTTTTCATGTTTTTGAACACTAGATAATTAGTTTATATTTACATAAATTAGAAACTCAAAACAGTGTTTTAGGCATTATAGACGAGACTATTAGGGTTTTTTATTTACTTCCGTGTGTTAATGTGACGTGACAATAGAGTGATTTGATTTGATTTGATTTAAGCTTACATTGACATTTTTTTAAGCACAATAGACGAGAATTTTAGGTCTTTGTTAATTCCTGTAATTCGTTTAAAGTGACATTGCCATATGCTTTTTCTCTTTCAGAGGAAATGAAAACAGTGTTTTAAGCACAATAAAAAGTGCTTTAGTGATTTTGGACACTCTGGTTAATTACTTTGTATTGAAATTTCCAGATACATTGTAAGCGTCAGACTTCAGATTGCCAGAAGCATTTTAAGATTTTGACTAGCTCAAAACAGTCTTTTAAGCACAATATTTAATAATATTAATAAATTAATATTTTTGCACACTCCTGTTTAATTAGTTTATACTGACATTGACAGATGCATTTTCAGCTTCATAAAAACTCATAAAATAATTTTCTGCTTCAGAGGAAATGAAAACAGTGTTTTTAGCAAATTACACTGGTGTTTTAGTGTTTTTGTACACTCCTGGAAATTAGTTTATATTGACATTGCCATATACATTTTTAGCTTCAGAGAAGCTCAAATAGTGTGAACAATAGAACAATACACCTCTTTTAATCTTAAAACAATGTTGTTAGCAAAATACATCAGCTGCCAGTTATTTTATACTGACAATGCCCCAAACATTTTAAGCTTCAGAGATAACTCAAAACAGTGTTTTAAGCATTATATGTTTTAAGCACTATATGTTTTAGTGTTTTTGTTTACTTCTGTTAATAAGTTTGTATTGACATTGCCAAATGTATTTTCAGCTTTATTGTTTTTGGACAATCCTAATAATTAGTCTCTATTGACATTGCTATTTGCTTTTTCATTTTCGGACAAGCTTTTTAAAGTTTTTTTAGTACTTTCTTCACTCCTGTTAATTGGTCCCGATGTATTTTCTGCTTTAGAGGAAATGAAAACAGTGTTTTAAGCACAATACACGAGTTTATTTAATTAGTTTATATTGACATTGCCAGATGCATTTTTCAGCTTTAGAGAGGCTTAAAACAGTGTTTGAAGCACAATCCCTGTCTTAGAATAAAAAAACAAGGTTTTAGGCATAATGCCTCATCTTGCCAGTTAGTTTATATTGACCGTCATGGATGCATTTTCAGCTTCAAAAAACTTTTGTACAATCTTTTTCAATTAGATTAAAATGCCATTGCCAGATGCATTTATCGCTTCACACAAGCTGAAAACAGTGTTTTAAGCACAATACACAAGTGTTTCAGTGTTTTTGTACACTCCTGGTAATTAGTTGATTATGACAAAATTAAAATTGTTTTAAGCATAATACACGTCTGTTTTAAAATTTTTATTAACATTGCCAGATGCATTTTAAGCCTCTGAGAAGCTTAAAAACTCTTAAAAAAGTGTTTTAGACACATTACACGTGTGTTAGTGTTTTTGTACAATTCTGTTTATAAGTTTCCACTGACATTGCTAGATGAATTTTCATTTTCAGAACAGCTTATAACAGTATTTTGCATTTTTTACACGAGTATTTTAGAGTTTTTGTTCAATCTTATTAATTAGATTACAGTGAAAGATTAATTTTCAGCTTCAAAGGAAATGAAAACAATGTCTTAAGCACAATAGAAAATGGTTTAGTGTTTTTGTACAATCCTGTTATACTTAAATTTCCAGATGCATTTTAAGATTTTGAAAAGCTCAAAACAGTGTTTATTAAGCACGATTGTATTAGTGTTTTTGTACACTCCTCTTCATTCGTTTAGATAGACATTGCCAGATGCTTTTTGAACTTCAAACAAGCTTTCAACTATGTTGAAAACTATGTTTTAACTATGTTAAAGAGTGCTTTAGTGTTTTTGTAGTCCTTGTAAAGATTTCATATTAACATTGCTTTTTTAAACTTAAAACAATGTTAGAATAATACATTCTCTGCCAATTATTTTACATTTACATTGCCCCAAGCATTTTCAGCAGTGGTTTTGTTTACTACTTTAAATAAGTTTACACTGACATTGCCAAATGCTTTTTCAGCTTCATCCAAGCTCAAAACAGTGTTTAAAACACAATACACGAGTGTTTTAAAATGTTTTAACTCTCCTTGTTAATTAGTTTATATCATTATTGCTTGATGCATTTTAAGCTTCAGACAAGCTTAAAACCGTATTTTAAGCACAATAGACGAAAAATTTAGTGTTTTTGATCACTCCTGTTAATTCGTTTTGAGTGACATTGCCAGATGCATTTTCTGCTTCAGAGGAAATGAAAACAATGTTCTAAGCACAATACACGAGTGTTTTAGTGTTTTTGTACAATGTATTTTCAGCTTTAGAAAGGCTCAAAATTGTTTTAGGCACAATACACGTATCTATTAATGTTTGTGTACACTCTTAAATAGTTTACATTGACGTCGCCAGATACATTTTCTGCTTCATAGGAACTCAGAAAAGTTTCTAAATCACAATACACACGTGTTTTTGTACAATCCTTTTAATTAATTTTTATTGACATTGCATTTTAAGCTTAAGACAACCTAAAAACAGTGTTGTAGACACATTACACATGTGTTTTAGTTTTTTTGTACACTCCTGTTAATTAGTTTACATTGACATTGCCAGATACATTTTCAGCTTCAAACAAGCACATAAGTATTTTTTTTTTTTCTACACTACACTAAATTATCAGATGTATTTTAAGATTCTTTCATACAAGTAGACTAGTATTTTGTTGTTTTTGTCTAATCCTATTAATTAGTTTATACTGACATTGCCACTTGCATTGTTAGTTTCTGACAAGCTCAAGTGACAAGTGTTTCAAGCACTTAATTACTTTACAGTGACATTGCCAGATGCATTTTCAGCTTCAGACAAGCTCATAACAGTGTATCTAAAACAATACACCTCTTCAAATCTTAAATCAATAATGGTAGCAAAATACATCATCTGCCTGTTATTTTTTATTAATATTGCCAGAAGCACTTTTAAATTTAGACTAGCTCAAAACAGTCATTTAAGCACAATACACAAATGTTTTAATATTTTTGCACTTTCGTGTTAAATTAGTTTATATTGACATTGCCTGATGCATTTTCAGCTTCAGACAAGCTCAAAACCGTGTTTTTAGCAGAATAGGCGAGTGTTTAACTGTTTTTGTAAAATCCTGTTAAATAGTTTATACTGACAATGCCAGATGCATTTTAAGCTTCGGGCAAGCTAAAAACAGTGTTTTAGGCACAATACACGTATGTTGTTTTTTTTTTTTTTTTGTACACGTCTCTTTATTAATTTACATTGGCTTTGCCAAATGCATTTTCTGCTTCATAGGAACTCAAAACAGTGTTTAAATCACGATACACAAGTGTTTTTGTACAATCCTTTAAATTTACTTTTATTGACATTGCATTTTAATTTTAAGACAAGCTTAAAACAGTGTTGTAGAGACATTACACATGTTTTAGTGTTTCTGTTTACTCCTTTAAATAATATTATATTGACATTGCCAGATAGATTTTAGCTTCATACAAGCATTAAACCATGTTTACAGCTTAATACACGAGTAATTTTATTGTTTTTGTACAATCTTATTTATTAGTTTATACTGACATTGCCAGTTAAATTTCAGCTTCAGACAAGCTCAAAACAGCGTTTTACACGAGTATTTTAGTGTTTTTAATCACTCCTTTTTATTAATTTAACATTGCTAGATCTGCTTTAGAGGAAATAAAAACAGTGTTTTAAGCACAAAAAAGTTTTTTAGTGCTTTTGTATACTGCTGGTAATTATGTTATATTATTCTGATGCATTTTAATGCATCTTAAACTGCATACAATCTCAAAACCGTGTTTTGAACACGAGTGTGTTAGTGTTTTTGTACACTCGTGTTACTGAACTAACCGATTACATTGTTGATATAGGCACATTGCATCTAATACTTCAGAGAAAAACGGTTTTATAAGCCTTCATAAAATTTTCATGTGTTTGTGAACATTTCTATTATTTCGATGATATGGCCATGGCTAATTACATTTTCATTAACTTTGCCACAAGCATTTTCAGCCTGAAAGAGGCTCAAGCAGTTTTTAAAGAGATTTTGTACATTCCTGTTAATTAGTTTATATTTTCATTGCCAGAAGCATTTTCAGCCTCAGAGAAGCTCAAAACAGTGTTTTAAGAATTTGTCACCAATTGTCTTAGAATTTTTGGTCAGTCTTGTTAAATTAGTGTTTTAAGCACAATAAAAAAAGTGTTTGTGTTTTTGTACACATTTACATTTACATTTTCAGCATTTAGCAGACGCTCTTATCCAGAGCGACTTACAGAAGTGCTTCTATAGTGAACATTTTATTTCTCAAGTTTAGGTAAACATCTGTCTCGCGTGTGT